>NC_088791.1:325701056-326004538 GCF_011386835.1 Chrysemys picta bellii
TACCTGGCAACGGCTAACTTAGGTGCAATTGAACACCGCTGGGTGGCCCAACTCGCTAAGTTCACTTTTGAAGTACAGTATAAACCTGGAAGGCAGAACATCAATGCTGACACCCTGTCTAGATTGCCTCTGGAGGAGGAGTCAGAAGAGGGCGAGGATCTGGAGAAAGACTTCCTAGTCATTCCTGCAGATGTCGTGCGTACGTGTTTGTGGCTAAAGAATCCAAAGCCCGAGGACGAAGTGACGGTAAAGGATGCAGTACAAAACCTGGTAAGAGGGGAGAGCGCAATAATCTCGGGGTACTCATGGGAGGAGATTCAAACTCTGCAACGAGAAGGTGATGTTGGACCTGTCTTAGTGGCAGTCATGAGCCAAACGAGGCCAGACCGAAGATTTGGGGCCAAATACCCCCAGTCTAAGAAGCTAGCCAGACAGTGGGAACGACTTAAATTACATCGTGGAGTGCTGTTCCGGGTAACATATCATCCCCGAGATGGTGAAGAAGTGTGGCAGTTAGTGGTGCCTGTGTCACTCCGCCGTCAAGTTTATGAAGCCAGGCATGATCATGGGGGGCATTTTGGAGACAGGAGCACTCTGGAGGTAATGAGGAGAAACTATTACTGGCCCACGATGGGTAGCGACGTGCAAGTGTGGATCCGTCAGTGCAAACGGTGTGCCTTAGCCAAGGATGTGTTTCCTCCCAACCGAGCCCCTTTGACCTGTACTAATGTGACTGCCCCAATGGAGGTCCTAGCGATGGATTACACACGGCTAGAGAGATCTTCAGAGGGGTATGAGAACATACTGGTTCTCACGGACATGTTCACCCGATTCACTGTTGCAGTTCCAACTAGAAACCAGACAGCGCGGACAACGGCTGAAGCCCTCATAAAACACTGGTTTGTGTACTATGGTTGTCCGGCACGGTTACACTCGGATCAGGGGAGGAATTTTGAATCAAAGGTGATATCTGAATTGTGTAAATTGTATGGCATAGCCAAAAGCCGAACAACACCCTATCACCCGCAAGGAAATGCTCAGTGCGAGAGATTTAACCGGACAATGCATGACATGCTAAAAACGCTCCCGCCAGAAAAGAAGCGAGCCTGGCAGGAACATCTTCCTGAGCTGGTGTTGGCCTATAACAGCCATGTCCATTCGTCGACAGGTTACGCTCCTTTTTATCTCATGTTTGGGAGGGATCCCAGGTTGCCATTGGATATTCTGGACAAAGAGGGCCCTGAGGAGGATGAGGTGACCAATTTGGATGACTGGGTCAAAGGTCACCATGACAGGCTGAAGATAGCCTGTGACGTTGCTCTCAATACAACTAAAGACACAGCCCGGAGTAGGAAAAGGACTTATGATCGCAAGTCCAGTGGGGCTCTCATCAGGCCTGGTGACCGTGTACTAGTTCGTAACCATAGACACCGGGGGCGTAATAAAATACAGGACAAATGGGAGTCAAATCCCCACATTGTAGTCGCTCACAACAATCCTGAGCTACCAGTTTACACCATCCGGCCTGAACGAGGAGGTCCTGAGAGAGTAGTACATAGGGACCAGTTGAAACATTGCACCCTTAGTCCAGACAGGGACCATAGGAGGCGTAGATCAGTACACCCCGAGGAGGCTGAAACCAATTGGGAAATGGTTCTAGTCCCACAAACCGAATACAGAGGGGGACAGAGTGGGGCAAACCCAAACCCTAACAAGAATGGCCAGATCCTTCAAACTGACCCAGTATTACCCAAGGATAGAAAAATAAAAAATATGGGTAACGAACCGCCAGTCTTAAGAAGGTCCCAGAGGGCTAATAAGGGCATACTTCCTGTTAGACTTAAAGATAATTATGTTATTGGTTCTATGTAGTGTTTTAATAAATATTGTTATGTATGGTATTAAGAAGTAGATGTGGAATGTTAAATATGTTAAATGTTCTTTTAATAATTGTTAATGGGTTGTTGATATACAATGACATGGGTATATGTTGTTACCATGGGGCCCAAATGTACCGGTGTAAATATTGTGGATGTGGCAGTATTTTAGCAAGGGGGAATGTAAGGGGACTGTTGCCCCCTTACTAACATCCAGTGGGGTGTTTTGGTTGCTAGCTCCCAGCACTGAAAGGGGAAGGGTCGATGGCAAATCAGGAGCCTGAGACTGACAGTCCCCAGGGGCAATGGGGAGAGGCCAATGCTCCAGATCAGCCTGATTGACAGGGCGGGCAGGCTAATCAGAGAGTCAGGAGGCCAGAGGGGGTCCCGTCCTCCGTGTGAACTGGAATGGCCTGAGTCAGACTGAGTGGGGCCGAGCTAAGGAGAGAGCAGGGGCCCAAGCTGAGCTGGAGAGCAGAACCGTGCCAGATCCAGAGCCAGAGACGCAGCCCAGGAAGAGCAGATCCTGTGCTGGGAGCAAAGGTGCAGCCGCAAAGCCAGAGACGCAGCCCAGGGAGAGCAGATCCTGTGCTGGGAGCGGAGCTGCAGCCACAGAGCCAGAGACGCAGCCCAGGGAGAGCAAATCCTGTGCTGGGAGCAAAGCTGCAGCCACAGAGCCAGGTGTGGTAAGCAAGTGGGGCCAGCCAAGGGGGAACCTGGGCAAAGGGCCCAGCACAGAAAGACACCCCCAGACAAGGGCCCTTGCAGGCCAGACCGGGAGGGGGACCTTAACCCTACGGGGGGCTGACGCTGGGAAGAAGGGTCCCACCACTCAAAGCCCGGGGGTGTGTGGCTACCACCCTTGCAAGTGTCCAACCCGCAGTGTCTCTGCAGCACAGCCTGGGCCTGAGAAGGAGGCCTGGGACCTACAAGAAGCAGACTGTGACCTGCCCTGACATTCCAGAGACACTGGTTGTGATGTTCCCTGCCACAGAGCAGGGTGATGTGTTTTCCTTTAACCTTTCCCATTTTTCCTTGTTCTTTTCTTTAGATTAATTGTTAATTAAACAACTTGTATTTGTTTTAAATTGTATGGAATAATCAGTGGGTCAGGGAGGTGCCCAGTGTAAAGAAAGTACTCCGGAGTGGGGACACCCTAGCCCCTGTCCTAGGTGACCACAGCAGGGTTGGGGGTCGAGCCCCCTAGGAATCCTGGGCCCAGCCTTGTTGGGGTTACGAGAACTCAGCCAGACAGGAGAGTGAAAGGGGAGCCATCAAGGGCAGGGAGGCCTCTGGGTAAAGGAAGTGGCAGCGGGGACTCAGATCCTTTCGCTAGCCCACTTCACTGGGGTAGTGCAGAAGTCAGGAAAGTTCCCCACAATAGCGGGACCATTCCCCCGCTTACATATGTATCAGGGATACAGAGGGGAGTAACAGCAGCACACAAAAAAAAATCATTGTTACAAGTTAAGATTGATCTTCCCAGTAAAGCTCTGTGAGTAAGTTCTCACCACTGGTCCCCCCCCCTCGCTCCCCCCCCTCCAAAAAAAGTTTCACTATTTGTTTCTATACTTCCATTTGTAGAAAGAATTCACTTTGGATTTTGGGTAAAAATGAAAGTCTGTTGCCATAGGAAAGATGGTTTTTTTCCACTTTTCTTCAAAGAAAAAAAAAAGGGTCATATAATAGAAAAGTATCTCCTCCTACAGCGCATCCATTATATACAAGATGATAAATTCACCATATACAAGTATAGAGAAGGCTAATGTGACAGACAAATATCAATGGCTGCTCTATGATAGATTCCATGTATTCTGCAGTAGTCCACAACATGACAAATGCACTTACCTCAGTTTCCCTCCTGACACAATCCCAACAGTCTTAGTGCAAACAGGCCTTGTGGGATTACTTTATTACAAAAGCAAAGTCTCTGACAAGAGCCCTAAACACCTCTTTTTCTAACCCAAGTGCAAGTAGACATTAAACTCATTAGACCTCATCCCTCAATGCCCCACACTAATGCCTTTGACCATGCCCAAATTATCAGTCCTCTGCTGGCCTTGTACCAGGACATGTACCCCAGCCCTTATAACCAGAGTGCAACCCTGCTTTTCTCAGTGGGAAGTCCCACAGCATGTCTGCTAGGAGCATTCTTCCCAGGAGAACATCTTTCACTCCTCCTAGCCCACTCACAGTTATTCTGGGACCAGCTCTCTGGCTTTAGAGATGTCAGTGGGTAAGCTCCTGCACTGCTCCCCTGCCTTCAGCCCTCTCCAACTCTTGGCTATGGCTCTAGGGTTTAGAGCCACAGACAGCTCCCTCTGGCTGTTCTGCTTTCAGCCTTCTCCTAGGAACCACCTTCTGTTTCCCCCTGCAGCCACTCCAGTCTTCTGGTCTCTGGCAGCTCTCACTTGCCCTTCCTGACTGAACCAGCCTACTGGGACGCCCCCTGGTAGAGTCTCTCCTTGATCTTTTATAGGCCCCAGATCCCGCCCACCCCTCATAATTGGCCAAATGGAGCACCTGCTGTGGCACAGGGGCACTGACCTACTTCATTTACTGGGGTCAGCCACCCTATGACAGCATCACAACAAAAACCCCATGTCATTAAAGGTCTATACATCACCCAATACTGTAACAAATACAACAAAAAAAGTTTTAAGAGCAAGATTTAAAGACTGAAATCCATAGATTCACTAATGAAGAGACCACGTCCAGTTAAGAACAACTCAAGCTTCTCATTTTCACCACACATTCATCCAAGTGGTGCAAAACATTGGGGCAGGGGGATGGGGTCCTTTTCTGGCTCCTCGGGTCACCTGGATGACCAGTTAGCATCATCTAAAAATGTCTTTGATCTTCAGTTCGTTAGGAAACTTCATCCCTCACTCCTGGAGGAGGACCTGGCCACAGTGATCCATGCATCTGTCACCTTCAGGCTGCATTATTATAATTCAGTGTATCTGAAGCTGAATGTGAAGTCAAGACAATGAACAGGCTCCAGCTGGTATAGATTGCAGCTGCCTGTCCTCTCCATGGTTTAGATCTCAGTGAACACATCAGCCTCAAGCCCTTCCCCTGGTTCCCAATCAGTTTCCAATGCCAGTTTAAGGCCTTGGGCCTTCTCTTTAAAGCAATTCATGGATCATTAAGACCAAATTTTCTATGGGAGAAGGAGATGGATTGTATTCTGGCTCATGCTTCACCAACAGCAAGATTAACTAAGGCCACCATGAGCAAACACCTATAAAAGAGTAAATTTAAGTTCAATCCAGTTACTCATGTGCATGAAGTTACTTATATAGATTAGTTTATGCAGGCTCAGGGCTTCAGTTCCAATTACTGATTCCAGTTCTGTTTGGAGCCTTTACATGCTACTGTAATACAAATAGATAAATGACACTTGTGATGATGTCATGCCACACTGAGGTTATAATTTACACGTTGAACTGGTGGTGTAGCACGCTGGCTGTTAGTCAAACACTTTTCTTCTGCTGAGGAGGGCAAAGTTGATGTGAAAGTCACCTAGACAACGAGCACTGGACTGCAAAATACCATTTTTACAGCAGGGTTTTGCTTCAACCAGAGCCTGTTGTGATTTCATTGCTTCAATTTCAGAGAATTAGTCTTAGTTTTGAAAAATAAAAGGGATGATCCTGCAAACTCAGGCGAGTTGTCCTTATTCTTACAAGTACAGAGATTGACTTAAACAGTAATACTTGCGAGAGTGAAGAGTTCTCAGATAGGTTCAGAGTATGCAATATTGTCACAGAGTATCACTTACTCAGCTAAATAGCCCCTTTGAAGTCAACAGGGCTACTTGCAAGAGTCAGTACTACTCTAAGGACTGCAGAATCTAGTCCATGAGTAGGAGTTTTTCAAATTAGACTCTGTGTCTTAGTTTATTCTCTCAGTGCAGTTTTATGTCTAGAGCAATGAAAAGCTATCTGAATTACCTATAAATCCAATCTGAAACTCTGATTTTTGAGTTTGTTCAATGCATTCTGCTATATAAACTGTATCACAATTCCTTCTCAGTGTAGTCTTGCAACGTAGAGGTACCTAAACATAACAATTAGTGCAGAGAGAAAAAATGAGACCAGAATAAACAATATAGAGAAAAATAAACTTCAGTTGTTAGTGTTTTGTTTGCTTTCTTTGGAAAAAAAAAACAAATTCCTCATGGGGGAAAAATCCCACTTAAATTTGAATTCCATTTCTTCTGTTTCAGCAACATTTTTATATCTATCTATTGTAAAGCCTACCAGCATTTAAAAATTAGTTGAGGTTGTGTTGCTATTACAAAAGGTTAAATGAATAGATTAGGAGATGCACAGCTGTTTATGGTTTTGGTTTATAGCTCTGGGACATCCCATTCTGGAGACGGTGTGTTCCAGTTCATTTTAACAGTAATTAGAAGTACCCCCGTAACGAGGTATTTCCTGCTGAAAACAACTTCATTAGTTTGGGTGATTTTATTGGTTTCCTTTAGGGTGAAGAAACTACTGCTAATAGTTGTAATTTAATAGGAAAATTACTGAAGCAAGAAATATTCCACTGAATCTTAATGAGGCATTAGACAGAAGTTCCTTTTCCAAATAATGAAATAACAGAAGAGCAGCTACCTGAAGACGTTATCGTATGAATACATTTAAGCTGGCATTGCAGAGCCATTTTGTTTAAATAAAGTCATTAGGAAGCTCTAGAGAAAAGGTTTGTCAATTGAACAAATTTTAAATAAATTTAGCTATGCCCTTGGGTATTTGCTCTATGCCCCCAACACTGGTTTTAAAGCAAAGCGCTGTCAACAAAACTGACCTTTAGAAAAATTGTCTTCTCTTTCAGTGAAAAAGGAGGTTTTTATGCCCCTCCCTCATTTATGGCCCAATCTTTCATGGTACTGAGCTTCTTCGGTGGGATGCAGAGCACCCTCAGTACTCACTTATAGCACATCAGTTGCTTGTTATGGTGTGTCACGTGCCATGAAGGAGAAAGGATGAACTCATGGCTCAGATCTGGATTTTGTTCTTGCCTCAGTCACAGACTGTTTGACCTTAGAAATAGGGTCAGAGTGTGTCTTTAGACATGCCTGTCACAACCAGGATGAGGGTGATCAGACCCAGTAATCAAAGCAGGAGTCAGGTACTGGGAGGTCAGAGTCCGAGACAGGCCAGAGAGCAAACTGAGAATCAGACATCAGGAAGCAGGAGGGTCAGGTTACCAGTAGGTTGTGGTCATGCACCTGGTTACAGACAGAAATTAAATAGCAAAGTCAAGGACACACCAGGGTTAGAAGCCGGAGTATGAATATGAATGTCAGAGCATGAAAGAGTTCAGTGATTTTAAAGCACATTATGACATCAGCTCCAGTGCTGCAACTTTTTGGCCCATTGAAAAACAAACTCTTCACAGATGCCTCCAAATGGGGGCTGGGAGCAGCCCATTAGTGTCATGGAGCTAACTGATTGCCAGTCTCATATCCATCTGCAGCTATGACAGATGTAGAGAAGACATATGCACAGAATTGAAAAAGACACTAGATCTCACATAAGATTTCATAACTTTCTCTATGGTTGTAGCTTTAAAGCAGAAACTGATCACAAACCACTGATTATTGACAAAAAAGGGACCTGGAGAAGCACCACCTAGGATTCAGCAACCTACTTTTGAAATATAGACGTATGATGTGACCCTGAAGTTCCAACATGGGCATCACTTAGTAATGGCAGAGACACAAGAGTATATGCTCCATTTGACTACACAGCCTGATGATCAGGAACAAGCAGTAAACATACATGTGATCATGATAAAAGTATCATGTGCTGTATCTCCAGACATGAGGGATGAATTGGAGACAGAAACCAGTAAAGATGAAAGGCTGCAAGCAGTGATGCAAGTGATAAGCAAAGGAGGAAAACATCAACATTTCCCACCTTTCTATTCCCATTATAAAAATGAGCTTTCTGGGAGCTCAGGAGTGCTCTTAAAGGCAACACAAATCACGGTTCTCATCGTGATGAGAAGAAAAATATTGGAACAAATACACAACGGGCATCTGGGAATGCCCAAATAAAAAAAAAAGAGCTAGTAACGTTGTATGCTGGCCACAGATGAATAGTCACATTGAAGAAATAGTGAGAACAATGTGGAACAAGTCTACAGTACAGAAATTCCAGCAAAAAGAATCAATGATAATGCACAGACAACTCAATTCCAGGGGACAAGGTTGCATTGATACGTTCAACTTGGTTATAATAGACTACTGTACCAATTTCCATGAAGTAGTCACACCTGAAGATACCAGAGCAGCAGCAAGTCAGGCACATTAAGTCTGTATTTGCACATCATGGAATTCCAATACCAGTAATAACTGACAGACCACAGTTCAAGAAAAGGAAATTTCTGGATTTTGCTAAAAATGTATGACTTTTATCATGAGACATCTAGCCCCAGGTATCCTCAAGCCAATGGATGAGCTGAATCAGGAGTATATTCAAAAAAGCTAATATAAACAAACAGTAGAAAGGGAAAGTTGATAGTAATGAATATAAATCAGAAATTAGCTATTATAGAAAATTGATAAGGGAAGCCAAGGGACATAAGGCGCAATATATGGCCAGCAGAATTAAGACAATAAGACCGAGTTTTTGAAATATATTAGGAACAAAAAAATTCTGACAATGGTATTGGTCCATTACTAGATGGAAATGGTAGAATTAGCAATAATAATGCAGAAGACGTAGAAGTGTTCAATAAATATTTCTGTTCTGTATTTTGGGAAAAAGAGATGATATAGTCTCATCATTCTTGATCATCATGATATAGTCTCATCACTCTTTCCATTACAATAGTATCTCAAGGGAAGGTTCAACAGAAGCTATTGAAGTTAAACATATTTAAGTGAGCAGGTCCAGATAACTTACTTCCAAGAGTTGTAGAAGAGCTGGTTGAGGAGCTAGCTGGACCCTTATTGAAAATCAACCTTAAGTCTTGGAGCACTGGCAAAGTTCTAGAGAGCTGGAAGATAGCTAACATTGTGCTAATTTTTTAAAAAATAAAATGGGATGACCTGGGTCATTATATGTCTCTAAGCCTCACATCAATCCTTGGCAAGATAATGGAGTGACTGATATGGAACTTGGTTAATAATGAGCTAAAGGAAAGCAAAGTAAATGCAAATCAGCATGGGTTTATGGAAAATAGATCCTGTCAAACTAACAATCTTTTTTTATTTTTTATTTTTTTTAGTTTACAAGTTTGGTTGATAAATGTAATAGTGTTGACATAACATACTCAGATTTTTATGAGGTGTTTGCCTTGGTACCACATGACATTTTGATTCTAAAAAATTCAAATGACATAAAATTAGCACAGCACATGTTAAATGGATTAAAAACTGGCTAACTGATGGAATGTAATTGTAAATGGGGACTTGTAATCAAGCAGTTTTGTTTCCAGTGGGGCTACACAAGGATTGGTACTTGGTCCTATGCTATTTAACATCTCTGTCAATGACCTGGAAGGAAACAAAATCACTGATAAAGTTTGCAGGTTACACAAAAAATTGGGGGAGTGGTAAATAATGAAGGGGATGGGTCACTGATTCAGAGCTATCTGGATCACTTTGTAAACTGGACAAAAGCAAACAATATATGTTATACTATGGCTAAATGTAAGTTTATACATCTGGTGACAACAAATGTAGGCCATACTCACAAGATGGAGGACTCTGTCCTGGGAAACAGTATCTCTGGAAAAGATGTGGAGGTTGTGGTGAATAATCAGCTGAATATGAGCTCCCAAATTGACAATGAGCTAATGCCATCCTCGCATCCATAAACAGGAGAATCTCAAGTAGGGGTAGAGAGGTTCTTTTACCTCAGTATTTGGCTCTGGTGCAACAGCTGCTGGAATATTCTGTTTAGTTCTGGTGCCCAAAGTTCAAGAAGGATGTTGATAAAATGAACAGGGTTCAGAGAAGAGCCACAAGAATTATTAAAGGATTAGAAAACACACCTTACAGTGACAGACTCAAGGAACTCAATCTATTTATCTTTAAAAAAGAGAAGGTTAAAGGCTGAATTGATTAATCTGTAAGTATCTCCATTGGAACAAATATTTAATAATGGGCTCTTCAGTCTCTCAAAGAAAGGTATAACACAATCCAGTGGCTGGAAGCTCAAGCTAGACAAATTCTGTATGGAAATAAGGTGTAGTTTATAATGGTGAGACTAATTTACCAAGGGTTGTGTTGTATTCACCTTCACTGACAATTTTTAAGACAAGGTTGGATATTTTCTAAAAGCTTTGCTTTAGGAATTATTTTGGGAAATGTCTAGGGCCTGTGTTATACAGGGGGTCAGACTAAATGATCACAATGGTCCTTTCTGGCCTTGGAATCTATAAATCAACCTAATGAAGAACTTGATCAAATGGATGCAAGAGAAGATCTATATTTAGCACTATTAAAAACAAAGTCTTGGTGAGAATTTAGCAAGATGGGCACTGACTAATCAAAGCTTCAGTGATCTAAGAAGAGCTATCTTCCCCATATTCAATGACAAGGGTGCCGGAACAGTGCAGGCCAGGGGGCCATGCTCCCCTCCCCACACTTTTAAAAGGGCATAGCCCTCCCACTTTTTACTGGCCATAAGGACGAGTGACGGGGGCGAAGGGGCAGAGAGGAGCAAGCTAGGGTTGCCAGGTGTCTGGTTTTTGACTGGAATGCCTGGTCGAAAAGGGACCCTGGTGGTGCTGGACAGCACCACTGATCAGGCCATTAAAAGTCCAGTTGGCATGGTTGCCTGACTCAACGTGGCTCCTGGAAGCAGCCAGCATGTCTGGCTCTTAGGTGGAGGGACAGCCAGGGAGGCGCTGCATGCTGCCCCTGCCCCATGCGCCGGCTCCGCAGCTCCCATAGTCTGGGAACCGCAACCATGGGAGCTGCGGGGGCAGCACCTACAGGCACCTACATCTAGGAGCTGAGGGACATGTCACCACTTTTGGGGAGCCCACCAAGGTAAGCACCACCAGAAGCCTACTCCCTGCCCCCCTCCTACACTCCAACCCCCTGCCCCAGCCCTGAGCCCCCTCCCACACCCAAATTCCCTTCCAGAGCCTGCACCCTGCACCCCCTGCACCCCAACCCCTTGCCTCAGCCCAGAGCCTCCTCCCAAACTGCAAACCCCTCAGCTCCACCCCCCAGTCTGGAGCCCCCTCCTGCACCCCAAACCCGTCTTCCCTGGCCCCACCCCAGAGCCCACACTCCTACCCCAGCCTTGCGCCCCCTCCCACACACAAACTCCCTCCCAGAGCCTGCACTGTGCACCCCCCTGCACTCCAACCCCCTGACTAAGCCCAGAGCCCCCTCCCACACCCTGAATTCCTCATTTCTGGCTCCACCCCGGAACCCAAACCTCCAGCCCAGAGCCCATATCCCCTCCCACACCCCAACCCCCTGCCTCAGCCCAGAGCAACCTTCCACACTCCAAACCCCTCAGCTCCACCCCCCCCCCAGCCTGGAGCCCCCTCTTGCACACCCAACCCCTCTTTCCCAGCCCCACCCCAGGGCCTGCACCCCAGACCCCTCCCGCACCCTGAACCCCTCATTTCTGGCCCCATCCCAGAGCCCACACCCCCATCCCAAGCCCTCACCCCCTCCTGTACCCCAAACTCCTGCCCCAGCCTGGTGAAAATGAGCAAGAGCATGAGAGTGTGGGAGAGCAAACAACAGAGGGAGGGGAGATGGAGTGAGCAGGGGTGGGGCCTCGGAGAAGGGGCAGGGATGGGGCATGGCAAGGGTGTTTGGTTTTGTGCAATTTGAAAGTAGGCAACTCTAGAGCAAGTCGAGGGTGGAGTCTTGTGGGGGAAGAGGCAGCGTGGGAGTGGGGTCTCAGGGAGAAGGGGTGGGGTGGGGAATCGGGGGGGGCAGGGCAGGACGCTTCCGCCACTCCTGCTCAGTGATCACAGGTGAAGGCAAACTCTTACAAAGACATCAGAAACATTTATGCTCAAATAACTGACAACTTGGCTAAAAATAGTGACGTGAGAGCAGCCCTACAAGCTGAAGCTAAATGGCGTCTGAGTAGTCTGTCCCTGACAAGGACTTGCCTAAAGAGGGCTAGCAGTACAGCAGATTTGGAAGATTGCGAAACACCCTAAGCATTTAATTGAGATGTTTAAGTTGTGTCAGAGCAACCGGAAGAATTGAGTCAGTAATTGTAATAGGTATCGTTTGTTAATTGAATAGTGTTTTAGTTCAATAAAGAACTCTAGAAAGGGTTCTAAAAAATAGGAAAGACATGCTATAGATTAAGCCTTCCAGGTAATGTAGAGTTGCCACACTTCTTGTATCTTTGGATGCAGTCTTTGGTTTTCTATGATACTTCTTGCTGGGGCAGAAACAAAGAAGCCTGGGGCAGGGCAGTCACAGGTGGTAGCTACACAGGAGTGGAAAGTTTATCTCATTTCTGTACACAGTTCTGTTCAGAGCAAAGGGTTTATCTTGAAACTGGTCTACTTGTCGTTCCCACTGGTATCAAAACAGGTTTGTTCTCGGCCCAGCTCAACTATGCCTCTGCTGCTGCGACCATAGCTACCCCGCTATTTATACTCATGCTAGCTTGGTAAGAGCTAGCGCGAGCAGGGGAATCACACCCACAGTTGCCAAATTTCACATGGTTAAATAAGCACCCCGACTTTCACAATAAGCCAAAACTCAAACTAATCCCATTTCAAAACAAGCCAATCCCTAAGAACCCCAACACTCTATGTGACTAGATCCCCCCAGGCGTGCAGTCTGGGACTGTGGCCCGCTGTACACCCCTGACTCTCTTCCTCCCCTTACCCCTGCTTACCCTTTCCCCTGCTTGCCCCCCCTTGCCCCTGCTTGCCCCCCGCCCTTGCCCCTGCTTGCTGGGAGCCAATCAAAAAAAAGAAGAAACAAACTACAAGCCAAAAACTAGCCAACAAGTAACTCACAAGCCAAGTAAGCCAAAAACAAGCCAAATTTCTGCATTTTTTTCACGGGTTTGGCCTGTCTGATCACACCCCTAGCTCATAGTGTAGATGTACCCATAGGCCTGTGTTGTGCTTTGGCTATAGCATTAAATAAGAGAATAGTAGCCACTAGTAACAGCTCATCCTGACTGCTAATTCAATAAACGATGAGTTTCTGAAGTCTTCTTTGATGTGCAGGGGGGACTAATCCAAACCACAGTTTTAAAAGGTATTTAATGACAGGAAGTGCAATGAGGCTTATTCCAAAATGAGCCTAATTGAAGATTACAAAAAGCAGCTTTTTGACACCTGTGAACAGCAAAGCAAGGAAGGATGAAGTGGTAGAATGTTATCTTTGATCCTAGCCTAAGTCAAGGAAGTTAAAAAAAAAATGTGCTTCTCTCTCAGCAGATCCTTCGGGCCTGGCAGGTACAAGATAAATTTAATAATTAATGTCCAGTGTGGGAAAGGGAAGAAGTTTGAGTCTTCTGATATTTAAACCAACATCGGCTTAACAAGCTTAGTACAAGAATATACCTGAAGGACCCAAATGGACAAAGATATTCAAGACGCAAATTCAAATTCTCAGGCATTTAGAACATACAGCCATGAGAAATGTTAGGAAAAGGAAAACATTATCTGGCCCAAAATGTCCCTTTGTAGAGAAAAGTTCTGGAGTAATGGTCCACAACACTCATTCCTCCATGGCATCTCCAAGTCCCAGCTTTCCAGACTACAGTATGTCCAGGATGCCACTGCCACTTCCTTACACTTACAAAGAAACATGAGCCTCGTCTTCAAAAGATTGCACTTGCCCCCTTTCACCTCAGGATCCAGTTCCAAACTCCCATTAATGCCATTGACTCCTGTTGAAATCAAAGGCAAAACTCCCACCAAGTTCAGTGTGATCAGGAAGTTCTATGGCCTGTGTTATATAGGTCAGTCCAGATTATCACAATGGTCTCATCTGGCCTTGGAATCTAACAAATTAAATCTCTAAATGACTTTTTATAGCATACCTCACTGGTCTCTTTCTACTCACTTCTCCACTAGTCTAGCACTGACGTCCTCTGTGTCCCTCTTCACAATCTCACCACAGCTGATACCAGACCCTTCTGCTTTGCATCTCCTACCTTCTGGAACATCCATGATGTACATTTTCCCCAACGACTGAGTCCCCATCTCATTCAATAATAAGCTAAAATGTTCTCCCTCGAATGGCTTTTAACTCACTTTTAAGAGCTGACTAGATTTCAAGTTGACACTGAGGGTAAACAATAAATAATAGCACTGTAAGAACGAAATTAAGAAGTATAGACAAGGACAAAAACTTTTCATCTGGTTGTTGTCATGAGATGGAGATGCAATGGACCAAAAGACACAGGAAGATGATTCCAGAAGACAGGAGCTGCAGGGCTATTGCATCAACTACAGTGTTTCATGTAGTGAATGCTGGATAATAACAAGTTGTTTCTAAAAACTAACTTGGCTCTTTAGTAAAGAAAACTATTTATAGAGATGTGTCAACTTGCAGCTAGAATTCAAGCCACATGCACACAGACTGTGTACACATGCTGTACTGTGGGCTACACATTCTGTACTGGTCTAAACCATGCCTTGTCTACATTGCTATTTTTAGCAGTGTAGTGTCCGCTTCTGGAGCCTTTCCCCTTTGCAGGGAAAGGCTCTGGCAACTAAGGGCAGCTGGAGCCCTTCCCCTTTGCAGGGAGAGAGACACTTTGGCAACAGAGAAAGGCTTCAGCAGCAGGGAGCTGCCAGAGCCTCCTCTCCTCAGGAAAAAGTTTGGCAGTGGGGGTGGGGAGTCTTCCAGCTCCCTGCTGCTGGAGCCCTTCTCCTCTGGTAGTGGGAGAACAAGGCTCTGGCAGCAGGGTCAAAAGGCTCAGTCTTTCCCACCTCTGCCAGAGCCTTTCACTGACATGTGTAGCTACACACCATAGTGTAGATGCAGTGTGCTTTTCATTGCGGCATGTAGCTACATGTACACTGCATGCCACCTAAAGTCACCTGTAGCATAGATGCAGAGAGATTGGGAGAAGGCCGCTAGGTACTCAGAACTGTTTACAACCCTTTCTCTAATTTTAACCAAAAGTGGGCAGTTACGTACTGGAGTGGCCAGATTGCTCAAAAAGCATCACACACCATACTGACAAAGTTTCCACAACTGATTCTTTAAGAGAAACCAACAACCTGCCCTCCCTAAAGGAGGCATTAGCAGCTTCTACAAGCTGTTGACCCAGTGCTAACCCACCAGGCTTTCAGCAGCCAAGGAAGCAACAGACAATCTGTGGAACAAATACCTCTGGGCCTGATCCAAAGCCCGCTGATGTCAATGGCAAAATATCCCCCATTGACTTCAGTGGGCTTTGTAACAGGTTTTCAGGGAGCATCACTGACCTGAGCTCAACCAGAGCAGACTTGCCTTTCTCCCTTCCATCTCACCCTGCATCCACATAAGCAGCTGGCTTGGTTGGAGTGTGTTTAACCTAATACAGAAAGAACCCAGAAATTCTCTCACAGTAGGAAAGAATTTGAAGCAGCCACCAAATCTGGGGGTACAGTTTGTATAAGAAAAACTGTGCAAAATGAAATTTCATGGACAGTTTAGAACAGTGCTTTGGAAGTGCAGTGAATGCTGTCACTTTTTAATCATCATTTTTTTAAATTATATATATTAAAAATAACACATTGCCCCTCCACTCCATCCCACAGGGAGCCTGCACAAGAGGGAATAGATCCCCAGGTTGCATTACCTTTTGAACTCAGCCCCTCTAGGCTCAGTGACTTCCCTTCACAGGTGGATTCCCTATGAGGGAAATAGTGAGCTGGAGGGATTTGAGGGAACCTGAGCCAGCCCAATGACACAGAGATTGATTGTGCCTAGTGGTCAGGGCACTAGCCTAGGACTTGGGACAATGAAGTTCAATTCTCTGCTCTACCACAGAATGCCTGTGTGATATTGGCCAACTCACTTTATCTTCCTATGCTTCTGTTCTGTAAAATGGAGATAATCCCTCCCTCATTGGGGTGTTGTGAAGACAATTACATTCAAGGAGTGTCAGGTGTTCAGATACTATTGTAAATACAGCCCAGATGTCTACCTTAAATTAATAAAGTTGTTAAGACTTAGAAATTTCCATTTTATGAAAGAAGGAAATATTTCAAGCCCTTTTCATTTCCTTTAATCCCATTCTGTTTTTTATTCTGAAGATTCTAATTTATCATATGTTTTGGGCAACCTGCAGCCTGAGGGCTGCATGCGGCCCATCAGGGTAATCTGATTGCATGCTGGCCGCCGCTTCCCGCAGTTCCCAGTGTCCGGGAATGGCGAACCGCAGCCAGTGGGAGCTGTGGGGGGCTGTGCCTGTGGATGGTCAATGTCAGCAAAATGTCTCGCGGCCTGCAATCAGATTACCCCGATGGGCCGCATGCGGCCCGCAGGCTGCAGGTTGCCCATCACTGCTATAACTGGTTCCTGGAAGGTAACATTGCCTTTGTCAGTTTCTTCAAACATATACTGAAATATAATAGCACGTTGTTTGAGAAAGTGAAGTGAATAATGGAGAACTGTGATGATTTTTACACATCACTTAATGAGTTTCAATTAAATTAATTGATTAACAAATCAAGCAGATGCCGAATGTTTGCAAAGATTTTTGCCCTCCTGGAACTCAAATCTGTTCTTTAGCCAGATGTATATTTAAGATAAAGATATTTATTTATTTATTTATTTAAATTCTCACACAACTTTGCACCTGAGGTGAAGGAGAGAAAGAAAGAGACATGTGATAGTCTCGTCACTTAATGCATATCTGGAAGGTGCTCAGATACCACAGTGAAAGGCATGGTATAAGAAACTGAACAGAACAGAAACTGAAACAGAAATCAAGTGATCTGATAGTCAAGTAGATTATTTCCTTTTAACTCTGTCCAAATGCAAATACAATAGAGCAAAACTGATCAGTGTGTTACTCTTACTCAGTTTTTACCAACTCAAAGGAAGTTGTGGATGATTAGCAGTGCTGAAAATCAGGCTATTTACTGCCTCGCTTTAGGTACCTCACTTCGAAAAATGTTGGTTTAAGAAAATACCAAGAAAAGACTTTGGGTAAAATCCTGGCTCCACCCACTGAAGTCAAAGGCAAAACTTCCATTGGGTCAGGATTTAGCTCATAGGCAATAGCACCATTTGTACGAGCGTAAAAATGAATCTCGCCTGGCGCAGGCAAGACAATGTTCATAGAATATTAGCATGTGGACTTGTATTTTCCTGGCTTTCCTGGAATAGGCTACTCTTCATAGACCTTATATCTCTTTCCCATAGATTGGTGAAGATGCAGTCAAGGGATAAGAAGAATGGTCAAAGACCTAAAGACCATGCTCTAGAGTCACTCTCCCACCCTCTGGCCCAATGAATATTAATTATTTATACAAAGTGGAACAGCTCTAATAGGATAATTCACTCTATAGCCCTGAGGTCTGCGCCCTTGCTAGAAACATGAGAGAATCAGGATCAAATCTCTGTTCTGAATCAGATAAACAAGACTTGAACCTGGGTCTCCTACATCCCAAATGCATGCATTACTAATCACAGGAGTATTAGCTATTTTGGGTGGGGCTTTCTTTTGTGTTTTTCCACAGAAAATGATTGTGGTTCCATTTCACGTTGGATCAAACACAAATTTTGAAACCCTAAAATATTTGGGAGTGGAAATGGAAATTTTGTTTTCCAGCCAGCCCTAATCTGGAGCCCACCTAAATCTTGGTTCGATCCTACTTTATGCAAAGATCCACAGTATCGGGGATTCAACTGGAGAAGTTTAAAAGAAATATCATTGCCAGTGTAGAACTTTTTTTATATTGTCATAAAGCCAAGAGAAGTCAATTAGGTCTAGTACTTCATTAATGACCCTCACAAATCACATTTATGGTAAGTCTCATATCTAGTGCTATGCTAGAATGTGCCATTTGGAAAAACTACTTTTTGACACCCTTGTATTATGGCATTGCAGCAACTGCTGGGATAATTAATTTTTACTTGCACTGTGGTGAAACCAAGCGAAACTTTCTAAGACATTTGGCCAATTACAGACTCTTTAGGGCAATGAAGTCTTTGCAGTAAGCTTGGCTTTATATTACTAGTATGATCAAAGCTTTAATGAAATTGCTGCATGGCAGAAACTACTGGACTATTAAGAAAAAGCTACAAAAATGAGTGCATAGCTGTGAATTTACAATAAGAGATGTCTTATAGTTTTCTTTGATTTCCTATTCATTTCCTCCTCCAAACAGCCCCACTGTGGGTGGTTCTAACAAATGTTAGAAGACTATGTTTTCTTTTGGGTAAATTAAGGCTAAGCGTGTGTTCTTCATAATGGATCTTTGCATCCCCCTGTGTTTTATTATTATTTTTCCAGGGAAGAGGTCTTACTTCAAGCTCACGAGGCAAACTTGGAATAACTGGAGTTCTTTTATGGACATATTATAAAAGATTACATAGGCGTCACAATAGATGCATGCTGTTTTGCAGCTCTGCCACTACCCATTCCCACTATTACTATATGGGTTGGAATAGTGTCAAAAAATGACAATGAACTTTGAAGAGAGCTCTGAAAATGTGTAGTTTAGCAGGAGACTAAACTTTGAAGTCCTTTCCAAGCGACGTAGCTCTCCCTGCTCACGTTCTATACAGACATTCACAGGTTGTGGCATGCTAGCCTCACTTATGTTCAGCTCAAGCTTGAACAGTACGTTTCTGGACTTTATAATTTCAGGAAATATTGTTTATGACTTATAGACTCTGAGATTAACCTATTCAAACATGAGTGCCTAAAGTTGGGCACCTATATCAAAAGAGAGCTACTAAATGGCCTGATTTTCAGAGGTGTTGAAACACCATCAGCTTCCCAGGTGAGAAATTGGCTCATTTAGTTTTGTGGGTCATTGTGTTAAAGTACCTCCCACCTCTCTTACCAGCCCAAAAGAGTAACTCAACTAACAAGATACTCTGACAAGATACTGTGGGCCAGATCCTCAGTGGTTGTGAGCCAGACACAAAGGAACAGGGAAGGTATAACAGGGCTGGAAAGGGCGACAGCTATTACTACACTGTATGTGTCTGACAGGCTGGGAAGCTGAAAAAGTCAAGGGTGAAAAGAGAAGCACCTTTGTGACACTAAGCACCCCTGTATTCACACCCTACACGCTATTGTTATAATCTTTGTACAAAATACCCCTTGTGAGGTATCACTTCTAGGCACATGGTTTTGGGGAAATTTGGGACGGGGAGTGTGTTAGGGTCACCCGGCAAGTAGTAATCAAGGCTGGTGGAAGCCAGGGTGGGGCTGTAGACAGGCTGCTGGGGTCAGAGCTGCAGTCTCCAGGCTTTCTAGCACACAATCAGTCAGGGTGGGACCTGCATGCTGGTAGGCTGGCTTGTGAGCTGTCATAACTATAAAGGGAAAGGTAACAACCCTCCTGTGTACAATACTATAAAATCCCTCCTGGCCAGAGACACCAAAATCCTTTTACCTGTAAAGGGTTAAGAAGCTCAGGTAACCTGGCTGACACCTGACCCAAAAGACCAATAAGGGAACAAGATACTTTCAAATCTTGGGGAGGGGGAAGGCTTTTGTTTGTGTGCTCTGTTTTGGGGATTGTTTGTGCTTGGGACTAAGAGGGACATGACATCAATCCATGCTCTCCAAATCTTTCTGAACAAGTCTCTCATATTTCAAACTTGTAAGTAACAGCCAGGCAAGGCGTGTTAGTTTTATCTTTGTTTTCTCAACTTGTAAATGTTCCTTTGCTAGAGGGAGGTTTATCCCTGTTTTGCTGTACTTTGAACCTAAGGCTAGAGGGAGTTCCTCTGGGCTCTTTGAATCTGATTACCCTGTAAAGTTATTTTCCATCCTGATTTTACAGAGATGATTTTTACCTCTTTCTTTAATTAAAATTCTTCTTTTAAGAATCTGTTTGATTTTTCATTGTTTTAAGATCCAAGGGTTTTGGATCTGTGTTCACAAGGACTAATTGGTGAGGGTATACCCTTAAGCCTACCCACGAAAAGGGGTGTAAGGACTTGGGGGGGGGGAAGGAATTAGTCTCAAATCTGCCCAGGAAGGGGGGGGGGGTTAGAGACTTGGGAAATAGCTGGGGAAAGGCAGAGTTCCAAGTGGCTCACCCCTAAGATTTGGAACACCCTTGGTGGTGGCAGCTTACTGTTAACCTAAGCTGGTAAATAAGCTTAGGGGGCTTTCATGAGGGTCCCCACATCTGTACCCTAGAGTTCAGGGTGGGGAAGGAACCTTGACACGAGCAGCCCAGGTTGGGGGCTACAACAGCAAAGCATTGTAAGGCACCAAAGGTTACAGAGCAAGTGGTGACACAACCCCGCACTCATATGGATTTGCACACACACACCCAATCGTGATCCCTGGCAACAGCCCTATTAAAAGGAAAAGTCTTTTAAATCTATTTGAGCTAAACTATGTGTACTGTGCCTATCTGACTTAGGTGTTGCAGAGTGAGAGACTAGATGTGTATTTGCAGAGCAATTCTTCTTTTAAAAAAATCTAATTTTCTCACTACTCTTAATAAAGCTTATTGTTGTTTTTTTAATTAGACTACACAAGTCTTAGATCCTTGCTTATGAAGTTCAAGTAGCCTATCCCAGAGAACAACAACCACCCTCATCCCTTAAGAGAAGATAGCAAATGGATGGTATCTGGAGCCTTCCATACTCAAGATGCATTGGCAAAAAGGGCATGGATTAAGGAGTGCTTTCCCATGAAGCATGTAATTTGGAAAGCTGGGGCGTAACAGGTGCATGGGAAATGCACCTAATCAATGCAGATGAGAACCAGGTTTATGGGACAATTTAGAAGAGATTATGGGCACAGAGGAATGAATAAGGTTAGCCCTAAAAATCCCTAATGCTGATTCATGTGTTTTTACTAGAGAGGCAACACTGTTAAGTGCATACCTCACTGCACTGGGATCCCAGGTTTCTAGTCCTGACTGCCACTATGTAACGCTGAGTAAGTCAGTTAACCTCTTTGTGCCTCAGCCCTATTTAAACAGAGATGATAATTACCCACTTTTGTATAGGATTTTGAGATTCTCTGATCAAAACTGCTGTGTAAATTCAAAATAGTTTTTAATACCTTCAGCACAGGCTACTAACCTCACCAGTGCAGGGATTAATCAGCCTCCAATATGATACCTTGACTCTGATCTCTGTCTTCAGTCTGCCCCATGCTGGGTGGATGCTTCTGAAATTGTTCAGGGCTGGGCTAACTCAGAATAGAAGTTGGTTATGCAAAGAGCCAAAAGGCACATTTGCCCATATGTGTGACTTTCCTGTGATAAACTCCCACTGGCATAAAGAATGCAACATTGTACAGGCAGTTACTGATTTAGATATTGAACTTCCCTCCACCTGTGTTATTAAACATTGCACTGCTGCCAACCTAGACCAGTAGCATAGTCACAAAGTTGATTAACATTATTAACTGTTGCCCAGAAGTGATTATGCTCAACTGGAAAAAGCACAAATCAAGTTTCTCTTTCTCCCTCAATCTAACATAAAAAGATCACATTAGAGAAAACACAATTTCTAGTATGTGCTTTATGATTTTATATTCCTTCTATCAGAGCATTTTGACTTTTACCACCAAGTTTAAAGGGACACTGTCAATTTGAAAAAGATGCATTATAAAGACATTTTTTTTATTTATGTTACTGTCATCACCTTAGGATATTAAAAGTGAATGAAAATTAAAACTCCAAATTATTTGTCCCTATTTATAGTTTTCAGTTACTTTTTGCATTTCTTTCAGCTAAAATCAATAGTGCCACTTTCTTTTATGCCTGCATTATCCTATGAGGTGTTAACTGGCCATTTCGCCTTGAATTGTCCCTTGAAATGTGTTAACTACTTATGCTAAACAATCTGTTTCACTTTGTATTTAGTTGTGACACTCTTAGGCCAGGTCTGTTCTACAAATTTATGTCAACTCAAGTTACGTTGGCATACAGTCACTGCAGTTAGTAAGTACATCGCTTGTATGTATGCATACTTGGCTCCCTGTGTCGGCGGTGTGAATACTCACCAGGAGTGCTCGTATCGATGCAGAGTGTAGTGCATCATGGGTAGATATCCCACTGTTGAACTCGCCACTATCTTTTGGGAACTTTTGGCAATGCATGATGGTGCTGAAATGAGTCATGCAGGGCTGAGGTCAGCTTCCCAGTTTGCAACAGTCTCCATCCCAAAATGTTGTCTGTGTCCTCAACAGCACCAAGGAACAATTCAACTACTGGTTCAGCCATTTGAATGTGCTTTTGGTCATTTGTAGAGAGATTGCCATTGTTTACTCGCATGACTGGACCCCAGTGAGAAAAATATCCCAAGCATTATAGCTGCCTGCTGTGTCCTGCATAATATTTGTGAAGCAAAGGGGGAAAAGTTTCGGTAGGGTGGCAGTGGAGTGGCTGTCTGCTGAATTTGAACAGCTGTGTATAAGGGCTAGTGAAAAAGCTGAACACAAAGCTATATGGCTCAGAGTGGCTTTGAAAGGCCATTTTAACAGGGAGCCAGAGTAGCATGTATTAACTGTAGTGTGCTCTGCCTGGCCCTGCTCTTTTGTGACCTAGGAGAAATCATGCCGTGATTGCTGTATATGGAGAGATATAACATTGTCAATGCACCTATTAATTTTGTTTGCAAATGATCCTATGAGTTGAGTGACACTATGCAGTAACAGGTAATTGGTTGCTTTCAGAAATGCTGAACGCTCAGCAGCATATGTTGTGAAATAATAAAGATGAATTATGTTCCAAATAATAGAATTTTATTCTGTAACAATCAGTTCAAAAAACCCCAGGCAATTTAAAAACAAATATATTAAAAACTAAGTAAAACTTAATAAATTAAGAGGACAGAACTTATGAAGGGGAAAGAACATTCATGTCCATTTCAGCTGCACATACACTGACCTGTGAGATCCATGGTTGGTGTATGTGAAGCTGTGATTGTCTTTACTGTCCCCCGGGGTGGAGTAGTAGGGGTGGTGTAGCAACCCCTGATGCCATGTGGAATGTTGAGGGGGGGGGAGGTGTAGGGAGGTCCCAGTATGAAGTTCTCAATGGGCTTCAGAGGGAGGCAAGCCTGTGATTGTTGAACCTGCAGGTCCACCAGAGTCTACAGCATCTGTGTTTGCTGCCTGGAAGGCTCCATTATGTCCTGGTGCATCTCCCTCTCCTTTTCCTGCTGGGACTCCTGGGCCTTTCTCCTCTCCTCTCTTTCCTTCTCCAGGTTGTCATCAGTGTTCATCCTCCAGGCCCTGTGATCACAGTGGGATGCAGCACTGGCTTAAAGGATCTCACTGAACATGTCATCCCGAGTCCTCTTATTTCTCCTCTTTATCTGGCTGAGGCATACCATAGGTGTGGAAGGGGAGACACAGAGATACCATTGTCAGTGTATTCACTACTGAACTCACTCCCCTTGCTCCCCTAAAGTTTTGAGCACTACATTCTCACTTCTGTTTGGGACTGCTTGTGCATGGCACCAGTCACTGCACCAGCCAGGGTGAGTATGGCTTGCAGGGGGTTGGGGAAATGAGGAAGGAATTGCTCAGTTACATGGTTCTAGTAGTACAGGGCAATGGCACTGAATACTGGCACCATTTTCCACAGGCTGTGGTGATTTTAGCTGATACCTCACTCCTGAGGGTAACAAAGGCAGAGAACACAGCTTCTGCTGGTGTCCCGAAGCTGCCCGGGCCCGTATGCTGCTAGCCTGTGTACTGCAATGGTGCTTGCCAAAGTTATCGCTGAGTGGTGTGGGAAAGTGTCCTGCCATGGAGGAAGAAATAAGGCAGCCATCCCTAGAAACCTTTGACAGAGAATTGCAGAATACCTCCATGGAAGTTTCATCAAGACCTCTCAGGAGGATTTAAGGGACATCCCTGTGTACATAAACAAACTGCTCCACATGGCCCCCACTGCCTAACTCTAGCAGGGAATGAAAAGCAGATAGCAACTCTACGTCACTTGGTTGTACCACTACTTCTTCTAGCATGAGTAAATTAATATAAAAAGTCAAAAGATTGTGCCCTGCTACTTTGGTCGGGGGGAGGATGACTGAGTGTGTAAACCCTGCACAGGACAGCAAAGGGTTAAAGAGCAGCTCTGGGCTTAGGAGGCCCCACCCCTCTGCCCTGGCTGAGCATGCTCCAGTTGCAGGCGGGGTTTAAAAGGGAGCCAAACAGCTCAGTTGGGGCTGGACAGGGCAGGGAGAAGGACCTGCTCTAGGAGCTCTGGAGCGGGACATAGCCAGACCCAGGCCGGGAGAAGGAATGCCAGCAAGTAGCAGCTCCTACAGGTTGGAGATGTGTAGGCAACCCGCAAACCGTTGCTTAAGTGCACACCTTGCAAATCAGTGCAGGAAAGGGGGAGATGTGACTCCGGGAGGCTAACTTGAGGCCACTCAGGGTGCAAGGCGCCAGACAAGCCTCACCGGGCCCTGGGTCGGAAGCTGGGGGAGTGGGAGAACCAAGTTTCCCCTACCCCTCGTGTGGCTGTAACCAATGGGCAGAGCGACCGGCAGAGACTGTAACCACTAGGTGGCAGGCCGGCCATGGACCCATTCACAGGGTACCATCCCTGTAATTAAAAATGTATCTACATGCTTACCTAAAATTCCTTCCCCTGCATTAGGCTCACCAATGCTCAGCTGGCAGGAATGGCTGCACTGAGGTGGAGTCAAAAACAGGTCCTGGCTCACTGCATAGTTGGACCCCTGTTGCCCATACTCCTTCTCCTCCTCTTCCTCATCCACCACCTCCTCCTCACTCTTCACAGCAGTGTTCTCTGAATTGGGGACCTCAAAGATATTCATGGTGCTGGGGCAGGGGGCTCTGCCGAGCACAGCGTGCATCTCTTTGTAAAAGTGGCAGGCCTGTGGCTTGGCACCGGATCAACTGTTGGCCTGCCTGGCCTTCTGGTATGCCTGCCGTAGCTCCTTGGCTTTCCCATGGCACTGCTGCTGGTCTCTGTCATAGCCCTTCTCCTGCATCCCCCAAGCAATCTGCTCACAGATGTCCACATTTCTACAGCTGGTCCATAGCTCTTCCTGCCGCAGGCCCAGGAGATCCAATATCTCCTCTCTACTCCAGGCAGGAGCACATCTGGAGCATGTAGCCGGCATAGTCAGCTGGGCAATTGAACACAACAATAGAGAGCTCCTAGGTGTGCTTGCTCAGCTGGACACTCGGGAAAAGGAATTTTAAAAATTCACAGGAATTTGAAGAGGAAGGCAGGCTTCCTGTCTCTGTAACCCCTGGGTAGTGGAGTTCACAATGTTGACCAGAGCGGTTGGCATGGAGCATTGTGGGACAGCTGCTGGAGGATAGTTACAGTCAACATAAGTAACGCAGTGTCTACTCTTGTACTGTGTCGACCTAAATACATTGACAGTGGCTCTACACCCTTCAGAGAGGTAGGTATTACTAGGTCGGTATAACAGGGCACTTACAATGGTCGGAGACCAATTTAAGTGTAGAGCCATGCACAACTAGGTTGACATAAGCTGCCTGCCACTGACCTAACTTGTAGTGTAGACCAGGCCTGACTACCTTTCCCAGATCCAAAGAAGAGCTCTGTGTGTCTCGAAAGCTGGTCTTTCACCAACAGAAAATGGTCCAATAAAAGATATTACCTCACCCATCTTGTCTCTGTAATATTATGGAACCAAAATAGCTATAATAACACTGCAAACAGTTTTCTCTTATAGTAAATTTTATTTTCATATTCTTAGAGCTCCAATTTTGGGGAGGGGAATATTTGTGTTTCAAAAGTAATTTGTTTTGCTGAATGTAATAAATAGGATTTTTTTTTAATCTGGCCTTTCAGGTATTCTTTATTTTATATATACTTCAGCACCTTGTCTGACATGGCCAGCCTATCCTTTGAACTTGAGTCTCCTCTCTCATCAGTTTTACACCAGTGGCATTTACTCCTGATCCATACTAAGGTAAGCGAGATCAGGATTAGGCCCAAAGAATCTCATTTGCACTGATGTGAGTCAGCTGCAATTCCACTGAAGTCAATGGAGTTTAATGGTGTAAAACTAGTGTGAGAAAAGAATCCGGTCCTAGAAGGCAGTTGGATGGTGTCATAAGGATGCTGGTTAGGACTTAACAAGCAGTGGTTAGTCAGGCTCCCCGGGCTTGTTGGAGGGTAGCTAAGGGGTAGAGCAAAGATCCTTTGGAAGAACAGATTTGAGAGATTCCCTTAGGGTAGTAGTTTGTGAATTGAACTTGCAAGCAAAAATGAAGGATGTGGTTTGCTTGCAAACCTCATGAACTGAAGAGTATTCAGCTCACGCCCAGCCCAGTGACTAGGGCACAGTGGGCATTATAAGAGAGGGGTTCTACTCTGACCCCACCTACCTGGGTGTCACTTGGATGTTTACACTACAGCTGGGAGGTATAATTTCCAGCTTGTGTAGATGTACACACTCTAGTTCTGATCGAGCTAGCGCACTAAAAATGGCAATATGGTGGCTTGGGTTAGCCTGTCGGAGATCCTAGGCATGTTCTCAGGCAGCTAACCTGAGCCTCTGCGCTCACACAGCTATTTTTGGTGCGATCGCTTAATCAGAAACTAGCGTCGGTATGTCTACCCAAGCTAAGAATTACATCTCTCTGCTGCAGTGTAGATATACCCTTAGTGACCTTGGCCAAGTGTCTTAGTATCAGTGCCTCTGGTTGCTGATTTGTAAAATGGGGACTCTGTTACTTACTTAAATCACTGTGCAAGGTACTGAAGAAGAGTATAATTTGTTAGTAACTGCCCAGCTAATCAAATTCTGCAGGCTTTACACCTTTTAGTTTTGCTCTGAGTTTCAAGTTTGAATGAATTCAAAACCTTAACGCAAAACTCAGATGAACCACAGTGTTGTGCCTGGTTTGGTGTAAAAACTATCATGTGATTTCCACCTGAAATCAGAAGTTTGACCCACAATGAAAGTGACCTGAAAGTCGACCCAAGTTTACCAGAAAATTCATGGATCCCAACAAAGGCTGCCCAAGACAAGGATTTGTAACTTAATCCAAACCAGATGAAATGCAGAGTGCAGTGCAGAGTATAGCATAACCCTGGGGACATGCATAGCTGTCCTATTAACCAAGAGTTTCAGTTAACTGAGCTTCGGTTAAACAGTTGTACATTCAAAGAGTATAAGTAGCTATCATAACTGAGCAGGCTCATCTTCTGCAGAAGAGTGAAGTTACTGTAGTATTTGGGCTTAGTGGCATACTCATAAAAACCACTAGCGAGATACAGAAAATAATAATGTTTAATGGAGCAAAAGATTATTAGCTCTCCTCAGTGTGCCGTTTATAGCACATACGGCTTGTTCCAGGAAGGGAGAAATGCCTTAGAGAGCAGTCCTCACAACACACAGGATATGGTAGGAGCTCTCTTATTCATTTTTGAACTTATCCTTACCATTGGGAGACTTTAAACTCACTTTCTCTATCATGACAAAACTCATATCTGCTTCCACGAGGGCTAAGCCATCTCTTCTATCTCCATGACTGAATCATCTCTCAGTCAGAAAAATGCATTTACTTAGACAAACATCATCATCTGTCAGGGCCAAGGCAATAATAAAACCTCTGTTGCCAGAATTCACTTACACTGAGTGATGGGTGGGTGGATTCAACAGCCATGAACTCTTAACTAAATGCATCTTTCCTAGAAATTCCCCCTGGTACATTAACTTTTACCAGTAGCAAATAGCTGCGCCATCTCTAAGGAAACTGATATTAATCTTACCAACCTGCAGCACTGAAGAAAAATAGCCAACTATTACTGTTAAGATACATAACCTGGCCCAGATTCTCCAATGCTTTGCAAGTCATGTCATCATTTATGCCAATGCAAAGTGGAAAGCAGAAAGCCACCCACTTGGCACAGGGGTAAATACTAGGCTAGACAAAACCCTTGAGTTTACAGAAAGAGAGCCCAAAACGCTAGAGGCATGAAGTGACTCCATTGATTTAAATGGGTTGTAGAATCTGAAGCTTAAATGATGACCGTTTAAGAGACAAGAGACTTAACTACTTCAGTGTGGATGATTTTATCAGAAATATCCCACTAATATGTTTACCCCCACACCGCACCATTTTATGAGTGCTAGCCTCTCCATCTCTCTCCTGATCCTCAGTGCCTGGGTCTGCCTTCCAACTAAGATCCCCACCTCCTTCCAGGAGAGAAGGTCAGGGGATGAGAGTGAGGAGCTGCTGCTGTATTTTCAGTCCCATGCCCAGAGAGCGGATGAGAGCCCAGAACCTCTGAGTGGTCAGAGCAGAACCAGGGAAAGGTACCTCCTGCACCTACAGCTTTGCCTTTTAGCCAGTAGGGGCCACTCTTGTGGCAGTTTAGCAAAAAAGTTGGGGAGGGCCATGACCCTATCTCACCCAGGCCTTTGCGGGAATTTGCTCACCAAGATTAGAAGTCAAGCAATCCCCACTTGCAGGGACTGCTTTTGTGACTGGTCTTTGCAGGGGCTATAGAAGATGGTGGGGGAAGGTGACCAGGCAGGTCTTCAGGAGAGGGAGCCAGAGAGTGGTGATGAAGGCAGTGCTGATGGATGACAATAATAAATAAAAGGACTTGGGGAGGTGGGGAGAAAAAGGTCTTGATTTCCATTTTACTTGGAAATTGGCATTTTGTTGTGTTCACAGTAATTTTCCCTGGAATTTTTTTTTCCAAGTAGTCCTGTAGGATTAATGGAAACCCTCAACAGCTCAGGGCTCTGAATCCCCAGGGACCAGGGCCGGTGTAACCACTAGGTGAACTAGGCGGCTGCCTAGGGTGACCAGATTTGGGGGCAACAAAAAGCAGTGCCCCAATTTTTTTTTTTTTTTTACACTACGTATTCATTTTTGAAAGTTTATAATAAGCGATGTTCCGGGGGGAGGGGAGGGACAGCAGGAAAGGGGGCACAAGGTGGAAGTTTCGCCAAGGGCGCAAAATATCCTTGCACCGACCCTGCCAGGGACCAATACCTCCAGTTAACATTGTCTTGGTCGCTTGGCTTTAGTAGGTCAGAGAGTGAAAGCATGTTACAGAAAAGTCAGTTCAGACTCGCAGCCAATTAAGCCAGGGGAACATTCAGGTGAGGAAGCCATGTGACCGGGAAGGAAAAACTACCCTGAATCTTTTATGCAGTGTTGTTGTAGCTGTGTTGGTCCCAAGATATTGGAGAGACAAGATGGGTGAGGTAATATCTTTTATTGGACCACTAAAAGATATTACCTCATCCACCTTGTCTCTTTAAATCTTTTAAGCTTCCTGAACAAATACAACATTCAAGCTTTCTCAAAACAATCAGCAGAGTTTCTCTCCCCTACTTGTAACCTACTTAGCCAGAAGCCTGGGGAGGCTGTTCCATTCCAGAACCTGTGGCACAGAAAGTGATTTTTGGATTTAAGGCTCATGTGGACACCATGTAGAATCAAGCACATGGGTTTATTACGCACAGCGCTGGTGGAGTGTCACTTTGCTTATTAGACTGAGAGACGCTGCCAAGCAATTGATTACAATAGATTATATAGGTTATTTGTGGGCAGAGGGAAGAGAGGGGGTGGGAGGTCCCGAGCCCCTGGATACCGGGCCAGCTTTAGGGCGATTCCCCCGAATCGGGCCCCGCGCCCCTAAGAGGGCCCCACAACGTCCCTAAGGGCCCTCCGCCGACGTGCTGCCGAAGGCGCCAGCAGCCAATAGAGATGCCGCCAAAGTCCAGCCGCTGTCTTCGGCGGAAGCTCTTTCGAATCAGGCCCCGCAGTGCCTAAAGCCGGCCCTGCCTGGATAGGTCTAGCAGCAAGACAAGATAAGGGGGGAGGGATAGCTTAGTGGGGGGAGCATTGGCCTGCTAAACCCAGGGTTGTGAGTTCAATCCTTGAGGGGGCCATTTAGGAATCTGGGTCAAAAATCTGTCTGGGGCTTGGTCCTGCTTTGAGCAGCAGGTTGGACTAGATGATCTCCTGAGGTCCCTTCCAACCCTGAGATTCTATGAACTTCTATGAATAAGCCAATAGTTTAAAAGATTACATAATAGCTCTGCCCATGGTTTCAGGTTAACATATTAACATACTGTTAGTACACAGGTGATTTTCTTTGAACAATGTATAAAGCGTATAATTATAAATGTTGAATTCTGATTTGGGGTCCATAGGAATGAGGGAGCTCTTCTGGTTGTCCAACAGGTACATTCCTGGGGGTTAAAGCAAAAGACATTGAAAAGTACATGGCAATAGAAATTGTTTTCAGGGTGTCCCATTGTGTTTCTAAAGGCTAACATTGGCATCTGGGGGTGGGGGTGCATCTGTGGAAGGGAGGATGTCATATCTCATACTGACATGCCTCTCCATGAACTCAAGGTTGGTATGTGGGGAGGGTATTTGTTATCTTCTTCTTGCATGAAGGAGTGGACATGGCAGCCCCTTCCAATACTTTGGTATGTCTGTAGCTTCTGATAAGGACACCAATTACCGCTCCCCATCTGGAGTTTTGCTGACCATGCTTATCTTAGTAAAAAGCAAAGTTGTCTCTTGTTTGTTCAGCTTCTCTTAGCTAATATTGTTCCTGGTGGGCTAGGCCACCAGCTCAAACCAAGCTTTGGACTTTGGGCCTATGTGAAAAGTTGCTGACAGGGCCTGTGGTCAGGGTTTTACAAACACAGCAAATGGATTTTGGCCCTTCACTCTGCGCATTGTCCTCGCACCCGCAGGTGCTGCCCCCACAGCTCCTATCGGTTCCCGGCCAATGGGAGCTGCGGAGCCGGCACTCGGGCAGGGGCAGAACATGGAGCCTCCCTGTCCGCACCTAGGGGTTGCAGGGACCTGATGGCTGCTGCAGTGAGCCACACGGAACCAGGGAAGGTAGGGAGCCTGCCTTAGCCCAGGCCCCTGCTGTGCCACCGACCGGAGCCACCAGGGTCCCTTTGCAACCGGGCGTTCCAATCAAAAACCGGATGCCTGGCAACCCTAGCTGTGTGCCTCCCTGCACTGCTTTACCAATCCCCAACAGAGAGAGGTTGGCTGGGAGCAAGGCTACAGCACCTCTGCACTGTGGTAATCATTAATTGGCATCTCTACTGGCCCCAAGTTCAAGGAACAGAAAAGGGACTTGTTTGTGCCACTTTGCCCAGCACTGATTAGATGCAGCTAAGATTCTTGCCCCTTGTGCGGTAAAACATTGATAAATTTATTCCCTACACCAGTGGTCCCCAAACTATGGGGGACACCCTCCCTGGGGGGGCCCAGAGGAACATTTGGGGAGGCACATGGTGGGGCCCAGGCCAGCCCCCATGAGGGGCAGGGAGGGAGCACCACCCAGCCCCGCTCTGCCCCCAGCCCAGCTCTACTCCACTCCCAGCCCAGCTTTGCCCTCATTCCCTCTCTGTCCCCAGGCCAGCTCCACCTCTAGCCCCAGCTCCGCCTCCATCCCCAGTTCTGACCCCAGCTCTGCCTTCAGCCCAAGCTCCTCTGCTGAGGAAGCCTTGGCTATGCAGTAATGGAGGTGGGCCATGGGTAGATTCCATTACTGGTCTTACAGGAAAAGTTTGGGCACCATTGCCCTACACTGTCCACTCACAAAGCTGTCAGTCTCTCCCTCTCAATGCAAATTAAATGGCAGAGGCTTGCTGTCAGGGTTCCCTCCCCACTCTGAACTCTGGGGTACATATGTGGGGACCCACATGAAAGACCCCCTAAGCTTATTTTTACCAGATTAGGTTAAAACTTTCCCAAGGCATAAATCCTTTCCTTGTCCTTGGATGACCACCAAGTAATTTAGACAAAAATCCAGGAAAAATGGCCACTTGGAGTCCCTGTTTCCCCAAAATATTCCCCCCAAGCTCCTTTCCTGGGGAGGCTTGAGAATAATATACTAACCAATTGGTTTCAAAGTGAGCACAGACCAAACCCCTGGGTTTTTAGGACACTGAAAATCAATCAGGTTCTTAAAAGAAGAATTTTATAAAAAAAAAAAAAGTAAAAGAATCACACCTGCAAAATCAGGATGGAAGGTAACTTTACAGGGTAAATAAAAAGATTTAACACACAGAGGATTCCCCTCTAGGCTCAACTTCAAAGTTACAAAAAAATGGGAATAAAACTCCCTCTTAGCATAGGGAAAATTCACAAACTAAAACAAAAGATAATCTAATGCATTTCCTTGCCTTTACTTACAAATTCTGTAATTTTAGATGTATCATTTCAGGTATCTTTTCAGGAGATGGTTTACCTGCTTGGTCTCTCTCTCCCTCTGTCCAGAGAGGGAACAAACAAAGAGAGCACAAACAAAACCTCTCCCTCCCCTCCCCCAGATTAGAAAGTATTTTCTTTCCTTATTGATCCTTTTGGTCAGTTGCCAACCAGGTTATTTGAGTTTCTTAACCCCTTACAGGTAAAGTGATTCTGCATCTCTGGCCAGGAGGGATTTTATGTACTGCATACATAAAGGTTGTTACCCTTCCCTTTATATTTATGACACTTGCACTGATATCTTACTACTCTGTTTATTTCCACAATACTGTTATGAAGTACCACAAATAATTAAAACTCATCTGAAGCTGTCAAAGTAAGTGTACAGAATCTATGCAGCAATCCATCCACTGGGCCCCTTTAATCTTGTTACTTCACCTAGGCTCTGGTTCTGCAATCAATTGTGCAGATGCAGTACTGAACTCACAAGAGCACACCCCACCTGCCTGCTATTAATCACCCTTAATCTCTAAGGGTATGTTTCCACTTGAAGCGGAGGATGTGATTCCCAGCTCATGTAGACATATTCATGCTTGATCTGATTGAGCTAGCACACTAAAAATAGTGTAGCCGTAATAGAAAGGGGTAGCTGTGCCAAGTACTGACCTCTCTGAATGCTATGGGGATATACACAGCCTGGGCTACCTGTACTGGTGCTCTCCCCCAGCCTGCACTACCCAAGCCCTCCAAGTTCCAACCATCAGGAGAACAAGGACCATAGAAACTACTCCAGCCCTGAGGGTGGAGCAGCCACAGCAGAACAGATGGGTCCAGTACAAATGCCTAGATAGGCTGGCTAGGTGGTCTGGGAGGGATAATTTTCCCCATCATGCTCCCTCAGAGATCCCCAGCACTTAGCCCAGTTACTCATGCTATGGATCACTTGACAACTGTCCTGTTCTGTTGATTCCCTCTGAAGCATGTGCCACCACCACTGTCAGAAGACAGGATACTTTGTTAGATGGATCATTAGTCTGACCCAGTATGGCCATTTTTATGGTTATAACACAGCTAATGTTGTGCCAATTTTTAAAAGGGTAAACAGGATGACCCAGGCCTCTTATCCGGACAGTGATCCCAGGCAAGATAATGGAGTGGCTGATATGGGACTCTTATTAATAAAGAGTTAAAGGAGAGTAATTAATGCAAATCAACACAGCTTAGGGAAAATAGGTTCTGTCAAACTAACTTGGTTTTGGGTTTTTTTGAGTTCACAAGTTTGGTTGATAAAGCTAATACTGTTGACATAATATACTCAGCCTTCTGTAAGGTGTTTGACTTGGTACTGCACAGCACTTTGATTAAAAAACCTGAATGATATAAAATTAACAGGGCACACATTAAATGGATTAAAAGCTGTCTAACTGATAAGTCTAAAAACGAATTGTAAACAGGGAATCATCATTGAGCGTGTGTGTTTCCAGTGGGGTCCCTCAAGGATCTGTTCTTGACCTTGCACCATTTAACGTTTTTATTAATTACCATGGAAAAAAACTAAAATCATCACTGATCAAGTTTGCAGATAACCCCAATTGGGGGAGCAGTAAATAATGAAGAGGACAGGTCACTGATTCAGAGTGATCTGTATTGCTTGGGAAACTGGGTTTTAATACAGCTAAATGTAAAGGTATACATCGAGGAACAAAGAACGTAGGCCATACTCACAAAATGGGGGACTCTATCCTGGGAATCAGTGACTCTGAAAATTTTATGGGGATTATAGTAGATAACCAGCTGAACATGTGCTCCCAATGTGACTCTGTGGCCAAAAGAGCAAATGCTATCCTGGGAGGCATAAACGGGGGAATCTTCAATAGGAGTAGAGAGGTTATTTTACCTTTGAATTTGCACTGGTGCAACCACTGCTGGAATACTGTGTTGAATTCTGGTTCCCACAATTCAAGAAGGATGTTGATTAAATTGGAAAGCGTTCAGAGAAGAACTACAAGAATGACTAAAGGATTAGAAAACACAACTTATAGTGATAGACTCAAAGAGCTCAATCTATTTATCTTAACAACGAGAAGGTTAAAGAGTTACTTATAGACTGTAATCAAGTATTTACATGGAACAATATTGAATAATGCCTTCTGTCTTGCAGAGGAAAGGTATAACCTGATCCTATGTTTGGAAGTTGAAGCTAGACAAATTCAGACTGGAAATAAGGTATAGATTTGTAACAGTGAAAGTAATTAACCATTGGAAAATTTACCGAGGGTTGTGGTGAATTCTCCATCCCTGACCATTTTAAAATCAAGATTGGATGATTTTCTAAAAGCTGTGCTCTAGGAATTATTTTTGGCTAGTTCTATGACTTGTGTTATACAGGAGGTCAGACTAGATGATTACAATGGTCTTTTCTGGCCTTGGAATCTGTGGTCTGCACCTGAAAAGGCTGTGAAAACAAGAAGTGAAGTCTGAAGTCTCACATTGACAGGCACAACAGAGACTGACACAGAGATTAGTAGAAGCACTTAATCAGAATCTGGACATGGAAAATTGCACCTGTTAGTTTCCTGAGTTATTCAGCCTAACTGCACCTCAACTCACTAAAGTACCTATTCCGTGGAGACTATCTTTAGGGCAAAAGACTGCTTCAGTCTCCAAGCTTTTTTAAGCTGTGATCTCTGCTGAAATTACCTTCTAGTGCCAGCTGAGGTAGACACGTCCACTGGGCAATGGAATGAAACCAGTCATTAGATGCTAATGACTTCTTGTTACTAATGATCTGGTCATGATTTGCCCTAGTGACCTATGGTTGAAAGAGCTCATATCCCATCACCATTATGAATATACTGTGCCTGAGATTAATTTAGAATACCAGAAAGACTTTACAAGAACTAGTGAGCCACTTAGTCATCATGCATTAAAATAATCTTTCTTAAAACCAGGAAATTGAGAGTTGTGCTTGAAATTTTCAAATATGGCGGTCTAAAAATAGGCTCCTAAGTCCATATTTAAGCACCTAATTAAGAATGGCCCGAATTTCAAAGGTGCTGAGCCCCCACCAATCCTAATGAGTCAAGGGAGCTGCAGATGCTCAGAACCTTTGAAAATTAGGCCATTCTTATTTAGGTGCCTAAATTTGGATTTAGGGGGCTGACTTCAGGCTCCCAGGTTAGGATGTTCAGATGTGCCTAGGTAATTTAAGAGCACAAGGTGCTCTTGAAAATCCCATCCCAGGGGCTGAAAATTGGGGTCCATGTCTCCAGTTTAGGTCCCTATTCAGCACAGGGAGCACTGGATTGAAGGGAAGTTTTGCCAGAGTAAGGAATGATGAATAGGGCCTTGAATCACTAATTTATTCCATTGCACCTCTGTTTTGCTTGTTCTAACAGTGGCTGGAGTTCCTGGGCCCAGTTGCCTAGGGATGGTGATATTTTAATGTGAACTCCATATTTCCCTGCTTTAATTAAGACCATTAATATCTATTTTAGGTTTGTATAGACCCTCCCCCTTATCACATAATCTGAGTGCTTCACAATTTTTGATGTGTGTGTCCTCAGAACACTTATGTGAGATAGGAAGTACTTACTCCCATTTTACAGATGGGGAGCTCAGGCCCAGAGAAACTAAGGGCTTGTCTACAAGAGATGGGTCTATTAGCTACAGAATACTTAATGCACACTGGCTCCTCCAGAATAACTCTCTGCATGGATATGCTTATTTTACTCAGAGTGCCTTTGTGCAATTTGGCACTCTTCATGCAGAATAAGCTAGGGTGTGAATTTAAAGAGCCCTAGCTACTCTTCACAAAACTTCCCTTCCATGACTTCCCAAGACTTATCTAGGGAACTGAACCCTGGTCTCCCAAGTTATGGGTAAGCACCCGACCATCCTTCCCCTCTCGTGCTACTTCGAAACAATTTTCTCCTTTAACCAGAATAATAAACTGTAGTGAGACTGTGACTCAACTATTAGCAAAGCTACATTGTGAAGTTTGCTAATTTAATACGATAGTCAAAGCAATTCTATAATGCTGCCTTTTGCACTACGGGTTGGTCATGATGTTTTACACATTTAATTCTTGTCTTTTAAAAAGCCCCATATTGGCACTTTGATATAGGCAACAAATAAATTAAAGCTTCAGAGATAAAGCATGTACATATCTCTGTGTTTTTAATTTTGTACAAATGCAGACCAAATATTGTGACTGAGACTGCTAAATTATGGAACCAGGGTTTAATGAGATGTAATTATAGGTCCAAAAATACTTTGTGTGTGGAAGAAAAAGCTTACTGTATGCTATTAAAGTGTTTTATGGCCAGATATGCCTGAGACAACACATTATGGGGACTGAATAAGCATAACTGTCCAAGAAGAAATAATTGAAAACAATCCTTTAGATGTCAAAATAAAGCCATATATCCTGTGATTCTGTCAGTGGTTATTAAATATCTTTGCTACTATAGACAAGCTTCCTTAGTCACTCATAACTTGTTACTAGGCAAACAATACTTATAGTCTGCAAGATAAGACCTTTGTTTCAGTAGGTGTCAGCATGGGCACTGTACAGTCATATTTGCACTAAAGGGCAAAATCTGTTGGCAAGGCCATACCCTTAATCATTTTTGTTGCCTTTCTCTGTACTTTTTCCAAATCTAATATACTTTTATTGAGATGGGGCAATGTAGTGAGTCGAGCACTCACTGGCACAGCGCCTCCTACTAGTCAGTCTCGGGAATTAGCTCCTCAGCCTCGGAGCACCCCCTGCTGGCCAGTGTCTCACCTGCCGAAGGCCCCGTGTCCCTCTCGGACCACGGTACCCTCTGACCCTGGGGTACTGCCCACAGCAGTGCCCCCACACTCTGAGTCTCCCTTCTCAGGGGAGGCCCCCTCCCCCTATGCCCACCTTGCCTCAGTGGCTAACGCCAGTCGTCATCTAGCCCCCATTCTCTGGGGCAAACTGTAGTCTGTAGTGGCCACTCATCATTGGCAAGGGAGTTGAACATGCTGCCTTTCCCTGCAGCTCCAGTACCTCCCCTGGCCTTTAGCCAGGCCTCAGCCTGGGGACTCGCCTGGCCCGAGCTTCCCAGCTCTGCCTGCCCTTCCCCAGCACTGCTCTACTTCAGGTATCCTGTGCACCCAGGCAGCTAGATCCTTCCCACTCCAAGGCTGGAGTGAGATTCTCTCAGCTCCTCCCTTAACTCTTATATCAGGGCCAGCTGTGGCCTGTGAGTGTGGCCACAGCTGTGGCTGCCTTTCCAATCATCCTACCCTTTTTCCCTAGGAGCGGGGTAACTGCCTCACTACAGGCAACCAGAACTGCACAGTATTCCAGGTGTGGCTGTACCATGGATTTATAAAGTGGCATAATGTTTTTTTCTATAATATCCCTTTCCTAATGGCTCCTAACATTGTTAGCTTTTTTACTGCTGCTGTACATTGAGCAGATTCTCAGACTGTAAGGCCAAAAGAGACCATTATGATCATTCAGTCTGACCTCCTGCACATCAAAGGCCACAGAACTGCTCCCAACCACTCCTGCAATAGACCCATAACCACTGGCTGAATTACTGAAGTCCTCAAATCATGATTTAGAGACTTCCAGGTACAGAGAATCCACCACTTACTCTAGTTCAGGGGTTCTCAAACTGGGGGTTGGGACCCCTCAGGGGGTCGTGAGGTTATTATATGGGGGGGGTCACTAGCTGTCAGCCTCCACCCAAACCCTGCTTTGCCTCCAGCATTTATAATGGTGTTAAATAAATTTAAAAGTTTTTAATTTATTGGGGGAGGGGGTCACACTCAGAGGCTTGCTCTGTGAAAGGGGTCAGCAGTACAAAAGTTTGAGAACCACTGCTCTAGTTCATACCAGCAAATGATCGATGCCCCATGCTGCAGAGGAAGGCAAAAAATACTCAGAGTCTCTGCCTATTTGACCTGGTTGAAAATTCCTTTCTGGCACTAAATATAGTGATCAGTTAGACCCTGAGCATGTGGGCGAGACTCACCAGCCAGCAACCCAGGAAAGAATTCACTGTGGTAATTCAGAGCCCTGTCATATCTCTGTAGGGTGACCAGATGTCCCGATTTTATAGGGACAGTCACAATATTTGGGGCTTTTTTTAGTATGGGCTCCTATTACCCCTCACCCTCTGTCCCGATTTTTCACACTTGCTGTCTGGTCACCCTATATCTCTGGCTGTTGAAGATATTTACTACTCGTTGTCGCAGGTGGGCCATGTAATCATCCCATCTCCTCCATAAACTTATCAAGCTCAGTCTTGAAACCAGTTAGGTTTTTTGTCCCCACTGCTCTCCTTGGGAGGCTGTTCCAGAACTTCATTCCTCTGATGGTTAGAAACCTTCACCTAATTCCAAGCCTAAACATGTGGATGGCCAGTTTATATCCATTTGTTCTAGTGCCAACATTGGCCCCTAACTTAAATAACTCCTCTCCCTTCCTGGTGTTTATCCCTCTGATGTATTTATAGACAGCAATCATATCTCACCTCTGCCTTGGTTTCATTAAACTAAACAAGCCAAGCTTCTTAAGACACCTCCGTAACCATCCCATTAAACATCATCTCTGTGGAAGATGCAAATCATCATTTCTGTTGTGCCATTTTTAAAGCTGCAGGCGCAACAATTCCACGCGGCTTCCGACCATGTTTGAATGAGGATTGTGCAGACTTGCTGAGGCAGTATGAGCAGTCAGGTGATCCGGAGATGGCAGACCATCTTATAGAATCATTGGATGCCGCTCATTGGGCTCAATGGGAGGAAGTGACAGTTGCGCTTCACTTCACATGGTCAAGCCAGAAAAGCTGGAGCTTAATTTGTCGACTAGGTGCGGCTCAATGTCTATGTACACAAATCAGGCTGGCAATTACTCCAAATCAGATTGCCAGTCATTTGTTGAAGGTCGCCAAAACTCCTGTTGACAAAGTTGTCAAATGACAGGTATATGTTGGGTGGTGGAGTTTCCTAAGGAGTAATCCCACTGATAGTCAGATGATGCCATTCACTACTTTGGAACTACATAAAGTACTGAATGATTTAAAACCGGGTGCGGCTCCCAGATATGACAGAATTGCACCTGAATTCATGAAACATCTGGGTCCTCACACTCAGGAATGGCTTGTTCAGTTTTTCCAACAGAGTTCTGCAGGAATCCAGACTGCCCAGAATCTGGCACCAAGCGAAGGTCATTGCCTTGCTGAAACCTGGGAAAGATCCACACTTGTCTTTGAGCTACAGACCAATTTTACTTCTGAATGTCTGCTTTAAGGTTCTTGAGCAAAGAATTTCACCATCTGTGGAAGGTATGCTGGCACCAGAGCAAGCTGATTTTCGCCGCTGTCGTAGTGCATGTGATCAAGTGCCAGCACTTACAATTGGATTCCAACATAAACTGAATACTGGTTCAGTTTTTCTTGACCTGACCGTGGCATATGATATGGTTTGGCACATGGGCCTTTTGGTGAAATTGTCTAGAACAGGGGTGAGCAAACTTTTTGGCCTGAGGGCCACATCTGGGTATGGAAATTGTATGGTGGGCCATGAATGCTCATGAAATTGGGGGTTGGTGTGTGGGAGGGGGTGAGGGCTCTGGGGTGGGGCCAGAGGAGTTTGGGTGCAGGGGGGGGGCTGCAGGCTGGGGGTGGAGCAGAGGGGTTCAGAGTATGGAAGGGGACTCCGGGCTCAGGCAGGGGGTTGGGGTGTGGGAGGGGGTACAGGCTCTGGGCTAGGGGTGTGGGTTCCAGGGTGGGGCCAGAAATGAGGGGTTCAGGGTGCAGGAGAGGGCTCTGGGCTGGGGCAGGAGGCTAGGGGGCTCCGGGATGGGGCTGAGGGTTTTGGAGTGCAGGAGGGAGCTCCAGGCTGGGGCAGGGGGTTGGAGTGCAAGGGGGGTTGAGGGCTCCGGCTGAGGCTGCAGGCTCTGGGGTGGGGCTGGGAATGAGGAGTTTGGGGTGCAGGAGGGTGCTCTGGGCTGGGACCAAAGGGTTCGGACGGGGGGAGGGGGAATCAGGGCTGGGACAGGGGGTTGGGGCACAGGCTCCAGGCGGTGCTTATCTCAAGCAGCTCCCAGAAGTAACGGCATGTCCCCCCTCCGGCTCATACGCGGAGGTGCGGCACCAGCCAGGCGGCTCTGCGCGCTGCCCCATCCACGGGCGCTGCCCCTGCAGCTCCCTTGGCCACGGTTTCCACCCAATGGGAGCTGCAGAGCCAGTGTTTGGTGCAGGGGCAGCATGCGGATCCCCCTGACTGCCCCTATGTGTAGGATCCGGAAGGGAGACATGCTGCTGCTTCCGGGAGCCACACGGAGCCTGGCACGCATGGAGCGGGGCAACCCCCCAATCCCGCTCCCCAGCTGGAGCGCCAGAGCGGGGCAAGTCCCCGACCCCTGGTGGGAGCTCAAGGGCCAGATTAGAAGGTCTGACAAACCATAGTTTGCCCACCCCAGTCTACAACTAAGCCAAGTTAGTTAATATGTGCAATGGCTTTTTTTTTTTTTTTTTTTTTGAGAAATCACTATTTCCGTGTGCGTATTGGTGACAGAACAAGTGGTTGGAGGCACCAGAAGAACAGCCTCCTGCAAGGATCAGTATTATCTCCAATATTATTCAACTTATATTCAAATGACCTACCATATACTGGGTCTCGCAAGTTTGTTTATGCAGACAACATATGCCTCGGCACTCAGCCCCACTCCTTTGACAGACTTCAGCAAGTTTTGAATGTATATATGGTGGCTATGGCCGATTATTGTTATCGCTGGTGCTTGATACCAAATAGAAGTGAGACTGTGTCAAGTGTCTTCCACTTACATCATGCACAAGCGGGCAGAGAGCTGAATATAGTTCACAATGGTCAGCGAATAAAGCATGAATCACACCCAGTCTATCTATCTAGCATCACGATGGACAGAACTCTTACAAATTGTGACCATCATACAAAGACAATGACTAATGTCAAAATACGCTACAACCTGCTCGGAAAACTGGCCAGAATGACATGGAACTCCACTGCCCAAAGGTTACACACTTGAGTCTTAGCACTCGATTACTCAGCATCAGAGTACTGCGCTCCACTATGAGCTAGCTCATCTCAAACAAGGATGATTGACGTACAACTTGATTTCACCATGTGTATTATTTCAGTTCACTTTTCAGCTTGACACATTATAGGCTCCCCTTTAACCAGTTTCTTATCCACCTTTCAAGTCTCATTAATCCCCCTCTTCTCCAATTTAAATGAATAATTTCCCATGTGGAACTATATCAAATGACTTATTGACATCCAGAGACATTAGATCCACTCTATTTTTCCTTTATCTAAAAAAATCAGTTATCTTCTCAAAGAAAGATCAGATTGGTTTGGCATGCTCTACCTCTTGTAAAATCATGTTGTATTTTATCCTAATTACAATTCACCTCTACGTCCTTAACTACTTTCTCTTTCAAAAGTTGTTCCACATCCTTGCATACAATTGAAGTCAAACTAACGGGCCTGTAGTTTCCTGGATCACTTTTTCCATGATAACTCCAAGATCTCTTTCTTGAGTGGTAACAGCTAATTTAGACTATCATTTTGTATGTATACTTGGGATTATGTTTTCCAACGTGCATTACTTTGCATTTTCAAACACTGAATTTCATCTGCCATTTTGTTGCCCAGTCACCCAGTTTTGTGAAATCCCTTTGGAACTCTTCATAGTCAGCTTTGGACTTAGCTATCTTGAGTAATTTTGTATCATCTGTAAGTTTTGCAACCTCACTATTTACCCTTTTTACCAGATCATTTATGAATATGTTGAACGGCATTGGTCCCAGTACAGATCCTTGGAGAATCCCACTATTTACCTCTCTCCACACTGAAAACTGACTATTTATTCTTACCCTTTGTTTCCTATCTTTTAACCAGTTATTGATTCATGAAAGGACCTTCCTTCTCATCCCATGATTGCTTACTTTGCTTAAGAGCCTTTGGCAAGGGACTTTGTCAAAGGCTCCCTCAAAGCCCAAGTACACTATATCAACTGGATCACCCTTGTCCATATGTTTGTTGCCACCTTCAAAGAATTATAATGGATTAGTGAGGCAAAATTTTCCTTTACAAAATCCATGTTGATTCTTTCCCCAACATATTGTGTTCATCTATGTGTCTGATCATTCTGTCTTTACTAAAGTTTCAGCCAATTTATCTTCCAGTCTTCAGAAACTTCCCTACTGCTGCAAGACCTATAGAAAAAAAAATCATCATTAATGGTCCAGACAGCTCATCAGCCATTTCTTTTAAAACTCTTACATGCAAGTTATCTGGACCTCCTGATTTAAAAATGTCTAAGGGCACGTCTTCACTACCCGCTGCATTGGCGGGTAGCAATTGATATATTGGGGATCGACTTATTGCGTCTAGTGAAGACGCGATAAAATCGATCCCCGATGGCTCTGCCATCGACTCCAGAAATCCACCGCGGCAAGAGGCGGAAGCGGAGTCAACGGCGGCGCGACAGCGGTCAACTCACCGCCGTCCTCACAGCCAGGTAAGTCGACCTAAAATACGCAACTTCAGCTACGCTATTCACGTAGCTGAAGTTGCGTGTCTTAGGTTGACACTCCCCCCCCCCCCCGTAGTGTAGACCTAGCCTAACTTTAGTTGCTTCTGTTTAACATCCTCCAGAGACACTAGTGGAAGGGAAAGAAAGTTATCACCACCATAAAATGAGACTCCCTCCCTCCCATACAGAACAAAACTATTTATTGAACACTTCTGCCTTTTCTGTAGTATTACTGATGATAATACCATTTCCATCTAGTAATGGACCAGTACCATTGTCAGAATTATTTTTTTCCTAATATATTTTAAAACCTCCTCCTTATTGTCCTATGCTCTGCTGGTCATAGATTTCTCCTTGTGTCTTTTTGCTCCCTTTATCAATTTTCTACAATTTCTAGCTTCTGATTTATGTTAATTTTTATCAACTTCCCCTTTCTTCTATTTGTTATGTATTACAGATGCCTTCTCTTCCTTGCTAAACCTCAATTGTGCAGTTGTGGCTTTGGGGGCATGTATTAAGTTGTTCTTATATTATTATTAATTATCATTCACATTTTTCTGATTAAATTATTCCTCTCAACTGATCAAAAGTGAATATTTTTAAAAAAGCCTTGTGGGGCTCCATATTTTACACCTCTCACTAGTTTTCACATGAAGTTACAAGCCTGAAAGCTTAACCAGGGCTCTGGGAGTCGAGCTCCATCCCCAATGAAAACATTCTGCTAACCAAATTAAAGTCTCTTGCACCTTCTTGAACCCATCAAGTTATTTCTTCAGGCGACAAAGAGGCCATCTGTTGTCTTCAGTGAGTTGGTGCAACTGGAACACATTGGAACTTACTATACCATTCTGTTGTTTATGCACAAGAAGGAACAGAACACAGCTCACAGTCTCCGCTCTCATGGGTCAATAAGAATAAGCAATACAAATGTATTGTATGTAGATTTGACTCACAATGCACACAAGGAACAGTTCTGAGTAAGGAGGTGCTATTTTTGTATTATTGACCTTTGCCGTTCATTAATTTTATTTTTGCCTCTTGTTCAATTATCAGAAGCTCCTGAAGAGTTTTGGGTAACCTCATGGGAATTGTAAATGTGAATTAATGTAAAGACTTTGTTTGGGTGGTGCAGAACTCTGAAGTACTTCCGTCACCATGTGTTTATGGTAATTAAACCTTAGTGAAGATTTTATTGCTGAGTAACCCACTTTTGAATGTGCAGCCACAACCTACAGACTGTTCACCTTGTGAATAGTTTGCAATGTTTTCCTCAAGACTCATGCTGCTGAGAAATAAATGAAACTACTGGGAAGCTGTATCTAGTGAACTAATCACTAGAAACCAATATTGCAAATTGTAATCCGTACACTTCCCTTTACTACAACAAACAGAGCTTGGCTAGTCACCATGTAAACAGAAAGCAGTTAGCAAACAACTTTTATATTTTAAGTTATTACCAGGTAAACACAGTAACTCAAGGCCCCGATTCTGGCAGATATTTAAGCGCATACCTAATGTAGAACATGTGATATGTCCCAATTCAATAGGACTACTCACAGGTTTAAGTACCTGGCTGAACTGGGACCTATATCAGAAAACACACTGATATAACGCAGACTACTCAACCACAGCTCCATGCTGTAATAGAATCACACGGTGCAGGGCAACAAGTGAGAAATATTTGAGTACCAGCCCAATCATGAAAGCCCTCAGCTCGTTCGGTGCCCTTTGATTTCAAGTGCAGTGACACAGGCAAAAGGCTTGCAGAGTCATGTCTTACTGTCTGTCTATGGCAAGGTATCCAGGCACGCCAGCACATAAGTGGTTACTGGACTCCTGCCCATCAGATGGCTGCTCTGGCAGAGTTATAAAAGGAAAAGGATGTCCTCTCCTCCCTGCTGGCTGAAGCTGGTCTGAGATGCTATGTTCTGGTATGAAGTTTTTGTTTTCAGAAATAAAACCAGCCCTGAAGAAAGGGATAGGAAGTGACCTGTAATTGGAACTTCTTCATCCTTCCATAGCTGGGTGAGTCTGCCTGCCAGCTTACACCTCCTTTTGGCTATTCAGTTGTTCCTGAGAGGTTCACAGAGCTGGCATCAAACCCATTGTGACAGGGTCCCCTGGATGCAATCTGGACTGTGGGACTGCTGAGTCCTCTGTCCCACCAACCTAGGGTATCCCTCTCACACTGTGATGCTGTGTCAAGTCACAAACCTCTGGCAGGTACTGCACTTAGTTGGGTGTATCCCTGCCTGTGGATGGCTGAGTTACACGAATGATCTCCCAGACACTCATGAACCATCAATAGGGAGGCTCCAGCCAATTCTCCCCAGATCCACAGCCTTGCACCCCAGAACTGTACCATCTTGCACTGATCAGAAGCCTGGCCAGTGTAAGTTTAGTACTCAGTCTGCCCCTCCCTCCATGTGGAGAGGACAGACACTAGCCTTTGTAAATTGAGCAGAGATTTCCCAAGCACTTCAACCAAAACACACTGTTTTAGGTAAAATATAAAACAGGAAGTATAGAAAGATAGATTTTAAGTGATTATAAGTAAGAAGCATAGAAATCAAAGTTGGTTACTTAAGAAATAAAAATAAATTCGCAGTCTGAGTTCTACAAACTAAACAGGATTTGAATCAAGCAGTGTCTTACCCTGACGGTACAAACAGGTCACAGATCCTTCCTCAATACACAGACTGGGACTCTTTCCCGGACTGGGTCTCCTCTCCCTCAGTTCAAAGTCTTTGTCCTTCAGATGTCCCTCCAGGTGTTGAGTTGGTGGAGGAGGGAAAGGCCAAGTGATGATGTCACTTACCCTCTTTTATACTTTTGTCCAGCGTGCTAGAAATATCTTTGCTGTGAGGTGGGTTAGTCCACCCCCATAGCGTACGTGCCTCCTCCAAGAAATCTCTAGGATAGTAGATTCTCTTCTTGATGGTGATGAGCCATAATTCTGTCAGGCTACTCCATTGTTGTACCTGAAAGGCTAGCTGTGGGTGTTCCCAACCTCACAACACATTTCAGTAACATATACAGCAACACTTCATAACCTCACATAAAATGATAGCACATACAATCGAACAGGATATTAATAATGTTCAACAGGTCAAGACTTTTGAAATAATACCTCACAACACCTACTTTGGACAAAACATATCATAATCATATCACCATGGTGAATATGGGGGTTTCAGGGTGCTGCTTTGAGGTACAAAGTGTCACAGCCATCAACAACTTGAACTCCACACATTTTCAGTTCAGCTTCTTCTGTGCTAAGAGCCAGATATGCAAGGCTGGGTGTGTGCTCAGAGCCAGACATAATCCCATTTCTAGCATTCAAGGTGCTAAAAAAGCAGCACCATCCTCCCTACAGAGGGCATGAGAGGAAGTGAACATGACCTTACCCTCAGTTTGCACCAGGAAAGGTATGTTGCACCTTTTCAAAGACTCCACAAGGCTCTGGTCATGTTTCTACAAAGAAGCTGAATTTGCTAGGGTGGTACTGCTCCTTCTGTACCCCTCCATATGATGAGACTGTGCCTTAAAGGTACAATAAGGCCATAAATGTGCAATACATTTAAAGGCACAACCTTATTGTGCTGCCAGAAAAAAACCAGATTTACATTTCATTCTCTCACCTACAGCTTTAACCCGGTCACCTTCAAAAATACCATCAGAACTTCCAGGAGTAGGAAGTGCTTACGTCTCTGTAATTCATTTTAATCTTGTCTTAGTGACATTTAATCAGTTGTCTCAGCATTCCCTGGGAGCCAGTGGAGATTTCAGCAAGTTACCAGATAGCAGCCCTTAAGGCTGTCACCATGCATCAGTGGGTCACAGCTGAGGATGCCAGATTCAGGATGAACTGCTGAGAAATAGGGCAGACATACCCCAATTGGTTATTCTACCATTAGATATACCAAGCCAGTAAGAAGAGTAAACTTCTGTCTTACCACACTGGTTAACAAGAAGTCAAAAATGTAGTCTCCTTAGGCATTTTACCACCCTGACACTAGACTTTATAATGAGTGGTTACTGAAAACCAGTTTCATCAAACAAAAGGTTCTTCTGATCTCAAGAGACCAGCTACATAGCCAGGTCAATATAGAACTTAGATCTTACCCAATAACACTGTTGCCAATCTTTTAATAAAAACAAACCTTTAGATTTTAGCTAAGAGAAAAGAAATAGAGAGTTAAAATGGTTAATAGATCATATACATACAGTCATTGCAAAGTTCTTATATCAGGTTTGTAGCAGTGATGGAATAAACTGCTAGTTGTCATATGCCCTGAAACACAAGGATTATGAAGAAAGCCTTATGGGCAGATTATTCCATAGTTATCCGCTGTAGGTTTCTTGCCTATTGCTCTGTATCTGGCACTGGCCACTCAGTCACAGAACTTGATGGACTTCTAGCCTGATCTGGGATGACTGTTCTTAAATTCATTGATTACACCAGAGCTACTCCTAATTTACACCAGTGTCAATGAGAAGAAAATCAGGCTTATTGTATTTAATGTATGTTTGCTCTTCAAAAAATATAAATGTAACATGTGTTACATAGTACTTGGGCCTGAATATGTTCTTACACACATGTGTAAATCAGGAATGGCTCCATTTAGCTCAGTGAAGTTAACTCAGTATAAAACTGGTGTGAAATCAAAATCAAGCCCTTTATATCTAGAGTAATGGTATCAATAGTCCATTTTCTGCATTATCACAGATGGTATGTCTATGCATGGCTTATTAAGTATGAAGCTCTATCATTTTATTTAGGCTCCTATACCTGCTGTATTAGGTTTACCTAAGGTTTTAATTAGAGTTTTATGTATTCCTGATAGCAACAAGAATGCTGGGATTTGTGGGGTGTCGTTGAACTTTGTTGATTATATATTTAATTTGTCCATATGATCACAAAATGAAATGTGATTATGTACTATGCGATCATGTAGCAGAAACATTACAATACTAATAATTCTGGGAAAAGAACTACATTAACACAACTTTATGGTTGGTTGAAATTTAAATCCACAAAAAGCCACAGATTTCACAGCTAAGGTTCCTATGGCAACCTTAACTCTACCCTTTAATTCTGCCCTTTCTCATGATGTGTACATGCAAGGGAAGGAGGGGGTGAAGTTGAAGTTGTCATGACAACGTTAACTCTAAATTCTCTAGCTTTCATAGATTTGCAGCTTCAGACTTAATGTTGCATTAGCAAAGTTCTTGTCAGTACATTAGTCTCTTAGAAGTAGTTTTACAGGTTAATAAACTTAGACTTAATTTTGATGAGAAGAGGGTGTATGCAAGTATGCATGTGACCCTCTTGCTCTATTAAGAATTCAGAATAAGATCATAACCCTGAACCAGCCTTCAGCTACATCGGACCATTTAATTCCTGCAATCAATAGGTTTATTCTTGCAAAAAATCTCATTTTACAGACCACCCGCCCTCCACATCTCCCCCTCCTCACACACACACACACACACACACACACACACACACACACACACACACACAGTCGATTTTGTCTGCATTGGCAAAGAGAACATAGTCATCACCATCCAGAGCATGATATTTCCAAGCAACTGTATGTGTGTCATTAGAAGCATCTAGCAACAAACACCTGCCTCCTCCAAGACACAACAAGGTACATGTTCAAAGCAGCATGCAAAGATTTAGCTGCAATGGGAGTTGTGCAGCCAAATCTCTTTGCATAATACTGATTATTATTCCCCCCGCCTACCCCAAAATTTAAACTCTGGGCTTTTACAGCTCAAAGGAAACCTTTTAATATATTTCCATAGCAGAACACTGGTAAATGCCTCATTTTAATAAAAGGAGAGTGTTGAATACAATAACTATCTTTACAAAGGCAAAGACATCTTCAGCAAAGCCTCTGTCTTTCACTTAGTTTTCTAGAAAACCCCGATTCAGAAAAATAACAAATGCCTCATTTAATCTTATGACAGATTTATTACTTTGAAAAGCAATTTCAAAAGTTCTAGCCAGTGATCATTCACAGACTGATTTCTTCTAAGAATATTTTTAAAATCACATCTGTGAGTCAGGTGCAGATCAATACACCCATTGCTTCAGAAAATGGCATCAAAATTAAAATCTGATCAAATCTATACGCAGAACTCAGAAAACCTACAAAGAAAAAAATAAAATGTTTACCAACACACCTTAAACCAAATCTTCATCTATACCCAAAAGGGAGTCTCTGCTGAAACAGGTTTCAGAGCAGCAGCCGTGTTAGTCTGTATCAGCAAAAACGAGGAGTCCTTGTGACACCTTAGAGGTTAACACATTTATTTGGGCATAAGTTTTTGTGGGCTAAAACCCGCCCACGAAAACTTACGCCCAAATAAATTTGTTAGTCTCTAAGGTGCCACAAGGACTCCTCGTTGTTTTTGCTGAAATAGGATCGTATGTGGTATGGATTTGTGATGGAACCTCCAACATAATGATGGAGTGATATGAATATAGTGGAATGCTTTTATAGGGTCTGATCCGAAGTCCACTGATGTCAGTGGGAATCTTTGAAATTACTTCGATGGGCATAGGATCAATGACCTGCATTGACTTCAGTAGACTTTGGATCAGGTCTGTGGTGAAGTCACCTTTTTTCACTAAACAGCAGTGAGCAGAAATGTACTATTAGCAGAATTGCAATTTTCAGTGAACTAAAACATATGTGGAGTTTCATTACATCTGTATGAGTGAGTTCCACTATATGTCTGGACTAAATTAGGTTAGCAAAGTGTTGCTGAAAGGCAGAGTCAGTAATGCTGCTGGGACTTAGTACAAAGTAGCAATTAAAAAGGACCTCGTGGATTGAAATTATGGTGCCAAAAGATCAAAATGGGCCCCTTAGAGAAGAGAACAAGATAGTCAAAGCATGGAAAAAAAACAACAGTACAGATGAAGGAAGGAAGAAACCTGTGAGGAAAGAAAGACAAGACCATGAAAACAGAACAAAGGAGATTAGACAGGAAGAGCTGAAAGTCGTGCAGAAAAGTTTGTTTTTTGATTTTGGATGGCGAGAAAGATGGCTCTTATTTTCTTCATTTCTACTTAGAAAACTCTGCCTTTATCATACAATTAGTAGAGCATTACAAACCTTCATAATGGATTTCACTGAGGCTAGTACATTCAGTATACTCCTGGTGTAATACCACTGATTGCAAAGGAGTTACACTAGCATTGAACAGGGACCAGTGATGCTTTCTCAACCTGCTAGTCTCAGTGAAATCCAGCGTGAAGATTTGCAACTCTAAACTGATGCTGTAGGCCAAAGAGTTTTCTAGACAGAGATGAGGAGATCTGAAATATGAGCTCCTTCTCTGGCTTTCATCATGATAGTTACACATGCCAAACTACAGAACATTTCACATGTGTCTTGCACACGATTCGTGACAGCTCTGTAACAGGGGAAATATATTTTCCTACATGCAGTAACAAGGAACACAATGTCCTTCAGAGCAACTTAGCAAAAGGAATGATCTGACTCCTAGAAAGCTTTTGCAGACACCACTTTTTCATCTCCAAACCTTCTGCAGTTGTCTGTTTTTGAAACAATAATCCTCTCATGCTGTCTCAGTGAAAGCTTCCTTCCTTGAGGTAGATAAAAAGTATTTTTAATGACTCAGGACATACTCCCCTCCTCCAATCCTAGATCACCTCAGAAACCGTTCAGACTCTCTTGTTTCATCATCCACTTCAGATATTTTATTCAAGTTTCTGCCACCAACACCTGTATAGTGCAATACAACAATTCAAATACCTACAACTCTATTGCTTTCAGCCCCAGTTCATCAGGATTCTGAGAAGAAACAATATCTCCTTTCCTTGGGAGATCTTCAGTCCAGGCTGGTAGGGACAGTCAGATAGCTGTGCAAGCAAAGTAGTTCCTTCCCTACCTTCGAGCCTCATCAATAAAGGGCTCCAAACAGGCTCCCCTCCTGTCCGTTGGTTTTTCTAGACCAGTTCTTCTCCATAGTAACGCTAGTGGCCATCCATTGGTAGCACTGCTCCTGGCCCTAAGCTTTCTGGAGGGTGTTGCAGTTTCTGGTCTCCATTTCCTAATGCCCTCTTTTTTTTTTTTAAGGGTCACCTAATTAAGTTCCAGCTCTTTTTTATGCTATGTCTACCCTTAAAATGCTACACTGGGACAGCTGCGTCCCTGTAGCGCTTCAGTGTTGACACATACTACAGCAATGGGAGGGTCTCTACCATCACTGTAGGTAATCCACCTCCCCACCAGACAGTAGCTAGGACGTAGCACTGTCTACACTGGGTGTTAAATTGGCTTAACTACATCTCTCAGGGATGTGGATTTTTCACACCCCTGAGAGAAGCAGCTATGCCGATGTAACTTCTCAGTGTAGACAGACAGACAGCCCGAGGCGTCTGATTTCAGAGGAATGGTATCCCTTATACTTCTACACTCTGAAAGCTGCTACTACTTTTCATTGAAGTAAAATAATGACGATATCTGGATATCAGTTATACTTTATCTGGTCCTCTATGCTTATAAATGTCTTTAAAAAAGCACTGGGCCTATGAATAAGAGTGTGTGTGTGTGTGTGTGTGTGTGTGTGTGTGTGTGTGTGTGTGTGTATATATATATGTTAAAGCATTTATCTGTAGCATTTATCACATTGCATTAAATATTCATTTTTCCTTCACTGTAACTAAAATAACCTATTATATATCATATATAATATATAAAATTCCTACTATATAAAAATTCACAGAAGATAAAATATTACAGTCTAGCAGCATTATACCCATAACAAAGAGTTTTTACACACTGCAATACATCTTTTCAAATGTAATCTGTCTAGACCAGGAGGTAGTGCACCTGCAAAATACCAGCTAAAACACATTATTTTTCATCACTTACGGAGATGCAGAGTTTTCTGTTTTAAAGCAGAGACAAAATTATTCTAAATTACACACAGTTTACTTCCCTTTTTAAATCATTGTATTGTTATTGCTTTCCCAGGCTGAAGTGTAATCAACTTCTTTCATAGGATACTATTTCTACTTTCCATTTTAAATAAGTTTCTAACATCAATGCTACCTAAGCAAGATTAATATGACTTTCCTACTTAATATAAATCTTTTGATTTGTTGCTGAATGGACTGTTCTCCAGTATTGCTATCTAACTGCAAGGGACAATGCTGTTTATCATTTTTCCCTGAAAGCTGCCATCCAGATCTGGATACTATAGTACTTTGACTTTAAAAACCATGAACTATAAATGTGCTCCTATCAAGAGTGAGCATGAATTAAATGAATAATATTGACTTTACATCTAAAGTACCTTTTACGTGTACTTTACATTTATAACATCTGGGTTAAAAAATACAGCAAAGTGTAGAAGGCATTTGTGGAAACAGCATCTTTCTGGAACTAAAGAAGTTCAGATTTAAGTGCAATATAATTACGGTTCTTGTGTAATCGTAGTAATAATTGGAACTGGTTGAAAATTTTCAAATGAAATGTTTTTCTGTCAAGAAACAGCAGTTCATCAAAATTGACATGCTTTGCAGGAATGTGTTGATTTCAAATAAATTTCACTTTGAAAAAAAATCAAAGCAGCATATTGATATGGTCTAAATGTTTGAAACATTGATTTTTCATTTCAAAATGAATGTTTCAAAATTCATTTTATTTTATAATATAAAGTCAAAAATAAAAAAAACATTGTGATGTTATCAAAACAAGACCTTCCAACTGACCCATATTTTGTTCTGCAAGAAATTTAGCAATCCTTGCATTTTGTTCTGATTTAGAACAAAAACAAGTTGCAAAATCATGGAATTTCCCACAAAATGGAAATTCCATTTCCCATACAGCTCTAACAATAATATTTACTATTCACACACTAGAGTGTCCATGGTGTGCTGACAGAATTAACTGGAATGGAATATTAGAACATACAGTATATTCAGCAGTTGTCATCAAGAAGTTGATTATTCATACAATGAAACTGTGCTATAGAAAGGAATCATCTCCTCACTAACCCAAGTGTAGCACAGGGATGAGGCACAGGAATATCTTTTGTAAGTTACAAAAAAAACTAATAGTATTAGTTTAAGACAGATCCCCATCTGATGTAAACTGTTATCGTTCCCTTGGCTTCAATGGGGTTAAACCCATTTGCACCTGAGAATTTGGCCCTACAGATATATAAATAAAATTTGAACAACAGGTTATATGCCTGTCATCACCCTAACTACCTTGCTTTTAAATTTAGATCTCTTTCTGCTTCCCTTCATATATATTTTGTCTCTTCCGCTGTACATTTTATGGGACAGGAACAATGCCTTCTTTTGTGCTCTCTCCTAGCACATTTTGGGCCCCACCTCGATCTAATTTAAAAAAATATTTATTGTTATTAATAGGACTGTCAAACTATTTAAAAAATAATTGCAATTAATCGTGATATTAAAAAATAGTTGTCATTAATCACAGTTTTAATTGCACTGTTGAACAATAACAATTTCAATTCAGCATGGAAGCATGTCCTCTGGAATGGTGGTCAAGGCATGAAGGAGCATACGAATGTTTAGTATATCTGGCACATAAATACCTTGCAATGCCGGCTACAATAATGCCATGCAAACACCTGTTCTCACTTTCAAGTGACATTGTAATAAGAAACAGACAGCATTAGCTCCCGTAAATGTAAACAAACTTGTTTTTCTTAGCAATTGGCTGAGCAAGAAGTAGGACTGAGTGGACTTGTAGGCTCTAAAGTTTTACATTGTTTTGTTTTTGAGCGCCATTATGTAATAAAAATAATAATTCTATATTTTAAGTTGCACTTTCACAATGAAGAGATTGCACTACAGTACTTATATACGGTGAATTGAAAAATACTATTTCTTTTATCTTTTTTACAGTACAAATATTTGTAATCAAAAATACTATAGAGTACTATATATTTTATATTCTGTGTTGTAACTGAAATCAATATATTTGAAAATGTAGACAAAATCCAAAAATATTTATAATAAATGTAAATTAGTATTCTATTATTGTTTAATGGTGTGATTAAAATTGTGATTAATCGTGATTTTTGTAATCTAGTTAATTTGTTTTGCGTTAATCGCATGAGCTAACTGTGATTAATTGACAGCCCTTCACTTCAGAATTAGGCAATTAATCAATTTATATACCTTGTGGGGACTGTTCCTCTTCCCACTGAGGTCAATAGTAACTTAACTTCAGCGTGAGCATATTGGGACTTGAGGGCTCGATTCTGCAAGATGCTAAGCACCGCAGCCTAATTCAGACAACACCTAAGCACATGCTTAATTTTAAGCATGTGATTAGTCCTGTTGAATTCAATGGGATTACTCCCATGTAGGAGACACAACAAAATATCTTTGCCAATAGGGAAAGGCATATAGTGTGCTGGCTAATGTATACGCATACCACTGCTGCCTCCTCTCAGGAATATAAGACCTGTTCAAGTGGATTCAGTTATATCATCTTCTAGTGTCTAGCCTACAAAAAATTTAAGCCCAAATACTACCACTACCAGTAGTAAAGATTCTCCTTCAGCTCATTTGCTAAAGGTTATTATTTTGATGCAGAAACTCCTGAGTTCTGTTCTTTATGTCACACGGATGACGTTTAGCTGGGATGTGTCTGTCTATCACAATCATTACAGGTACCCTTCACATTTTACTTTTGATGTGTCTCCATGAGAAATGGGCACAGTTGAATTCCCTTCGGTTTCAAAGAGGATCTAGCAGAGACTGCCTAGAGCAAAATTAAGAAACAATTTTCTCTTCTCACTGTTCCCATTTTATCTCCTCTCTCCATTTCATCCTGAAGCTGCTGCCCGTAGTGCTAGCCGTGGAATTAATGTGTTGCCAAAATGGTGAGAAAAGACTTTTAAAACAGTGAGATCTATTAAATTATGCAGTAGTTTCCCCAAGGGAAGTGATGGACGCCTTATTGCTTAACTGGTTTAAAAAGAACATGAACAAAAGAAAGCACTCTTAACTATATTCTAAAAATAATCCTGTACTAATCTTCAGGGAATGGATAAGACCACAAAAGCGATCTTTCCCCATCTCTAACTTTTGTAATTGGTGATTCCCATTGCTTCATTCCATTCAATTCCTTAATTAGTACTATCAGTTATGACTGGTTCAGAAGCACAAGGAACCATTTAGGTACCATAAATAGCACTGGGGAAGGAACATGGGGCCATGTGTTTGTGACACGGTACCCCATATTCTTCACAGTGATATTATTAGATATGATTATGGCATATTTCTGAAGTATTTTATGCAAGATAGGTCATGTAAGATATCTTTGGAAAGGTTATGATTTATTGAATATTATTATCCTATTTGTATGCAGGTATCATTTTTGTATCTGAAGTCAGGAATATTGACTATATATCTTTATTACAGATATGTTTGCACTTGGGGAACACCCTCTAGGCAGAATGCATTCAGTCTAGATGGCTGGAAAGGGCCATTGGAGAAAACAATAGGCCTTAGAAGAAGTTTATCTCCCACTGGGGGGGGGCAGAGGGGCCTTCCTGAGGATGCTACAAACAGCCTCTGATTCATGGCTGCTGTGGCACTACTGGGACATGTAACCAGGTCTCCTGGTACTGCACTCCATCTTGGAATACCAGTGTTTTTCCACTGACAGGAGTAGGAACTAAGCTTTGAGACAAAGGGTTCCTGCCATATGCAAAAGCTATTTAAGGCAGGGAAGTGACATAATCGTGGTTCTTCACTGACTCCCCACCCCAAAGAGATTCTTGGAAACACCCGAGGAACAAGGACTGAAGTGGGGGAAGTGCTGGACCCAGGCTAAAGAGATTTTAGCCTGTGAAAGGAACACCTGGGGCTTTTAAGCTGTAAGCAAGTGCAGCTGCCCCTTAAGAATCTCTGCAGCCTGCTTAAATCATCATTTAGGGTGACAATTTGCTACTCATATCCAATCGCTTTAGTATATTAAGCTTAGTTTGCGGGTTTTGTTTGTTTGCTAGATAATCTGCTTTGATCTGTTTTTAATCACTTAAAATCTATCATTTGTAGTTAATAAATTTATTTTTGCTTTGTCTAAAATCAGCGTTTGGGAGTCATAAATTGGGCAAAAAGCTGTTGCATATCCTTCCCCACATTGAGGGGGGGAGAATTTCATGAGCTCACACTGTACAGATCTCTGTGCAGTACACAATGGTATAATTTTGGGTTTACACTCTGGGATAGGGGGGTGCATTTGAGTAGCTGGGCTGTTCCTTAGCTGTAGCCTCCCCATGCAGAGCTGATCACGGCGTCTGTATGTTCTGCAGCTGGGTGTGTTCCCACCTGTATGTGTGCCGGAGCCTGGGAGAGGGCTTTCAGGCTGGTCACAGCAGTACAGTGTAAAGGAATCCCAGGCTGGTGGGTCAGAGGGGCTGAGTGGTACTCCAATTCCAGGTGGCACCGTGGGGGGAACCCATTACAGTGTTTTCTAGTGTTTATACTTCTATTAGTAATGTCAAACAAAAAGTAATTACAATTTGTATTTCTCTTCTTTAAAGTTGGAAGCCATGACACAGCAAAGGATTCAAACATGTATTTAACTTTGAACCAATGTTGTAAGTCCAACCCCCTTCAGAAAGCAACAGAGAGTCCTGTGGCACCTTTAAGGCTAACAGATGTATTGGAGCATAAGCTTTCGTGGGTGAATGCCCACTTCGTCGGATGCATGTATGTGAATATGTGAATATGCTTAAGTGCTTTGCAGATTAAGGCCAGAGAGATGACTTGCTCTCCACTATTGTCTCATTGTAGTTAACTTATGGTAGTTCGTAACTTTAGAGACATTAGAGCTGAAAAAATAATTTATAATGAATAATTTGCTTGACTAACTTTGTCTCTTTTTCTTGTGCATAAACACATTGTGATTTTCTCATATGTACTTGAAAGGGCTTGCAAAACACGTTCTGTGACTAAATCTAGATCTAGCTGTTTTAGGATTGTATACACCACCCATCACCATAGTATCTGAGCACCTTCCAGGTAAAATCAATAACAATCGCAAAGTCCCTGGTGGACTTCATGAAGTCTCTAGCTCTTCTTCCTTCAACTCCACTTGAAGTAGGGCTTTTTGTTTGTTTGTTTCAGGTTCCTTTGGGGATATTGGTTGGAAGGGGTGGCTAGACGGAGTGTCAATGTTATGAATGTCATTCTTGCAATGGCAGAAAGGCTTCTTCAAAGAGCAAGGTTTACCAGCATTTCCTAGAGACAGTCAGACTCTAGATTTGCTTAATCTCTTCTGGAAATTTGTTCCATACTCAATTTCCTTGACTGAGAATTCTTTCAATGTTGTTCATATTTGACACTGGAGCTGCTCTGAATGGACACAGGTCACATGGTATGTTTCTGCTCCCTGATTGGATGAGCCTAATCCTTAAAACTACTTTCTTGTGTAAATACTCAAAATTACCAGTATAAAATTTGCTTTCTGCCAATGGTTTGCAATATTTGCTTTAAAAGTTCTGTTTCAGCAAACTTTCCTGTCTCAACACTCATTTGTGAGAATATCTGTGGAAATGAAACACAAGTGAGGTGTGAACACACACAAAGTGAATTCATTCAGAAGTTCAAAAGAATATTCACAGAAAATATATTTGCAGTACCCAACTAGCTCTGCTTGGCATATTTCCTTCTAACAAAACAAACTGTGGCTGACAGCCGATCGCCTTGACTCTCGTGGATTGTTTTCAACTTTCTATTTTATTATTAATGTCTTGCTGTCCTTCTGACAAAAAATCCCTGTGTTAATTTAAATAGCTTTGCAACTCTGGCAAATGTGCGCCAGCATTAGGAGAGAAAGCGGATATTTCCCCAGTACCAAAACTATCCAGTTGACTGCAGCTCTTTCAACTTCCCAATTGGAATGAACACCTAGTGAGTGTGGGGGAAAAAAAACTTTTTTTCTGAGTCTTTTTTGTCCCGCTTCTTCAGTGTTTTTTAAAGGTGACAAATTGCCACGACCCTGGAGACTGAAGTCTGCCATGGAATAGGTACAGTATAAGCACCAGCAATGGAAACAAAACTGCTCTCCTAAGAATGTTCTTTACACCTCACCTGGAGGGAAGCCTTCTAGGACTGAGACGGTAGTTCAGTATCCATGTACATTCAGCACTTTGCCATTTTGAGACTTTCATGCTCATTAGTGCCCATTCCAGCTGTGTGGTAGTGGGCTTACAATGTGGACCACGTGCCCCACTTAGAATGAGACCAACTCATTTCATGGAGGCCACTGCACACCATCAGATGGCAACTACTTTTCCACAGCTATTGACCTGGGCTGGATTTGGCGACATGTTATTGACAGTCACCCCTTTACCAATCTTTTTAGGCCATCTAATCTGCCTGCGAGTTACTGTACACATTTTTATTCATATACTAGTTTTAAAGCATTTGTACAATAATCTGTTAGGAAGAAATGTGAGAAGAAAGCACTCAGGGAACTCTAACGGAAGGCTAAGTGGGTGTGAAATGCTCAAATATATGGTAATTATAAACTTAATAGAGTGTGTATTTGGTTCTGATTGGTGATGGTGAGCCATTTAACTATTAGAAAGATACCAATTTGTCAGTATGGCAATTCTGAAATTACATTTAAAACATAATACCAGTGCATTGGGAATTATAATTACTAACGAACACACTATGCACCTCATTTTATTAAAATATCTTCTCATTTTCTGCCCACAAGTAATTGGAGGCACAAATAGCAAATCTGAGGGCTGAGATTTTCAAAAGTGACCAGTGATTTTGTAAGCTTATGAGTGCTCAACTTGAGGCACCTTAAGGATGCTTGATTTTCAGAGTGTGGGCACTCAGCATTTTCTGCTCTTTAACATGTCTCAGATTAGGCAGCCAAAAAAATGAGGCAACCAAAATCACGGGTCACTTTTGAAAATCTGTATATATCTAATTACTTGATTGTATTCACAAATCAGGCAGTTAGACATGTCAGGGTATGTCTGCACTTGGGCCTGAGGGTGTGATTCCCAGCTTGATGAGACATACCAGGACATACCACCTGGCTTGCATCCAGCTAGCACACTAAAAATAGATGTAGCTTCAGCAGCATGATCAGTAGGGAGAGCTAGCTGCCCTGAGGACACACCTGTGGTCTCTGATACTTGGGATGGCTAGCCCTTCCTGGCACTTGTGCTGCCATGACTACATTTTGTCTTTAGCACTCTAGATCGATGAGAGCTAGCATGAGTGTCTCCCTTCAAGCTGGGAATCACACACCCAGCTCCAAGTGTGCACATAGTTCATTGTAGGCTCGTTTAAGGTGTGTGTCTATTTTTTTTTCCCCCCACAGTATCTTTCAGGGAAAAATTCTTGGTCAGATTGAGACTCCCTTAAAATTTGGCCCTACATTTTAACTTTAAAACAATGTTGTATTATGACTATTAATTATTAACAGAAAATGGAATTTGCATGGACACTAGTAATAACAGAGCTAATGAACAAGGGCCACATTCTGGAAGGTGCTGATCATTCATTGTTGGAAGCTGAATGCCCTCGGTTTCCATGGAAATAATTGGGAAGCTGAGGCAGTTCCGCCACTCTCAGGATGTGTACAGCATCTTGCAAAATCAGGTCCTGATTTATTAGAGATCATACATCATGGCAATGGAATGGTGTAAGAACCTGAATAAAAATAGGGCCACTGACAGGATCATACATGGCTGTGCATAGGAGAGGGCTACATAGAGACCAACATCAGTTGCAGTCCCTCTGCTCATGGGAGAAAAGGGACAGTTCCATCCAGGCATTCCATAGGAGGCAAGGAGGAGGTGGCATCATGGCCCAGCTTCCCTCTACACTGGCCCTTGGGTTGGCTGCACTATCCTGGAGGATAGTGCATCAGAGAACATGGACAGGGACTGTACCTTCCCAAGGAACAGTCCCTCCCTGAGTTCCCCCTACAGCATTGTAGCTCCCCACTGCCCCATCACAAGATTGCCTTAAAAGCACAATCTAGCTCTTCGGGAGAACATGATTATCAGCTTTGTCTCAAGATCAGACAACTGAGCACCTTGCACATTTATGGCTCTATAAACAACAACAATAATGCATTTACTAACTTCTGGTAATGACTTGTTTCCTGGGGATTAGTGATACTGCTACCTCTATGGTAGATAAATCTCTCTGGAACATTTACTCAACTGCTTTCTGAAGACACGAAAGTGCTGATGAAATTCCTAATTGCAAATTAGACTTTTGACAAGGAAGGGAGAGCAGACGGACTGAAATAGCATCAGACTGCCTGTTCTCTTTTTTTCCCCTGATAGCAGAAGAAAAGTTCATAACCCAGACATATTAACCGATTGTAACAAACAGCATGAAGGCAGGACCCAGCAATATTGTGTCCTGGCATCTGGCCGCCAGACACAAGAACAGTTAATGAATGGGCAAAGTCCCCAGTGTGGTGGCAAAATGTACATCAAGAGCAGCTGAGATGCAATACGGGACATTCTATGGTCCACAGAAAGCAACTTTACCACTTGGACCAAAATGGGGAGACACTCTGTGGATGAGTCAATAGGGACTGTAATAAACTTGAGTCAGCTGGAAGTCACCCTTTGCATTTCTTATTGGCTAAACCGCTATCATTTTAGCTGAGCTGTCTTTCAGGTGGGTTTAGAACGACACTATCATTACACTTCTGTGGCATTTTGAGATTATTTTAGATAGGTGTGTTTTAGTACTGTAAAAAGTGCAAAAAGTGATTCTTTTCCTACCCAGACACCATAATAGTGCCACTTGATGAAGTAATAATTCTGTGTGTCTCTACAGTGCCTGGCCTCCCAGGTTTTCAGAGCACGTTACAAACATTAATGAACTAAGGACTCAATTTTCACACTGACTTCAAATGACTCAAAAGCTCTGAAAATCAGGCCACTTATTCATGTACCCTCAACGTGGGTTTAGATACTATCGCAGTTTTAGTCAAATCCCCCTTCCTGGGCACTCACTAGACTGATGTGAGGGATCCAACTGTCTCTTGAGTCCAGGATCCCCTAGCACACTCTTGGGATGCAGATCCTTTGTTTAGCACCCCTCCTGAGAACTAACATCTCATCGTCCAACTTTCCAGCCCCTGCAACTAGAACTGACCCTCCTTCTCCACCTTCCTAGGCTCCTCCATATCAAACTCCCTCTCCCCAGGGCCGGCTCCAGGCACCAGTGCAGCAAGCAGGTGCTTGGGGCGGCATGTCCGTGTCTTCGGCGGTGGGTCCCTCAGTCCCTCTCGGAGGGAAGGACCTGCCGCCAAAGTGCTGCCGATCACACCTTTTTTTTTTCTGTTTCCGCCGCTTGGGGCTGCAAAAACGCTGGAGCCAGCCCTGCCTCTCCCAGAACTCCAGCCATGTGGGCAATCTGGATCCAGAGGTCAACTCTTCAGGGGTGTGCAATAGGTAGGGCACATAACACACAGAAACTTTCCACAGGACTCTAACACACCATTAACCTTTACTTACCAGCCCAAGAGAGTACAAGTCATAGAGAGCAAACATCATGTTCCTCAGTCTAGCTCACCTTTCTCTTGGGGGATTGTGTGTTTGGAGGCAGGGTTCCCCCTGACTTACGCAGCATCTTCCTCATCTTGAGGTGGTGAAAGTGATCCAAGACCCCAAAGAGAACAGCTGCAGCCCTTTGATAACCTTCCAGTTTCCTCTGTCAGGAAATTGCCTAGGATGCACATATTTGAATAGAGAACTATCCCAATGTAATGACTCTCTATTGTCAGTCCTCTATCATTACCCATTGGAATTTCAGTCCAACACAGAGGTAAAACACAGAAAGCAAAAGGCTGCACCACTGGATATGGTTTGGAGCTTGGAAAAGATGCATACAGAGAGTTCATAATCTCACCCAGAATTCATAAACTGTACAGACAAATTCTCCAAATCATCGCCAGTACCGAGGCACCCATGTCTGAAAACTTTAGTAAGGGCTTGCCTCTTGCAATACAGAGGTCAGAACAGAACCCAAGTCTCCTAGTTCTGTGCCTCTCTGGGCACAACACTGACCTTTCAAACTCCCCAGTAATAAAACACACCCCTCTTCCAAAACTCCACCCCAAAGGTGTGAAGATTCTGGTTTAAAGTTTAAGTCTCTCAGGGGCACACAGCAGTTGTGGAACACTTAACATACAGAGAGACACTTTGCTCAGAGTTTACCACCTGCGTGTTCTTTTATACTTAACTATACAAAGCACAGGAGAGCACAGATCCAAACCCATAAACACTAACTGCATGCCTCTGCCTCAGTTTCCTCACTACTCCAGGGCATTCTTTGGGCTGGGGTCTGAGTCCCTTGGCTTTTCCAGAATCCTTGGGGCTCTCTGGGCTCAGGAAAGCAGGCAGGGATCCCCTGCCCTATGAGGCTGCTACATGCTGGGTGACCTCTCCCTCTTGGAGCCCCTTATCCAGCTTCTGTGACCTTGCTCTCTCTTGCCCCCCACTTCCTTTCCCTGTCTGGCCCCTGTTGCTGTGTTTTTCTTTATTTAACCCCCTTCTGATCACCTGGTCTCTTTTGTTCTTCTCCTGGTAAGTTTTCGCTGCTTCTACCTTCCTCCCTCCCTTCAGCTAAACTGGATTTCCAAGGCCTGAGTTGCTTTTTACAATAACCTTTTGTGAGGTTTAAGCACATTGCTAACCTTAAGTATTTCCCATTGTATCTGGCTGGGGTGTACACACTACAGGACCTGTCAGCGATGGTGGATTCACATATGTATTGCATAATTGCTGACTCCGTGGGTGCTCCGGAGCTGGAGCACCCACTGAAAAAAAATGGTGGGTGCTGAGCACCCACCATCAGCCACCCACTGATCAGCTGTTTGGTGGGCCTTGCCCATTAGCTCCTCCCCCTCTCCCCAGAACCTCCCGCACACCACCGATCATCTGTTCGGTGGTGAGCAGACAGTGCTGAGGGGAGGGAGAGGAGCGGGGGTAAGAAGAGGCGGCATGAGGGCAGGGCGCACTCAGGGAAGGAGGAGAGCGGGGGCAGGAAGAGGTGAGGTGAAGCCTTGAGGGAGGGGGTGGAGCAGGGGCAGGAAGAGACAGGATGAGGGTGAGGCCTTGGGGGAAGGGGCAGAGTGGTGGCGGGGCCTCGGGGTGGAATCCCCCCGCCCCACCCGGGACAGCGGAAAGTTGGCACCTGTGCCTATAGGCATAGAAGATTTTCTAATACAACTTCACAATACCAATCAGAATTTGTACGTTGTACAGATATAGCCCCATTCCATCACAGCCACTGAGCATGGTGGGTTTTGACAATCCCATTCTGAAGTGCCTAGCTTTCCCCATTCATTGTATAGGTAGCCTACATGCCTAACTCCTGGCTTTGTGAATCCCAGTGATTTTCTAGGCACCTACAAGGTAGGCCTGGTGATACTCAGCATTGCCACGCCTAGTTCCTTTGTGAAGCTAGCCCTTAGTGACTTGCCCAAGGTCACCCAAGCAGTCTGTGGCGGAGCAGTGAATTAAAGCCAGGTTTCCTAAGGCCTAGGCTAGTATTCTAACCACTAAACTATCCTTCATCATTATTGGATTTTATCCTGACTACGCCCCTGTGCGGTAGTATCACAAGAGTGGCCTTGTTAGAAATCAAAGAAAAACCAAAATACTGAAATAGTAATTTCTGTGACTGGAAGATGGTTATAATGACTTCAGTATTTCTATTTTATCTTTTCATAGTGCCTTCAACCTTGGGGTCCCAAATCACTTTACCAAGTATTCTGCTCAGCTTCATACCCCGTGCAAGGCTGAAGTAAAAGAATCTGGCCCGAAACACAAAGGAATCCCTTCACACATCACTGAAATGACTTTGCGGCAGTAGAAAAGAGTCGCTGTTCAACAGAGCATAGCATGACATGAGAATAAAAGAGGAAGTGATGTGGTGAAAGTTTTTAAATCAAAATGTCTGGATGAAAGTGGGGAGAAGGAGAGTTTATATAACTGTCACAGATTGTATGCACTGCAAAAGTGAGGTTAGACAATACAGCGCCTGTAAATGCCTCGGGAGCTGGTTTTAGACAGTGGGGCTTTTGCTATTCTATTGAGTTGTTTCATATGCAGGGTCAATACTTCTTTAGAGATTAGCCTTGCAAACCAGTGTTGATTGACTTATACTCAAATCAGCTTACACAAAAGTGTTATGGTAATTGAAACTGCAGGGGGAACCGGTAGCCATGTAACCCCAACTACAATTAGGCCACAACTTTAGAGCCACACTTTAGCAAACAACTCTAACGGCTCTTTCGTGACCACATGTGGTCAAGAAAGACCTTGGTATTACAACATACGGAGAAGATAGTGCTACTAGCCCAAAAAAAAAAAAAAAAAAAAGCCTGTTAACCTCCTACTGGAACATTCATGTACTACTGATTCAGGCTCTGATCTCCCGCATTAAGATCCTCTATCACCAATCCCTGTGCCCAGTAGGACTCCACACAGCACCGGGGTCTGTGCCAGCAGATCACAATGCAGAATTAGGGTTTCAGATGAGGGTGTATTGACTCACATTTACCAACAGCAGTGGCTGGAGTTCTCTGGAAGTCTAAATAATGACTAAAGTCCCAATCCCACCAAAGCATTTAAGCACGCATTTGATTTTAAGAACTTGAATAATCCCTTTAATTTCAATGGGATTATAGCACATGCTTACCTTTAAGCACATGAAAAGTGCTTTGCGGAACCAGGGCATAATTATGCTCAACTTGTATGCTTTCACAAGCACACAGCCAAAGGTACATGAGACACTCATGGAAATAGTTTAGGATGCATATCCTGGAGCAATAAAAAAAACTTAGTTTTCTAGGTGTTCTGTTAAAAATATATTTCTTTTCTGCAACATTCAGCTAAGCAAATATTTGACTTTTATAAAATAAAAAGATTCAACACACAAAAGAGAAACAATTAGCAAGTTATTAAGAGTTAGGTGATTTCTTACACAATAACTGAAATTATGCCTTAAACTCACACAAATAGTGGGAATTTGGAGGTGCTGAAAACCATGTAAGAAAAAAACCCCGTCATGGTTCAACTTCTTCCTTCATTGTATATAATATAGAAAATTGGATTACCTAGAAGAGAGTAAGTCTCCAAGCACATTTCCATAATTCTTCCCCCAGCAAGAACAAGGACTGAGTGGACCTTGTTCTCATAAACAGATGCATAATGGAGGGAGTATGCTGTCCCAGACTATAGGGTATGACATTATTATTCCTCCACCGCCTTTTTTCATAAGCTCAAACATTAAATAAAATACTTGGGCCCGGATTCTCTGCTGGTGTAAATTGGCAATAGAGCTGCATCACTGTTCAACAGCAGAGAATTTAGTCCTATTTCTACAGTACTGGAGATGCTGGTCTGAACAGGTCATGTAGAAGATGGCACAGTAAGCACTGCACTCTGCAGGCCAGCCAGGGCCATTGCACTGTACGAGATGACTTCTCAGCCTAGACCTCACTTTCTGAACATTTGAACTGAGAAAGCGAAAAACCTACAAACGTGCTTGGGAACCTGCTAAAGCCCAGAGTACTCTACTGAAAGGCATTCGATTAATGCCATGTTTTGTGGCAGCAATAATTTTCAGTATTTTTACATTACTTATTCTCCTTGAAAAGTAACAAGAAAGGGCAAATTTGGCTTATTTTCTCATATCTGTAATGACATTTGCAAATCATTTTCAGAAAGTGTAAAACACACACAAAAAATTTCAAACGTGCATTGGAATGGAGCCTGCATGATTTGCCATTTAGATTTCGTTTTATTGATTACAGAAAAAAAAAAAAAAGAAAACCACCACTTGGCAGGTCTCTGACATCAAATATTTCCAAAATGATTACACATTTTATTAATCAAGGTCAAAGTGACCTCATTTGACCAGTGCTGATGAAAACACAGAGGTAGGTATTAATTAACAATCACTTCAGCAATGAAAACTAAGATACATTAAAATTACATTGATAGTGGTTTACAGTGTGGGGTTCAGGCGCCATCTACTGGGCAAATCAGGCTATGCAAATACCAAATATATATTGTTTTTCCTCTGGTTTCCCAATTATGGCCCCAGTTTAGGGTGACCAGATAGCAAGTGTGAAAAATCGGGGGTTTTTTGGGGGGGGGGGGGGGAGGGGAGGGGAGGAAAGTATAGTTGCATATATAAAACAAAGCCCCTAATATCGGGATGGTGATGGTCCCAATAATATCAGGACGTCTGGTCACCCTACCACAAAGCACTTGACAAAGCACTTAACGACAGGCTTACCTTTTAGCGTATGCTTGTGAAATCAATAGGCACTATTTAAGGGTTTTGCTGGATTGGCGAGTTGTTGCCGAGAATAAGTACTAAAATTTTAATGTATAATTGTCATATAAATCTTTTCTTTGTTGGTAAAATATTTGAAGGGTGTAATAACCAAGGAGTGAAAAGAATTATTTAGTCTGATATAATTCAGAGTAAATGGATAAAATTAAGGAAAGGAAAATTTAGGATGGATATCAGGAAAGAAATCCTGACACTGAAATATTAAATACCTTGCAAGTTATTAAATACCCCCGGAAGACTTCTGTGTACCCCTGGGTGAGAACCACTGACTCGTGTGCAGAATCAAAATGTAGCATTAGATGGAAGCAAGAGAAAGGTCTAGACACTTAGGGTACATGCTGTCTCCTCAATGTCTTGTGAAATTTGATCCATTTTGTTTTATTTTAAAATCTTAGGCCATGGACCTGTCATGAGTTTTCTGGGGTGGAATCTTGAGCTGGTGCAGTGCTCCAATGATTTCATTGAGACTCCAGTGGGTGGTAGTGTAACTGTTGAGTGTTACAGGTCCCCCTTTGTGACAATCTAGAGTATATGAGATGGTAGAGTCCTACCCCCAAAGCTTTAGCTTAAGTCATGGTAACTTATGTTGTTAGCTCAAGAGGGCTGTGGTTCAATCCTAGTATAATCAGGCAGGCAGGTGGCTGTCACATAAGTGCGGCTTGCCTGGATTTGAACCACTGTGAGCCTCAGAGGCTCTGGATAAGCTTCCTTTGAGCAGAGGACGTATGTAATCCACTAGTGAGGGCTTCTCTTCACTACCGGGGTAAATTGACCTAAGCTACGTCGACTCCAGCTACATGATTCACGTAGCTGGAGTCGACATAGCTTAGGTCGACTTTCCCCGGTGTCTTCACTGCGCTGCATCGATGGAAGACGCTCTCCCATTGACTTACCTTCATCTTCTTGGGGAGCTGGACTACTGGGGTCAACTGGAGAGTGCGCTGCCGTTGATTTAGCAGGTCTTCACTAGACCTGCTAAATTGATCTCTGCTGCATCGATTGCAGCAGCGTAGATCTCCCTGTAGTGAAGACCAGTCTGTGTTACTGGTGCCCCGCTATACCAATCCACACAGAAGGAGGAGGTATTATATTCCCCAGCCATATAGCCTCGCTTTTTCGCTCAAGTGGTAGCAGCTTATGCTTTTAGCTCTAGAAGTCCCTGGGTTCAATCCCTAGCAAGTCAACTATGAGGGTGGCCATCACAGAAGGATCTGTCCCACTGAAGCCAAAGGGTCTCTATTTAGACACTAGGGTCAACCCATGCAGATCCAACTGGGACCTTAGATTGTATCAAAAGTAGAAAATGCCAAAGTTAGAATGTAAATTAAGCTACTGGTTTGAGCACAGGCTGACCTCAGGCTCCTCAGTTCTTCAGTGATTTACTTGTACTGTAATTAATATTCCCTTCCACATTCTCATATTTTTCTGCTACTTCCTTTCTCTCTCATTAGGACATCTGAGCCACACGCAGCCAGCCTTATGCAGGACCATCCCAAAAACCTGGCAAACTTGGGTCAGCAAATCATATTTCAGAAGTCTGCATCACACACATCTGTACACCACATGTCAACCCTAGGTTTTAGGGAAAAGGAAAGGGATGGTTACTTTCATGCTACCAGCTCATGCTCTGATCCTGAAGCACAGGCAGAAGGCGTAAATCTCCATGCTCCATGTCACAGGCACACTGCTGTCATTAAGTTTCTCCCTTGCATTTGCCTGGCTGCAGCACTTTGCAACACAACATCTAAAAAAAGAAACCTCTGTCAGTGTCCTTATTAACAGAGCCCTTGGAGAAGGAACTAGGCTCCAGAGACCTGTACCCTTCATTACCTCATATTAGAGAATGACGTGTTAACTTCTCTTTGAGGCAACCTGCAGGAAATGACCCAAGCAGCAGTGAAAGACACATTATCTTATTAAAAACAAATCAAGATATATTTAAAAATAGAGAGAACATGGGAGTAAAACAAACCTCACTGAATGCTTTGAGAGCTTGGAAAGGCACGTTCGTCTAAACTTAATGACACTGAAAAAGGAAACTTGTCTCTAAAAACTAATGTCCATTATTCCTCTCACCCCTCCATGCTTAGAGACCAATTGTCTGCAAACCAGCTTCTTTCAGACAACCCATGATTGTCCAAAAACATTAGGCCAGATCCTCGGCTAGTGTTGATGGAGTTATGCTGATTTACCCCAGTTGAGTAGGGTTACCATTCGTCCGGATTTACCCGGACATGTCCTCCTTTTTGTACTAAAAATAGCGTCCGGGGGGAATTTGTAAAGTACTCACAATGTCAGGCAGAGCAGACCGAGCGGCTGGGAGGGCTGCAGGGAAGTCCCGGGCTGGACTCCGGAGCAGCTGTAGAGGAGCCGGATCCGCCCTGCATTCTGAGCAAGTGTATCAGCACAAAGTGCAGCCCTCCCCTTTTGCAACTGGGAGCGGTTTCTGCCATGCAGCGTAGCAAAACGGGAGCGAGAGCACTTTGTGCTGATACAAGGGCAGCTCTCCCCTGCAGTCCGGTCCGGGCCAGGGACCGGGTTTTGTTGTGCAGGGCCAGGGACCCGGTTTTGTTGTGCTGGGGAGCTCAGCCACGTGTCCGGCTCGCACAGAGCCCAACACCCTGTTCTGAGCAGCAGGGTAAGGGGGCCAGGGGGCAGGAAGGTTCTGGAGGTGGCAGTCAAGAAACGGGGGGGGGGCTTTTTGGGGGGAGTGGAGAAAGTTTTGGGCAGTCAGGGTACAGGTAGGGGGTAGGGTCCTGGGGGGCAGTTGGGGGGGGTCTTAGGAGGGGGCAGTTAGGGGACAAGGAACAGGGAATCTTAATGGCTCTCTTAATGGCTCTCTTAATGGCTCTCCATGCGTCTCTGGACCCTCTCAGCTGTCGGGCTTGGACGGAAACATTGCCTGAGGGTAGTGAGAGAATGGGTTATCGGTGAGGTGGGGGTGGGCGTGAGCCCGGTCAATAGGGGCAACCCCTACCAAGATCTGAGCCTTTTCTCACACGCCCGTTAGAGCTCGACATTATGCTGTTTGGGACCCCTCTTTGAGGAAAGCCTCTGGATTGCAAGTCCAACCGCTACCTCCTCGTGGTGAGAGTCGGTAACTGGCTTGGATAGCCAGGCGGATTGCGGAGGACGAACCCACATCCCACATTTAGTGGGGTGTGGGATGGGGTTGGGCAGCCCCATATGGTGCCACATGGATGCCCCCCTGGTAAGGGTAGCCTCCCCCAGGTACGGGTTGACTCCCCCTGGTAAGGGTTAGATTCCCCCTGGTAAGGGTAGTTTCCCCCAGGCACGGGTTAGTTTCCCCCTGGAAAGGGTAAGTTTCCCCCAGGTACGGGTTAGTTTCCCCCTGGAAAGGGTTAGTTTCCCCCTGAGAAGGGTAAATCTTTTAGCTATGGAAAAAAGTAATTTATATTTTTATACCGGATTGGCGCTGGACCGGGTTAATAACGCCCCCGCTGTTGGCTTTGATGCCCCGGCTGACAGTGTTAAATATATTAGGGGTGTGATCAGGGTCGCTGGACCAATGGATAAAATGGTGTGGACTATAATGAAGTCTCATGAGAATGAGAGTGAGAATCAAGTCCTCCCAGTGGAGCATGGAGAGGAGGTAGAGGAGAATGTTTGTGATGATCATGGTGAGGAGATTTTATCTATCTTACCGATGGTTTTTACAAGGGACACTTTTAATGATTTAACTATGGACAGTTTTAATCCAGATTTTAAGTATTTAAGTACATTTGATGATCCATATGTTAGGGAATCAAGTACTGATTTTAATAGGGATCGTAATAAGGATCTTAACAGTATTGGTAGTAATATAAATATATTAGAAAGTAGTTCGTGGAAGGATGGGGTTTTTTATTTAGAGTATCCCGTTGATAGTTTTAATTGTCCAATATGTCCCCAGATATTACCAACATTTGGTAAATGGGCCAAACACATTAATGTGGTTCATAAAAGTAAAGCCATACGAGTTGTATGTAGTAAATGTGGAAAATCTTCTCAATATCATAATATAGCTTGCCACTACCCCAAGTGCATACCCAAGAAGGCGGAAACCCCAATGAAGAGCCATACGTGCTCGGTCTGTGGGCTTGGTTTTCATACTAGATCTGGATTGAGCCAACACTGTAGACATAGACACCCTGCTGTGAGGAATGAGCAAAGAAAAGAAGATATGGCTGCTAAAAGTAAGATCAAAGAGGGATCGACTAGATCTCGTATATGGACTAAAGATGAGGTTGCGCAGCTTATACAGTTGGAAAGGAAATATATTGGGAAAAGGAATATAAATAAATGTATTGAGAGCGAGATGAGGACCAAAACGAATAAACAAATATCAGATAAAAGACGAGAATTAGCAAAGAAGAAGTTAGTGGTAACAGGAGATAGGGAGGAAGTGACTGAGGTAGAGGACATTAGAGTAAATATATTAGAAATTCCGCCCCCAAGAGAGAGGATTTTCCCACTAAAAGGACATCCAGAAGTGGATTTAGTGGAGAAAATATGTAAACGGGGAAAACAAAGTAGGGAGGGAAGAGAAATAATAAATAGTTTAGGGGAAATTGAAGGATTATTAAAGGAGGATTTAACAAAAGCTCTCGGATGGGCAATGTTGGAAAAATTATGTTATTCATTAGTAGAGGGACAGGACCCTAGAAATGAAAGTCAAATAGAGTTGAGGAATAAAGGAAAAGGGAAGATTAGAAAGGAGGGGAGAAGGAAGCAATTTAATGCAATTAGGAGATATGCTACAAAGAAAGCTAAGTATAAATTCTATCAACAATTATTTGATAAGGATAGAAGAAGATTGACTCGCATTATAATGGGAGAGCCAGATAAGGCTAAGTGTGCTATCCCTATGAAAGAAATTGAGGAATACTATGTAAATATTTTGGGAACAATTGGACATGGTAATATGATAGGGTGGCCATCATCCACAGAGAATGCGGATAATGATATATTAATGAGTCCGATCTCTGTGGATGAGATTAGAATAGCTTTAAGAGAAATAAGAAAAGATAGTGCTCCTGGCCCAGATAAAGTAAAAGTGAGCAATTTGTGGGATATTTTTAATTTAGACTCCTTAATACTTACAAAAATTTTTAATATATGGTTTCTAAATAGACAGGTACCAGATGAATTTAAGAAAAATAGAACGATTTTAATACCAAAGACACAAGATGAGGAGGAAATGAAGAAGTTAACATCTTGGAGACCATTGACAATTGGGTCAGTTTGGATTAGAATCTATACCAAAATATTAGCAAAAAGACTGGTGGAAACAGTTAAGATATGTAGTAGACAAAAAGGGTTTATATCCGCCCCTGGGTGTGAGGAAAATATTGCTATATTAGATAATTTGATTAAAGGGGCTAAACGAAATGGGAATGAAATTGCAATAGTGTTCGTAGATTTGGCTAAAGCATTTGATTCTGTGGGACACGGACATATAATAGCCGGGTTGAGAAGATTTGGTATAGATGAACATTTTATAGATATTATTAGGGACCTTTATGATAATTGCACAACTAGGGTATGGGTGGGTGATGAAGCTACTGAGTCTATTTTAATTAGGAGGGGGGTCAAGCAGGGTGACCCGTTGTCCCCAATTTTGTTTAATATTGCTATGGATCCCCTTTTAACTAGATTAGAAGTAGAAGGAAGTGGTTTTTATGTTAAGGGTAATAGTGTCACGTCATTGGCTTTTGCCGATGATGTGGCAATTTTAAGTAGCTCATATAAAGGAATGATCAAAAATTTGGGTATCTTAGAGGAGTTTTGTAAAAATACTAATCTCTCTGTTAATGTGAAGAAAACGAAAGGCTTTCATATTTTAACTAAACATAAAACCTATGTAGTTAATCCTAAGGATAATTGGCAGATAGGGTCAGAGAAGATTGAATATGTTCAACCAGGGGATTTTGAAAAATATTTAGGGGCTAGAATAGATCCCTGGATAGGTGTAGGGGGACCGGTACTTAAAGAAAAATTGAAAGATTGGAGTGAGAATTTAATTAAGGCCCCATTAAAACCGGCCCAAAAAATATTAATTTTACAGACATACATCTTACCGAAGCTATTTTATAATCTTCTTTTAATAGAACCCCCTTTTAATCTTTTAGACGATCTTGATGTGTTAGTTAGAAAAATAGTTAAAGAGATTTTACATTTACCTCAGTGTACCACAGATGGGATATTTTATTCTAGAGGTAGGGATGGTGGTTTAGCTCTCACTAAGTTTAGTGTGCAAATCCCAAATATGTTAATTCGTAAATGGAGGAGACATATTGTCTCGAGAGATGATTGGATGGACCTATCTTATCTATATGCAGGAGAAAATCTTGTGGATAAAATATTGTCATTTAGTGCAGTAACATCTCATCCCAAGAAATGGAGGGAAGAGGAATTTTTAAGATGGTCGGAACTGAGATGTCAGGGAATAGGGATAAAATATTTTAAAAATGATTTAATTAGTAATTCGATTTTTAGAAACTCTAGTAAAGTTAAATCGTCAGCGTATATCGCAGCATTGCAGCTTAGGGCAAATATTTATCCTACTAGGGAGACATTAGCAAGAGGAAGAGGAGGTGTGAATGCTCTTTGTAGATGGTGCGGTAAAGTGCGGGAGACTGTTCCCCATATCTCAGGACAATGTTATAAGACTAAGAATGCTAGGATAAAAAGGCATAATAGAGTAGTGTCTGCAGTTGTGGATAAGGTTGGTAAATTAGGGTGGAAGGCAATGATAGAGCCCCATTTGAGAAATAGTAAGGGTGAGTTAAGAAAGCCGGATATTATATTTATAAAAGGAGATACAGCAGTGGTGGTTGATGTTACAGTGCGATGGGAGGATAATGCCGGAAGTTTGGAACAAGCCCACAGTGAGAAGGTGGCTTATTATCTTGAGTTAGAGGAAGAAATTAAAAACTTAACGGGAGGTAAAAATATCCACTTCTTTGGTTTTGTGCTTGGGGCACGTGGCAAGTGGAGTGAAGGTAATAATGATTTGTTACAATTATTGGGAATGGACAGAAGTAAAAATTTTAAGGAGAGTATATGTAGACTTGTTTTATATTCCACTATTGGTATGATGGCTATATTCAGTGACAGGTAAAGATCCCGGAGTTTCCATTCCGTGTATCTTGCCAAAACTAAATTTTAGCTATTTTGGTTTCCATGCTCTAAATTTTCAAATTTTTAATATTGTTTTGAACATTAACATATTTAGTGTTATTTAATATCTGCCCTTCAATAGAATGGTTTTAACTATATAATAAATACTTATTAATGGATGAAATTCCAATTTAAATCATTAGTTTATTTATTTATTTTAACTACTGGATGTGGATGCGGACTGGCCGCGTATAGTAACCAGGAAAGGGCAGGTAGTCACGCCTGTACATAAATAGGGGGTGGGGTTCTGGAGGGCAGTTAGGAGCAGGGGTCCCAGGAGGGGGCAGTCAGGGGACAAGGAGCGGGGTGGGGGGCTGAGAGTTCTGGGGGGGAGCTGTCAGGGGGCAGGAGTAGGGAGAGGGATCGGAGCAGTCAGGGGACAGGGAGCAGAGGGGTTTAGATGGGTTGGGAGTTCTGGGGGGGGGCTGTCAGGGGGCAGGAGTGCGGAGAGGGATCGGAGCAGTCGGGACAGGGAGCAGAGGGGTTTAGATGGGTTGGGAGTTCTGGGGGGGGCTGTCAGGGGGCAGGAGTGGGGAGAGGGATCGGAGCAGTCAGGGGACAGGGAGCAGAGGGGTTTAGATGGGTTGGGAGTTCTGGGGGGGGGCTGTCAGGGGGTGGGGAGTGGTTGGATGGGGCGTGGGAGTCCCAGGGGTCTGTCTGGGGGTGGGGGTGTGGATAAGGGTTGGGGCAGTCAGGGGACAAGAGGCAGGGAGGCTTAGATAGGGAGTGGAGTCCTGGGGGGCAGTTAGGGGCAGGGGTCCCAGGAGGGGGCAGTCAGGGGACAAGGAACGGGGGGAGGGTTGGGGGTTCTGGGGGGGCGGGAAGTGGGAGGGGCAGGGGCGGGGCTAGGGCGGGGCTCCTCCCGTCCTCTTTTTTGCTTGCTGAAATATGGTAACCCTACAGTTGAGGATCTACCCCATTAACTCTCAGGACAAATTTTTGATATTGACCTCAACAGAAAGCTAGTAAGTGCTTAATATTAAACTTTACAACAGTCTCCCAAGGGAATTGGTGGAAACTCCATCCATTTGAGTCATTTAAAATGAAAAGCAAGCAAGATTGTCCATTCTGCTATTGCTGGGATTCAAATTGGAAGATCTGGAAGATCAATTACAAGCAAGCTACTCACTTCTTGATAATCTCCATATGCACAACCAGTTTTTAACCCTCACATCCATTTGGTCAAATCTGTGTTCAGAATGGCAACGGACATGTTACAGGGATTCAGCTATAATAATAATAAGCTCTTATATAGCACGTATGCATCAATAGATCTCAAAGTGTTTTACGAAGGAGGTGGGATGGGGTGTACAAACCCCACACTGGAAAGGAAGAGGTTAAACAGCTGCTTTAAGCCCAGACAGCCTCTCCCCACTGCACCTGAAAAGCCTGCACAGGCCAGAAGAGGAGCCTAACAAGGGGAACAGAGGAGTTGCCCAGGGTAGCTCAGTGGCAGGCAGGCAGGCTGGCTGTAGAGGTGAGCTGCCCTATGGTCTGAGCTTCTGAGAGAGAGTCCCATGAGAATTCCCGCTGCCTACGGCCTGGTTATAGTGACCTAAGCCTTCAAAGAAGGGACCTGTGACTCTATGAAGGGAAGAGACTTTATCTTTGTCTTTTAGTTCTTTACCCGGTGGGAAGAGAAGAGGCTGGCAGGAAGTGATTCTGCAATGTAGCTGCATAACACCCAGGGTGTAGGACTTCACTGCTGACCAGCGGACACTGAATTGGAAACTGGTGGAAAGTGTGGATCTGGGCTCCCCTGCCAACCTCTACAGTGGGACAACTACAGAGATCCATCTTTAACATGGGGATCCTAGCTGGAGAGAGAAGACCCTGATGGTGAAAGGTTTGGGGCTGTGAGATCTTGACCCTAGGGGGAGGAGTCCTGAGGCCTCCTACTTAATCCCAAAGGTTCTCTCACTGTTGGACTCCTTGTACAGATCCTGAAAGGGGCAGCCTTGAATACAAGATGCAGCTGGAGGGCGGAGTCACTGGAAGGACCAACCACCATAGGGTGGAGCAGTAGAAAAACGGGATGTCTGGAAAGACAACCTGCGTCACCCCTTCCTGACCACTAGGTGGTGTGCATTCTCTTTCACAACAGGTCTGTATCATTATCTCCATTTGTATACTATATTGATTTCTGCAAGAAGCTTGTGGTTTAATATTTATTTACTATACTTGCTTGAGCGGGGAAAAATCAGTGTGAGATATGTGCCTACATTTCATCTATTAAGGCTCGCCACCATGCCTCCAGATTTGTTCTGAGATCTTGAATTAAAGAAGCAAAAAGCAATCCCCACTCTTTCAGCTCTTTTTTCAATAGAGCTGGTCAAACCCCTCCCCGCCCCCTGAAACAAATAAAAACAACTTGTTTTCCTGCCCTAAACTTTTGAGATTTTGAAAAGTGTTCCCATCCCAAATCAGCACAAAAAGGTAAAGTCTTGAAATTTTTAATGAACCATTCAAAAAATACAGATTGAGTCCCCCCCAAACACTTTGTTTCAGTAATTGAAAATTGTGTCAATTTTGATCCTTTTAAAATTCTAATTCGTTTGTTTCTAAATGAAAAGCTGTTTCACACTTGGCAAGTTCAAAAATTTAAAGTCAAGAAATTCATCAAGACTGGTTCTGGATTGTTTTATACTAAAAGGGCTAGTTTTAACAAATGGGCATTTTTTTTATAAAAAAAGCTTTCGTTGAAACATTCCCAACTAGTTCTATTTTTTTAATGGCACACCAGCCTGAACTAGTATAGCTCAGAACTTCTTTTCAGTGCCCCAACAAAATCAAAAATGAAAACAAACCCCGCAGAGTTTCTTGAGATCAGGAAAGCACGTTATCTACCAAATCTACAAACCCCACTCCTTCCCACAATAAGAATAGCGTTAAATCATCTACAGAAGTAATATTTTAAAAATGCTAAATTAGCACCTCCCCAACTAACAAAGGCATCGTTATCATTAAGTTATCCAGTAGTCACTGTTCTCTTCCTGTCCTCTAAAAGACACTTTGGAAAGTCCATTTTAAAGTAGTATGGTTAAAATATAACTTTCTACGCAAAATATGTTTAGAATTCTTTTTCTCAAATTCTGTGACCACAGAAAACCAATGTGGCAGCAGACATGTATTTAAAATAGAGATGAAGATATCTTACATATAAAGTGAATGCTAGTACACCTCTACCCCGATATAACATGACTCAATATACCATGAATTCAGATACAACGCGATAAAGCAGTGCTCCGGGGGAGGGGGGCGGAAAGGGGCTGCGCACTCCAGCGGATCAAAGCAAGTTCGATATAATGCGGTTTCACCTATAACGCAGTAAGATTTTTTTTGGCTCCCGAGGACAGCGTTATATTGAGGTAGAGGTGTACTTATGAAGGTTGCTGAACTGACAGTCCTCTGACTATTTAAAGAAGAGAGACAGCCTGGGGAATGACCAGGCAACCTTTTCCACACTGTCCTGCCAATGTGCCTCAATCCTGACCGCGATTACTAACAGAGGTGACAGGTCCTAGTCCTGGTCAGTGAAATCCATGGGAGTTTTGGATTCAATGGGTCCTATGTTTACTCAGTCCTGGGATTCTTAACTTGCTTCATAGCACTTAATTCATTCTCTAGGTTCATCTCAAGTTTTTGTCCCCTTTCTAATAGGAGAAATATACACAGTGGACCAAACTTTACCTTCACTTAATCACTGAACCTAGTGTGAATGACCTAGTTTTTTCCCCTGTCCTTCTCCATTCCATTTGTGCACTGCACCCCAGTGAGCTCTTCACTGTACCCTTTTCAAGACAGTGACTTATGATCAAGACCTTATGTTCTCCGCAGCATGACGGTACCAAATTCTGAAACAAGCAAACCTGCATTCTGTGGCAATGTTAGTTTATTGTATCTTCATGAAATACTCTTCATTCCTATCACTCCAACTGGAATACATGGGGGGCCATACTGATGAGTGTCTGTTCCCTTATCTTCCTGTTCTCCTTGACATGGGCAGATCCCCGACTGACCCATCAGACTAATTTGGGATAGCTTCCTGAGATGTGGTTTCTACCATTTGGTTTTGCTTCCTCTCACACTCAAGCAAGATTTCCAGCCTAGTGGAAATTCCAGTAGCAAATTCTCAGTTGGTTGTAGCTGAACATTTAGGTTTTGAGAAAGAGCATATGTAGAGAGGTCAGTAGGAGAGACCAGTCAAACCGACAGTCCCTAGCTGAATCTAACTGAATTTCCACTAGGGTATTACAGCTACCCTTTAGATTTAGCTGGTTTCAAAATGGATTCCTGAGAGTCATCTCTTTGTCGGGGACTTTTTAACCCAGACAGCAAGGTTCGTTGTCTGACCGCAGAGTGAGAGACAGGCAACACCAGCAAGGTCCAATACAAGCTCTTTATTGAAGAGTGCACACAACAATAGAGAGCGGCCCGTCTCCAGAGAGAACCAGCCACGATTACAATAACTAGTGAGATTATATAGACAGTTCCGTCGCGTCATAGTTAAAGCAACCCAATCCCCCTTTATTAGTTAGAAAGCTTCTAATATTCATGCATATCTATCTTCTTTGACACTACAAACAATTCGTGATGCCTCAGCAACTTCTTATGAGCTTTGTTGTCATGCACCAGAAACTAGGAGAAAGGAGGGAGTTAAGAACAGAAACAGGGAGTGGAGACTGCAAGTCTCCATATGTCCAAACAAACCGTTCCTAGTACATTTGGTACAAGAATACGGTCCCCCCCTTTATCTCATTCTTTGAAGCCCAAGCAAGCATGTCGTCATGTTTCACAGAGAGACAGGAATGGCCCAGCAACTACAGTTAGCCTAACTTTGGCTAAGCTGGCCAAACAACCTGTTCTATACTCCATTTTCCTTGGACCTAACATCTTCTTAAATTGTTTTAAAAAATAAGCTATGCTGGCAGTTCCTGGTTAACAGTGTCAGTCTGTGTCTTATTTAAGAAAAACACTTTCTTCCTGGTGGCAGCTCCATAACTAATGACTAGATTTTAGCAAGGATGTGTATTGGCAAGATAAGATGTTACCTTGTGACTCAACTTGAGAATCACTTTTAAAAAATCTGAACAGCATAATGATCATCCTAAAGGCTGCTTGTGTCTATCTAATGGAGACAAGTAGAGAAATAGAGCAGGAGTAGAGGAAGAGGTCTTGCTTTTATATAGTTTGCATCACCACAGCAGTACCTAAGATATTGCTTAAATAGAGTGGAAGGTTAATATAACATTCAGGTATGGTATTGACACCAGCTTCATGGAGGGTACTTTTCTAGGGAGGGTCAGTCTATTGAATTTTGCTGGGGGTTTTTTATCCCATAAGATTATGGTATTGATTAGAACTAGTTTAATTGGTCCTACTATAGCAATAAATATATTGTATATCATCATTCTTCAGAGTTTGACCTTCTCAGAAACTTTCTAAGCAGGAGAATTGCATAAATATTTCAGAATCCTCATTAAGCAGATAGAAAATCATTGGACTTTAGGAGAACTATTTTTTCCTCTTACCTTTATTTTTCTAGCCTGCAGGGGTCTTTGTCAACCAAGCACTGTTATCTCTCACTAGGCTGAATTCTGATATCCTAGCTGCCCAAGCATGGGCAGGGATTGTGGTCAATTTAGAGGATAAATCTCTCCAGCTGCAGGAAATATCAATGCTAATTATTTAATCATGTTCAAGTAGAGTAAGCAATTGGGTGTGAATTTGCCTGAAAAGCCTGCTGAATGTATATATGGAGCAAGTTTGTTCTGGACAAATCCTCCCACTCTTACAGAGCCCCCAGCTTCTAGCTCTTGCATTGTAAGGTGTACATAGAGAGGAATTAGTAAAGATACTACAGAAGATTTTTTTTTTTGCCAGAATAGCACTCAAATTCCAAACTCTCCTTAGATTTGACCTACAACATTTACAAGTATGGAGTCTAAAACAGCTATCCCACTAATTCATAGTTTCTAAGACCAGATGAGACTACTGTGACATCTAATCCAGCGGTCCTCACCTTTGCCGGACTACTGTACCCCTTTCGGAAGTCTGATTCGTCTTGCGTACCCCCAAGTTTCACCCCAATTAAAAACTACTTGCTTACAAAGTCAGACATAAAAATACAAAAGTGTCACAGCACACTGTTACTGAAAAATTACTTACTTTCTCATTTCTACTGTGTAATTATAATATAAAGCGATTGGAATATAATTATTGTAGTTATATTTCAGTGGGATACTTGAGCCTGTTTTTTCACTTATGAGCCTTGCCTAAAGTTCAAGCCCTGCCATCTGGGGCTGAAGCATGTAACTTAGTTTTGTGTGTGTCCCCTCCCTCCCCACCCCCCGTGGTGTGGAGCCCTGGGCAACTGCCCTCCTTGTAACCCCCTTATGCCAGCCCTGCACTTGCAACCCTCCTAAACACATCTCATGACTCCCCTCTCCTGGGAGCTGCAATCCCCAGGTTGAGAAACATGATCCAGATGAGTACTTCTTGGAAGACCTCTGAGTACCCCCAGGGGTAGATGTACCCCTGGTTGAGCGCCCCTGACTGAGAATCCCTGATCTGGTTTGACCTCTTGTGTAACACATGCCACAGAACTTCCCTGGATTAATTTGTCTGAACTAGAGCAGATCTTTTCGGGGGTGCGGGAGGGGGAACCATCCAATCTTGGTTTAAAAATTGCCAGTGATGGAGAATTCATCACAACCCTTAGTAAATTGTTCCAATGGCTAATTTCTGCCACTGTTAAAAGCTTGTGCCTTATTTCTAGTCTGAACTTGTCTCGCTTCAAATTCCTTCAAATTTCAATAGCCTGCTGTGACACTTGCATTTTTGTCTGATTTTTGTAAGCAAGTAATTTTGAAGTGAGATGAAACTTGGGGTACGCAAGACAAATCAGACTCCTGAAAGGGGTACAGTAGTCAGGAAGATTGAGAACCACGGATCTAGTCTAACCCCCCACCAAAATGCAGGATTTGTTGTATCTAAACCATCCAAGACAGATGGCTACCCAGCTTCCTTTTGAAAACCTCCAAAGGAGCTTCCATAATGCCTTACTTCCTTATATTGCAGTAGAGCTCCTCAGAACCCCAGTTAAAATTAGGTCACCGTTGTGCTGTATAAAAACATGGGAAAGCATGGACACTACCTGTGTTACAATCCAGCTAGTGTTGTTCTGTCCATGTTCCTTAGCTACTACATTACACATAAGTTCCAAGAATCTTATTACTTATCAACAGTAACTTGCACCATCGCTTATGTCACATCTGAATTTAGCCTGTCAACTTTTATGGATGAAATTATTGATAATGTAATTTAAGCATTATCACAATACTTTGTACACCAATCTGAAGCAGGCACCTTATGCGCGTGCAAGAATCAATGCTATTGCATGATATTCACATGGAAGAAACTGGAATTCGTTAACTTTAAGTTACCAGTAATTTGTTATGTGCAATCATAAAAGTTGGTAGCAAATTTTATATTGTGGCAGGCTTGATTACGTTAGTTGAAAATGCAACTGCATATGTTACAACTTTCTTTTAATTTGCCATGTATTTTTGTGGCATCTGACTTAAGTAGAAATTGGATTAAATTAAGTTCAATGGAAAGTTTTCCAAATTTCTTCTGTAAACTTCTGGCGATTCCTGTAATTAAGTATTTTCAGTTTCTGATACATGATCATAGTTCTAAACAACATGTTGGTGTTTTATTCCATGTTTGTGTTTACTGCTAACAATGGGAAAATCATACCAACTTCCAGGAAAAACAGGCAGTACAGGAATTTAACTGATCAAAAGTATAGTCATTGTTTGACTTGGAATCAGACTGCTGACAAATACCCATGCCTAATGAAAGCAAAAAAATTCTCCTCATCCCCAAAATACTGGCTACAGCAATTAACAGGCCTGTTGTGTGGTTTATATTAGTAATTAATGAACTATGTACCTCAAGTTTAGAATGGAAAAATACACCATTTGTTAGATAACATCAGAGATTGAAAAGTCCTGGGAACTGAACTTGGTACTACATTATTAACCTAAGAAATCTGAGATAAAATCTGGTCCAAGCCTCTGAGGGCCTCCTTATCACACAAAAAGCATATTTCATCCTTCACGATGTTATTTGGGCCTCTGTGGAAATGTATATAGAATATGGCTGGCCATTTTTGAGTGGCATTTCTCAAAGCACATTCCACCTCTGTTCCATGGTCTGTGCTAGCTTCCATTTCATTTCTGGGTATGACATAAGACAGTGGTCACCAACCAGTCAATCGCGATCAGCTGGTCGATCCTGGAGACTCTCCCAGTCGATCGCGATCTCTGGCCACTAAAAGTCCGGTGGTGCAGCGGGGCTGCTGCTAAGGCAGGCTTGCTCCCTGCCTGCTCCAGCCCCATGCTGCCCCCAGAAGGGGCTAGCAAGCCCCCGTGGCCCAAGGGGTGGGGGTGGAGACAGGACGACAGGGGTCATCACATGCTGCTCCTGCAGCTTCCATTGCAGCCAATGGGAGCTGTGGGGATGGTGCCTCACTCCACAGTACCTGGCATATGAAATGAGAGGCGGGATGACTGAAGTGTACTGGACTCCAGAAATCCCCAGCTGCTGGAAGACCCCTCAGGCACCCTTCCCAGCTGGCTTACTTGTCCAGCCCCTCCTCTGCTCTTCTTCTAGCACAGTGGTCTCCAAACTTTTTATGCACAAGATCACTTTTTGAACTGAAATGCAACCCAGGATCTACCCTGTCCCTTCCCCGAGGCCCCGCCCCTTAATTTCCCGGAAGCCCCACCCCACTCACTCCATCCCTGCCTCCCTCCGTTGCTCGCTCTCCCCCACCCTCACTCACTTTCACTGGGCTGGGGCAGGGGTTTGGGAGGGGGTGTGAAGTCTGGGCTGGGACCAAGGGGTTTGGAGTGTGGGAGGGGGCTCCAGGCTGAGCCTGGTGCAGGGGATTGGGGTGCAGGAGGGGATGAGGGATGCAAGTTCTGGGAGGGAGATTCGGTGCAGGAGGGGGCGCTGGGCTGGGGCAGAGTGTTGGGTTGCAGGAGGAGGTATGGGGTGCTGGCTCCGGGAGGGGGCTAAGGGATAGGGCAGGAGCTTGGGGTGCAGGAGGGAGTTCAGTGTGCAGGAGCAGGTATGGGGTGCTGGCTCCAGGAGGGGTCTGGGGGTTGGGGTGCAGACTCCCTCCAGGTGGCACTTACCTCGGGCGATTCCTGGTCGGTGGCGCAGTGGGTCTAAGGCAGGCTCTCTGCCTGCCCCGGCCCCACGCTGCTCCCGGAAGGGGCCAATGCGCCCCTGTGGCCCCTGAGGGAGGAGGGAGCGGGTATGTGGCTCTGCGCGCTGCCCCTCTCTGCAGGCACCGCCCCGCAGCTCCCATTGGCCACAGTTCCCCATTCCCGGCCAATGGGAGCAGCGGGGGCAGTGCTTGCAGGCAGGAGACAGAGACCCCTGTTCCCGCCTCGGGCCACAGGGGCATGCTAAAAGTGGCGTGGAGCTGGAGCAGACAGGGAGCAAGCTGGATTTTTAGCAGCCGGAGATCACGATCGACTGGGAGAGTCTCCAGGATCGACCAGTCAACCATGATCAACTGGTTGGTGACCGCTGTTCTAGCATTTGCAGTGCTTGCCGAGCAACCCAACAGTGGCTTCATCAGCACAATGAATGGCCCTAAGGCCACAGTGAAATCTACTCAGTTGACACTTGTTGACAACATGCGCCATTGACTGACGGACGCCACAGTGACAAAGTGGATTGTTGTGCAGATCCTATGTGTAGAGACTGGCTGTGCATGTTCCTTGGTGAGTTCAGAACCTGTTCAGCAGAGTCCAAAGGTGAGTGGCAGGTCAAATCCAGGTGGTCGAACGGTCAGATCAGTGACAAGGAAACCATTCCAAATGTCTTTAGCCAACCACTCATCGTACCATCGGGTTGCTGCTGACAGATTCAGATCTGGCAGTTGAGACCACAACAGATGCCTCAACATGCGCTCTGGGGTGACTGAAAATGTCTGTGTACAATGGGAGACCTGGAAGGGCACATAGCTTTTTCCACCAGTCTGGCTGTAGTCTCTCTGAGACAAATGGGTGGAAGGGTTATGTCAGGGGTGGGCAAACTATGGCCCGCGGGCCACATCCAGCCGGCGGAACCGTCCTGCCCGGCCCCTGAGCTCCTGGCCCGGGAGGCTCGCCCCTGGCACTTCCCCTGCTGTCCCCTCTCCCCTGCAGCCTCAGCTCACTCGCTCCACTGCCAGCGCAATGCTCTGGGCGGCGAGGCTGTGAGCTCCTGGGGCAGCACAGCTGCAGAGCCAGGCCTGACTCGGTGTCTGTGCTGCATGGCGGCAGCGGCAGTGTGGCCCGGCTCCAGCCAGGTGGCGCAGCTGTAGCGCCGCCAGCCACTGGTGCTCCAGGCAGCGCAATAAAGGGGCACAGAGCACGGGGGGGCTTGGATAGAGGGCAGGGGAGTTCGGGGTGGTGGTCGGGGGGCGGGGCGGTCCAGGGGGAAATAGAGGGTTGAATGGGGCGGCAGGGATCCCGGGGGGGACAGTCAGGAAGGAGGGGGGGTTGGATGGGGCAGTAGGGGGCAGGCAGGGATTCCAGGGGAAGTCAGGGGACAGGGATAAGGGGTGGTTGGATGGGGCAGAGATCCGTGGGGCCATCAGGAATGAGAGGAGTTAGATGGGGCGGCAGGGATCCGGGGGCTGTCAGGGGACAGGGAGCAGGGGTGTGTGGATGGGGCAGGGGTCCCCGGGGGGCCTCAGGGAATGGGGGAGGTTGGATGGGGCAGGAGTCAGGGGGGACAGATAGGAGGTGGGGGCCAGGCCACGACCTCCTCCCCTAACCAGCCCTCGATACAATTTCCGAAACCTGATGCAGCCCTCAGGCCAAAAAGTTTGCCTGCCCCTGGGCTATGTTGATCTGAATTGTTAGCCATGGGATAGGAGTGGGGCACAAGGTGCCTGTGATGATACACATGGTCGAGTTCAATTTGACATCAACCAATTTAGGGTGAGGCGAATGACACCACACATGGACACAGCATTCCACTGAGGAATAGTGCAGCATCAGAGCCAATTTGCGAAGTGTCTATAGGCCTGTACCCCATGTCAAACCAGCTAATTTGCTGATTAGATTATTCCTGGTTCTGACTTTAGCAGCCATCTTTTTTAGATGGTCATGGAAAGTCAAAAAGCAGTCCAGAGTGACATCAAGGTAGACCGGTTTTGCCTCATGTTTCAGTCATTTTCCGTTGAGGAAGATATCTAAATCACATTTAGCACTTGCATTGTGGAGGTGGAAGATGCTCAAAACTGTCTTAGTCACACTTGGTTGGAAGTGCCAACTCCTGCAGTAGGCTGCCATCTTGGCCAGGTCAGCGTTCAAAATGTTCTCCAATTTGGATGTCATCTGCATAGATAAACTTGTGTGACTGAATCAGTGGCAGGTCATCTGTGTACAGATTTAACAAGATGGGCATAAGCCTTGGGGTAAACTGTTAGAACAAGTGCATGGAGAAGACTATCTCCCATATGTATCCAAAAATGCCTGTCACAAAGTAGAAGTTCAACAATGTCCACCACCCATGCTGGGAGAGCTCTTGACAGTTTTACCAGAAGACCAGTATTCCATACTGTATCACAGGCCACTGTCAGTTCTAGGAAAACAGCTCCTGTTCAAGTTCTGTTGAAACCCGTTTTCCATATATGTTGCAAGGGCTAGAACTTGGTTGTGTGTGCTTCGGCCTTTTTGGAAGCCAGCTTGGTGCATGCTGAGAGTTGTCTCCACCTTTGGAAATATACACTGGAAGATAAGCCACTTCAGGACTTTGAAGTCGACAGATAGCAGGAAAATTGATTGGTAGCATGCCGCATTGTGTGGGTCCTTTCCAGGTTTTAGAAGGGTGATCACATTTGACATCCTCCAGATACTTGGCAGGTTACCCTCATTAACAGCCAGCGTCAGGAATTTAGATAGCCATTTGTGCCAAGGGGTTAAGGGAACTCTAGGCTGCCCTAAAATACAGTGGACCAGAGTCTGTCATAAAAACTGCTTTAGGAACAGGGAGTCACAACCAGTTCCTATCTCAGATGCACCCAGCATCTGCTCCTTAAAGTCCATGGAATGAAGACAAGACCTCAATGTATCAAGTTTCATTCAAAAGACACCTGTACAGCAAATAGATAAGGAAGTCAGCTTATCTATCTCTGAAGGATTAAGGAATCACTCAGCCCTGGTGGAGATCTGGTGAAACTGGATGTTACATACCTGAAGGTTGTCTTTTAGCTGACAGACTAATCACATACTGATATCAACATAGATCATACAACCATCATTAAGTCTGCTGTTCTAACAGAAAACTTAGGGAAATAACCTGAAGAGAATAATTAATTTCTTAATTTGAGTCATAGCCCAATCAGTTGTAAGTAAATTACACTTCATAACTTGCTTGGATTTAGAAATAAAATCTCATCCTTTTCCTTCACTTATATGAAGGCTGTTACTAAATGTTTTTGCTCTTTCCACTACCACACTTTGAAAAGCCCAACTCTTCCTTTCTGTTTTGTGTTAAAATACTTGTGTGTACTCATGTCACTTCCCATCCCAATTGCTGTAATCACCTCTCCTCTCTGATTCCTTTGTACCAAGATTGCTCCCCATCTGCCCAAAATGCTGCAGCCAGAATTATCATTTTTTTACCCATCCATCACAATGTATCACTCCCCTCTTTGGATTATTCCATTGGCTTTCCCTTGTCCACTGTGTCCAGTTTAAAGTTGTTATCCTTGCCTTCATGACTAGAGACAACTCAGCCCAGTCCAACAGCTCAGCTGTCATCTCCTACTGCATTCCAGCCTCACTCCTTTCCCTGCACCAGTAACAGCCTCTACTTCTGTCATTTCCTCCTTCTGCTTCCCCCATCGTAAACAGCCTCCCACTGCTACTCTGCTGGGCCATCACCTGCTCCTCATTTAAGTTCCTCCTAAACACCCACTTCCATGAGATCTACAAGTACAAAACTAGACTAGACTAGATTAAAGGATTTTATATATACACATGTGCCTTCCTCCTCTGGATCACCCAGTGAATCTGTTCTATCCATGCTGGGCTTCTAGGCTCAATCCTGCACCATTAAAGTCAATGGGCCAGAGACTGTCAGGTCTAGTGTCAGATTGGACTATAAAAAGACACGTTGTCCTTGCATATCCAATGCATAAGAATATAACAAAGAATAAAACAGGATAAGCAAATGAATGGATATTGCTACATATTTACTATACTAAATTATTTCTTTACCATTCATAACATCTTTTCATTGAAATTAATTTTTTTAAATGAAGCAAAGCAAAAAGCTTTTCATGCTTAACAGCTGTTTCCAAACCAGGCCAAAGACTATTAAACTGTGAAGGCCAGGTCTAAACCTGGAAGGTTTTGCTGGCATAGCTATACCAGCATACTGGCAAAGCACTCCTAGCACGGACACAGCTTATACCAAAGCACTCTTGCCAGTAGAGCTTATTCCACCATGGCATGTCCCTCCCCCCACCAGAGTTAAAAGCTCTACTGCCAAAAACGCAGTCTTGCCCATATAACTGCACCTACCTAAGTGCTTCTTGCCAGCACAGCTATGCTGGTCACAAATCATATTGTACCCCTGACTGATCAGCTATGACAGCAAAAGTTTGTAGTGTAGACTTGGCTGAAGAAATGTTGCCTATCAATTAAACTTGAGTACAAGACCCAGACAAAAGTTTGATGTAAGCCTTCTAACGAATGTCAAAATGCAAGTGAAACACTAAAATTCCAAATAGAACCATTCTGTTGCTGGAAACGGATGCCTTGCTGATATCGACGTATGTGATTGATGTTAAATGTCAAATCTAACCCGGAAAGGAAACACTCTGCTTTTCTTTTCTTTTTTAAATGTGGCAGAGTACAATTCAAACCCTCTAAGCCTAATTCACCATTGTATTACTACAGTTTTATGTGTGTAACCTCAGCAAAATCAAAGCCGACAAACTGTTCTTTAAACAAAGGGGTGCTCAATCTTACATATAGCAGAGCTGGTTCTCTGTTAATCAAGCCCTATATATTTAGGCTTTGAAGATAAAAGATTTTAGCTTCCCCACAGAAATGGGTATCAACAATCATGACCAACAAGTTACATGAATAAGAATTCCCATAGGCATGACAGACAACTTTTCTAGTAAGAATGATTTACCTCAAAAGCACACAAAGAGAACTCTTGTCCATGGAATAGGATTCCAGAATCCCAGGAGGACAGAGCCTTTAGAGAGGCTAAATATTAACTCCATAAAGCCACTTAGTTTATGAGTTGCTCTCTGTGAAATTAACTCCTGGGCAGAAAGCAAGAATAAGGATTACGAACCTCATAAATCCCATTTAAAACCTCAAAACAGGCCTTGTACTGAACTGTTGTAGTGTAATTCATTTTCTGTGAAGAGCTGATGTTGTTCTGCGTATTAATGAAGTGATGACAAATTCTTTGCATTGCAGATAAGTATAAACATTTTTAAAGAATAAAATCACTGTTTTAAAGATTTTTTTCTTAGCTAGTCATATACTGTGTTCTAATTCCTTTATTACTAAAAGTGTACTACACATTTTGCTTTATTTCATATTTCTTGCCACTAGATGGGGATGTTATCAGCTGTCTTTTTCTACTTGTGTTTTTGGTTTTTGTTTCCAATAACATTGAGCAAGCAGCATAGGGAGAAGTACATATAGAATAGTTCTACTGAAATGTAAAATTAGGGTTACCATATTTCCACAAGCAAAAAAGAGAACACGGGAGGAGCCCGGCTCTAGCCCCGTCCCTGCCCCCATCCACTCCTTCCCACTTCCCACCCCGATTGCCCCCCTCAGAACTCCCAACCCCTCCCCCCCGCTCCTTGTCCCCTGACTGCCCCCTCCTGGGACCCCTGCCACTAACTGTCCCCTAGGATCCCACGTCCTATCTAAGCCGCCCTGCTTCTTGTCCCGACTGCCCCCTCCTGAGAACCCCCTACGACCCTACCTGTCCCCTGACTGCCCCGACCCTTATCCACACCCCCACCCCATATTCACACCCCCGCCCCCAGACAGACCCCTGGGGACTCCCATGCCCTATCCAACTGCTCCCCGCCCCGTGACAGGACCCCCAGAACTCCTGACCCATCCAACCCCCTCTGCTACCTGCCTGCCTTGACCCCTCTCCACACCCCTGGCCCCCTGACAGCACCCCCCAGAACCCCAGACCCATCTAACCCCCCCTGCTCCCTGTCCCTGACTGTCCCAACCCCTCTCCACACCCCTGCCCCCCTGACAGCCCCCCCCCAACTCCCAACCCATCCAACTCCCCCTCCCTGTCCCCTGACCAGGGCCGGCTTTAAAGAGCCCAGGAATCGGGCTGCACTCCGGCCAGAGCTCCGGCCGGGGTTGTGGGGCTTGGGGCCGGGCCGGAGGTGCTCGGCCGGGGCTGGGCGGGCGCGCTCAGCCGGAACCAGGGCCGGTGCTGCTAGGGCCCGAGCCGGGCCGGAGCCGCCGGGGCCGGCGCTGCTGGGGCCCGAGCCGGGCTGGGCTGGGGGTGCTCGGCTGGCGCCGGGCTGGCGTGCTCAGCCGGAACCGGGGCCACCGCCCTGGGGCCAGAACCAGGGCCGGAGCCGCTGGAGCCCGAGCTGGGCCAGAACCGCTGGGGCCACCGGGTGCCGCTCGGCCCGGGCCGGAGGGAGCCGCTCGGCCAGGGCCACGCCTCCCGGGAGCTCTCCTCCTCGCGCCCCCCCCGCCCCAGCTTACCTGCTGCTGCCTCCCACCAGCCCTTGCTTCTTTTCAGACTTCCCGCGAAGATCTGATTCGCGAGAAGCAGGGGAGGGGGAGGAGCAGGTGGGCGGAGCGTTCAGGGGAGTGGAGGAGGGGGAAGACAGCTGCGGGGTCGGACAGCGTGGTAAGACTGCAGGGGATGGGGGGAGCCGGGAAAGGGCTTTGGGTGCCCAGCGGCGGTTGGCCGCCGCTTTTCTGTCTATAAATAGCCGACCGGGGGGAAATCCCAGACATTTTTAGATTTTTAAAAATCCCCCCCGGACGGCTATTTATAGACCGAAAAGCGGGACATGTCCGGGGAAATCCGGACATATGGTAGCCCTAGTAAAATGTCTCACTCTTTGGAGAAAAAAAATACTAAACTTTGGGTCAATTTCTACCAGGGAGGATAAAAATCAATGATTTACAAAAAATCAGATTTTTTTTTTATTTAAATCGGATTTTTTTGATAAAATGCTTTTTGAGGAAAAAACTTATCTAAAGATAGATACATTATAGCTCAAAGATATCTCATCATGGAATAGGGATTATACATTCTGATTCTATAGTATGAGACAATATATTTATGTCATGTTTAAGAAAAGTTTTGTAAATGAATTCCAATAGTTCATGGATTAGGGACCCAATCTTATGGGGTCCCAGGGGCTTCTGTATATATTATTTAGGTTAATCTTTCTATCTACCCAATGGGACTCAGTGCTCAGTCTAGAAGATACCATCAGAGATGCTTAGTTTTGCAGTTCTCAAACTGTGGATTTGTGTTTCCAGAGGTAACATGCTTGTTAACAGCAAAAATGTTTTTAAGTAAATAAATAATTAAATAAAATATAGAGGTGAGAAATAACAGACCTCAACCCTGGTGTTCCTCTGCAAATTTGTGTACACAGAGTCAATCCCTTACCTCTCTCTAAAAGTGCAAAGTTTCAAAAAGTTCAATGAATTTCTAGAAGATTGTTGGGGGCAGAATAGATCTGGACAAGGAGAAGAAGTCCAGAGATAAATGTGAGAAGGGAGGGACAGGCAGAAGAAACAAAAGTGAAACTGTTTGAGCAGCATATTCCAGAAGTCTTGAGGTCTCTCTGAGTGTGGCCTTCATGGATTTGAGATCTACCATACCATTCTCTCACTAGAAGGGAAAACCTATAATGGCAGCAGGTTGTAAAAGAGACCCAGTTTAGGAATAAGAACCATTCAAGAACTATATGTTTGCTGATGATGTTTTAAAGAAAGTCACACCAGTGAACTGGTGGAAGTCACTTAAGCACTTGGATTCAGAGACTGTTGAAGTGATAATCTCACTTTTAACAGCAGGAGCTTCTTCTGCCGATATAGAAAAAATATTTTCTTCCTTTGGACTAATTCATTCCAAATTGAGAAATCGTTTGGGACCTGAAAAAGCAGGAAAGCTTGTTTTTCTTTTCCAGATTATGAACAAACAGGAAAATGAAGGTGAAGACAACTGAGTTATCTGCAGAAGCCAATATTTTAAGTTTCTCATGTTGACCTGGCTGACAGTTGATTTAATTTTTGTTTTAAAAATATATATATTTCATTTAACTATTTTAGTTAAAAACAATTTTAACAAAAACAAACCTGATTTTTAAAAAATCTTGAATGTTTAACTAAATTCAAAAATTAATATGCTTGTTTTGTTAAAATATAATATGTTTGCTGTTGAAGAAAAAAATCCTGAATACATAACGTTGTTGTTTTAGTTAAATAAAACAGTTTAAATGTCTGTCTGGTGATGTTCTCCTCATAATTCAGCCTGGCAAGAAAATCCTCCAAATATTAATGATTAACCTGTTGAACTGGAGACAGTTCACCTCCCAGTGACTTCATAAATATCTGATTCAATTACCTTTGGTAAATGAAATAACCAAATAATCTAGGGTTACCATACGTGCGGATTTTCCCGGACATGTCCGGCTTTTTGGGCCTCAAATCCCCATCCGGGAGGAAATCCCAAAAAGCCGGACATGTCCGGGGGCCGGCGCTGCTGGGGCCGGCGGTGCTCGGCCGAGGCCGCTGGGGCCGGGGCCAGCGGTGCGGGGCCAGCGGTGCTCGGTCAGGGGCCGGCGCTGCTGGGGCCAGCGCCGGCGGTGCGGGGCTGGGGGTGCTCGGCCGGGGCCGGCGGTGCGGGGCCAGGGGTGCTCGGCCGGGAGCCGGGGGCCAGGCCAGGGCTGGCGGTGCTCGGCCGGGAGCCGGGGCCGGCGGTGCTCGGCCAGGAGCCGGGGGCCGGGCCTGGGCCGGCGGTGCTCGGACGGGGGCTGGGGCCGGGGGTGCTTGGCCGGGGCCGCTCGGCCGGGGGCTGGCGGTGCTCAGCCAGGGGTGCTCGGCCGGGGGCCGGCGCCCCAGGGCCCGAGCTGAGCCGGGCGGGAGACGCCGGGGCCAGAACCTCTTGGCCTGGGCCAGCCGGCCGCCGAAGGGAGCCACTCAGCCGGACTGGGCTGGGCCCCACCCCAGCCCCAGCTTACCTGCTGCCTCCCTTTTTCAGGCTTCCCACGAACATTTGATGCACTATTATGTAGAAATCCATCATTAAATCAAGTCATCAATTGCAACTTCCAGATAGTAAAGACAGACATGTTATCCACCACATTGGATAACTTTTGATTTGAACTGTTTATAGCTTTTTCAAAAGAATATATCTGTCCAGGAAAAAAGGATGTCTAATGGATGTTGTCAGGGCTGAATCCCAACTCTGTCACTCCGAGTGCAGAAGTGGGGCCTGCAAGGATTTTTAAAATTAATACTTACCACTCATGTCTTGTATTAAACTCCCGAGGTTACAACTTTTCTCTGACCTTGGCATGGTAAACGCTGCCCTCACCCAAATGCAAAAACTCCCCTTTGAAACCAGGAAGGAGCACTTGGGAATTCCTCCCTGTGGGGTACCCTCAAGCCCTTTCAACCCCCTCCCCCCCCCCCCCCCCCAGGGAAGAGCTGAGAAAGAAAACAGAGGATATTAGCTGTGGCTACCAGCTAATCAAACAACATGCACAAACCTCTTAGGACACCAAAAATCCAATTCTGTTCTTAAAAAAGGTAAATTTTATTAAAAACAAAAAGAAAGAAAATACATCTGGAATTTAGGCTTTTGCTAGATTTTAAAAGAGCAATTCCAAAATGCAAGCTCCCAAAATAGCTTTCTTGGGGGTTCAGCTTAAAGGTTACAAGCAAACAAAGGTTTCAGAGAAGCAGCCGTGTTAGTCTGTATCCGCAAAAAGAACAGGAGTACTTGTGGCAGCTTAGAGACTAAAAAATTTATTAGAGCATAAGCTTTCGTGGACTACAGCCCACTTCAAACTTCGACTACAGCAAACAAAAGCATCTGGGGTTAGCACAGAGGAGTCCACAAGCCAATAAGAAATAAAAGAAATAACCCTAATCGTGTCTAGCTAAACATTCTGATTTACTTACACATTTGGAGTTCAGATAAGTAGTTCTAGACATGATCTGATCATTTATGATCATACCTGGCTTAAGGTGCTTATAGCATGGCTGCTCTGTCCCTCCAGCCCAGAGAACAATAGACAAAGGCAAAGTTTCTTTCCCAATTTTGAAAAGTTCTACCTTTCCACTGGCTCTTTTGGTCAGGGCCCCATTTTTTTTTCCTTTTTCTTTTTTTAAACCTGGGGGACTTTTTAACCCTTTACAGATAAAGCAAGTAAAGAACAGCGACCAAGAGGAATTTTACAGCTAACTGGCTGTCCATCAAAGGGAGCTATCCCCCCTTTTATTTATCACAGATGTCTACATAACAGTTACACCTGAAAATAAAATTGAGAACAAGATTCAATATTTATCAACACACCTTAGATCAGTGCAACTGTAATATTTGTTCCAGCTAAAGAACAATAGGTCATGAAGTCTCACTTCCTACCCAACAAACAACTTGATGGTTTCCATACTATAAAATGCTAATCTTGGTCCAAAAATATATATTCTTCTATGTATGTGTTAAACAGACTATTTATATATATCTAGTGTATATCTAAATACTGCCCTGCTGTATTGACTTTCGGAGTAGGACTAGCATTAAATATAGAGTATGGCATGCATTGAGAATAGCCAAATTACTTACAAGCGGCAAAGCCATGACTTATGGAGATTATCCCAAAAGAAACATTTCTGTGGGAGGTTACAACTGTTTTGAATAAGTCCCAAGGAGGATAGAATACTTAGCAGAGTGCAGCTTAAGTGGTCAAAAGTGCATGAAAAATGCAATTTATCACATGGATATCACCACCAGATGTGCAATATTATGGAGCGGCTATAGCTACTCCACAGTTAGGGCGGCAACTAGCTTCCTCTGTAAAGATTTGATTTCCAACCCAAAATTATATGGGCTGGAAAACTAGAATTGTCAGGGTTGCTCTGAAGGCAAAGGAGAATGTTTTGATTTTGTTTTGCTTGTACAAAGGTTGAATAAAATTCAAATTATATTTAAGCTAGACGGAGACAAAAACAATAGAAAAAAAGACCATCTCAAATCAGGACAGTGGTTTTTTTGATGACCTGTAACTCAAACACAGCTTGCTACTCCCTCTTCAAACTCTTCATGTGATTAAATCTACTTAGAAATACATTCACCAATTTAAGTTAATGTATTGTAAAACTAAACAAAATTGTTATTAATAGTTCCATTCCTAGTAGTTTGGGACCAATCCTGCTAACAGAAGTCAATGAGGGATTTTTGCCATTAGCTGAACAGGAACAGAATTAAGCACTATAGAAGTGACCCTTTTGGGGTACTGAGCATTGACATCAATGAGCACTGTGGATGCTCAGCACTTCTGAACATCAGGCCCCATAACTGAGAATGATAACGATTAGAACAAACTACTAAGGCATGTGATGGATTTTTCCATCTCTTCATGTTCTCCGATCAAGACTGGATGCCTTCCTGGAAGATATGCTTTAGTCAAACACAGGTTATTGGGCTCAGTACTGGCGTAACTTGGTGAAATTTAATGTCTTGTAATACACAGGAGATCAGACTAGGTGACCTAAGGATATATTCTGGCCTTATCACTGTGAATTTATAAACAGTTGAGATATGAAACTGGGTGCAGATCCCCAAAACAAAGCATTGACTTCCATAGGAGTGAGGCTCTTAGAAACAGGTTTCAGAGTAGCAGCCGTGTTAGTCTGTATCCGCGAAAAGAACAGGAGTATTTGTGGCACCTTAGAGACTAAAAAATTTATTTGAGCATAAGCTTAAAAACATTTGAGGAGCTGGGCTGTGGTCCTTTTACAAGGCTGATTTTGATCCACCTTGTGACACAAAACTAAATAGTAAAACACAGCATAAGGGAAGGTTTCAAATTTTGACAGCTAAGTATCATTGACAACATGAACTTGTTCTGAAAATATTAATAGGCCTTACTGCGTGATACAGAAAACCTCATCTCTCTCTTCTGAAATATTTGTAAAATATTTAATGATTCTTTACATCTCTCTGTTATCCACTGATTACACTACACCACAAAATGTGAAACTGCAGTAGGTTTTTACAGTGGCAAGGGCAGTAATAGTCAAATCTTTACTATCTGAAAAATAAATGCAATTCTGTCAATAAAGCAGGGGGGTGTGGGGAAGGGGAAGGGCATGACAATAGAGAATACTTGTCAACAGCCTACAAAATGGCCTAAACTACTCTTTAAAGCCAAAATAAAATCCTCAATCAATTGAAAAAAGTTCCTGTATTCCTTTGGCATGGGTAACTGAGCCAAAGGGCTGCATTGCCCTTCCTGTGTGGTGTAAAGTGGGTGTAAAACACTCCCCAAAACACAATACTAGCATTTACACCCACTTAGCACTGGTATAAATGATGATATACAGTTCAGGGAGATGGAGAATCGAGCCTACACTTTCAAAATGACTTGTCAAAGTCCACAGAGGAAGTTTGTGGTACAGCCAGGGAAAGAACCTTGGGTGGATAAATTTAGGCACAGCCCCGGTAAGATGTGGAGCCAGGTCAGGACCCTGGCCTCCAGTGGACTCTGATGCAGGCAGAAGCACACCCACTACTTTACCTTTCCATCAAGTGAAGCATATTCTGCCTGCAATTCTCATCATAGTCCCTGGGTTGATGTGCATAGAGGGCCAATGGAGGGCGCTGCAGCCCCCTGCCCACTGTCTCCTTTAAAAAGAACAGGAGTACTTGTGGCACCTTAGAGACTAACAAATTTATTAGAGCATAAACTTTCGTGGACTACAGCCCACTTCTTCGGATGCATACCGAAGCTTATGCTCTAATAAATTTGTTAGTCTCTAAGGTGCCACAAGTACTCCTGTTCTTTTTGCGGATACAGACTAACACGGCTGCTACTCTGAAACCTGTCTCCTTTAGGTCACCATGCCTCTTCCAGGTCAGGCCTGCACACGCCCAGGTCTTTTTCCACTGCCTTGGCCAGTCAAAGATCTGCTGATTCCCTACCCCCACTGGGCAAGGTTGGCTCCAGCAGCCTGTCCCCCAGCTGGAGCCAAGAGGGTCCTGGCTCTAGTACTGGTCCCCCAGGTACTTGCTCTCTCTCTATCTCTTCTCCCCCGCCCTGCCCAACCCAGTGCCAGTCACACCCAGGCCAAGAGCCCCTTCCATCCAAACCAACACCGTGGGACCTTTCTGCGTAGGAGAGAAACAGTTTCCCGCCCCGGCAGTGACATCATCCTAAATCTCAACCTCCGCCCCAGGCAGCTGGCCCAGGCAGGCAGCATGCCAGGTCACGTGACCCCATTCCAACGGCCTCCCAGCACTTCCGTCAACACCGAGTGGGAGTGAGTGACAGGCGGGACGCGCCAATCACTGCCTGCGAGGCCGCTGCACTTGAAGGTGGGAGGGTCCGGGTGCTGCGCTGGGGGAGCAACGGCACTCGGCGCGGGGATTCCTGGGGTGCGCGCGGCCGGAGCCTTTAAATGTGCGTAACGGGGGCCCTGTCTGACCCCCTCCCCTCGGGGAGGCGGGAGGTGTCCTGACTGGGCTGCCGCGAGAAAGCCCCCTCGGAGGGACTGGCCCCGCGGGGGGCGCTGACGGTTAAACCTGCCCGCCAGCGCGGTGCGCTCCTTGGGGCGGGCCCCGGGCTGGGCTATTAGCGGGGCCGCTACACCGGCGCTGGCCGTGGCGATGCGCCGCCCCTCCCCTCCCCTCCCCTCCCTGCACATCTAGCCCGCGGCAACGCCCCGCCGCGCCTGCGGGGCCCCGCCGCCTTCCCGCCTTGCTGTCATCCCCGGGCGGTCGGGGAGGGTGTCACGTAAGGCCCGGCCGCCCGTTTGAGGCGTCCGAGCTGCATTGCCCCCCCCCCCCCCATTGCAAAAGCTGGCGCCCCAGTTACCGTGCAGTTCCTTGCAGTCTCCGCATCCCAGGGCTCCTTTGGCCCCAGGCGGCTAAGCTCAGCTGCCTTCTGCCGTGGCCTCGGTTCTTCAGGACTGAAAAGCCCTTGCTCTGTTGCACCCCAAGGCGGGGGTTTGAGGAGCAGAAGAGTTGTGAATTTGGAATAAACTAAGGAAACTCCCAGTCAAACAGTCACTGTGCTGGGTGTAATGCAGAGATCCCATCATAAGGTTGTCTGAATGAAGGGTCATACAGAAGCCAGAGTTTGCACAGTAAGAGTAAAGCATTCTAGTGGTTTTGTTACCAAGGAAATGAGATGTATGGGTACCTGTCTCTTGTAGTATTTTCCTATTCTATTCTTTTTACACATGCCCTTCCTCTGGACATCACTAAGGGGCAGAGTTAAGGTTGATGAAACATCTTAACTGTACATGTAAATGTAAAATTTAAATTAAAACTTTCCGATTATGGGATTTTTTTTCTCCATTTTATTTGTGGGTTTCACTTTCCTCTGTTTCTAATGCCTGGTGTGTGTGTGTGTAATTCTTAATAACAATAACATTATTATAAGGTATGTCGTACCATGAAATTATTGCTGTGCACTCTCAGCCCTTTTGTCTGAGAGCTTCTCTAAGCAATAGACCATTAATCATAGATGTATTAGATTAATAATGCATACTGTTTTGAATATCTTGGTATCATAGCTACTCTGAGGTTTTTTTTGGTAAATACAGTTTGTTTTTTATTATTGCGGTAGCTTTTCAATGGAAACAAAACCAGTTATCAGAAGATATGAAACAAGGAGGAATACAAGAATAGAAGAACCAGCATCCAAATCTCGGGTTGATTGGAGGCGGACTAAAAGAGAGACCATATTGCTTGATAGTGATGAAGAACTCACATCTGCTTCAGAAGATGAACGACTCTCCTCTACATCAGAAGACGAAGTGGCTGAAAAACAAGAAACTGTAGTTAAGAGAGAGAATCTTTCAGATCATGAGGAGAAAGGCCATGATGACACAGTCGTAGAGGATGTGGAGGATGACTGCATCACTCCAGGGAAGCGTAAGAGGTCGAGCACATCTGTAATGTATGACAGTGACAGGAGTGATGATAGTGACATCCTTATTAGAAAAGTATTTGCTAAACGTTATTGTATAATGGATGAAGATGAGTGTTCTCAAGAACAGGAGCAATATAAAACCCCTACTACAGAAGAAGACTTGACTAATGGGAAACAGAAGCGGCTAATAAAACTGAAAGAACTCGCAAGACAAAGATCAGCTCGGGCATCCAGTAATAGTAAATATTGTGTGGTATGTTTTTACCTTTGAAATTCAATACTTTGTTTTTTCATACATATCACCTCACAGAACTTTACTCTCAAGATAGGTTGGGAGCTCCCCAAAAGTTGCAAGAGCTTCATCCCCTACACTTTCAGCGGATGCATGTTGCAACTATGCAGTAGTGCTGTCTCTGATGCCTTTAGTTTTGGGTTTTTTTTTTTTTTTTATTGCCAAGGGCTGAAGAGCTCCTTGTGTTTGTTTTCATAGTCAGCCAGAAGACTGAACTCATTAGAACTCATCTGGCCATCTTCTCCAAATAGTTAAGGATACGTTCCCTTTTTTTTTTTTTCCCTCCCCATAATTTTTTATTTTCTTTTAAAATTCCTTTTGTTTAAAAGGACTTGACAGAGACATTGGAGGGGGCTGCCAGACCTCCTCAATGGAGGAACATGCTACCTAATTGAGGTAGCTTAGACTTCTAGAGCTAAGAAAACTGCTACAGACAGACGCAGGAACAGAGATCTATATGAATTACATGTCAAAGTAAACTTTCTCTTGTTTGGACTGTTAGTCAATTGAAATCTCTTTTCTTGTTAATTGAACATGCAATATTCAAAGGCCAAGAGTGTGTGTGTGTGTGTTACACACAAAATTGCATATTTTACGAAGCAATGCAAATGTTGAAAATTTCATAGGGGGAAGTATTCAAATGATGGTTTGTTTTAAGATGTTTTTAATTTACTTAGGATTCTGATGATGATGATGATGTGGAAATAATAGAAGAATCATCCTATCCTTTACCCCTCACACCAACAGCAAGCAGTGACATTGATGATGATGATGATAGTATGAAAGACTTTATAGTTGAGGATGAAGAAGAATGTGCAGAACATTCTGAGGATGAAAACCAACCACAAGGGAAAGAACTGGATACATCAAAATTCCAATTACTGGAATATTACATTCCACGCTGTAAGGTTAAAATAAGCCACAAGTTGATATGAGTACTTTGCTTGTAAACCCATGATTTGGTGTTTATTAGAACTTGTCTATATTAGCTCAGAATAGTGCGAAAGTGCATGATAGCTTGAAAGTAGAAAATTAAAATTCAAAAATGCTATAGCTTATTGTGGCGGCATTGTAGCTTCCATAACAATACTCAGTCATTTTATTCCTTTATCTTACTGGGTTTTGTGGGCTTTTTTTTTTTTTTTGGTGTGTGGGGGGGGAGGTGGAGTTGGTAAGGTGCTGTAAATGTATTTTCAGTTAAATGTGAGGTAAATTATTCAGCCCCTGATGTTGGGTATCAAATTCCTATTTGACACGAAACTTCTTGTGGTTCCTAAAACTCTTGCTGCATTCTTCAAAATCAGCCATGTTAACCCTAATGTTCTGGCTGAATTCTGTTGTAGGTAATTACTATTCTTGGGTAGCTACCTAAAGTTCCTCCTGCAGTTTCTCTTGGATACAGTATCCTTTGCTTTCTATCATTAACTATTCTGTGTTATTGCCATGTGCTGTTAAAGAGAATTTGTGTTACACCCCTGTCTCCAAAGTATAATCAGCTAATGGAAGGGTGTGTGTGTGTGGCTTCTATGGTAAAGTTCTTTGATATTGTTTGGGATGAAAGGCACTGTTTAAATGAAAGATCTTAACTTCAAAAGTCCTCTGTTTTTGTATATCTTGAATTGAAATTTTGAAAAACTGAATAATTGAAAAATTGCTTTAAAAATTGCATTTATAGTATTTGAGATTAGGTACCTCTTTATCAAATTTTGCATGAAACATGTATGGTCTGTATATGAATTTGTTGCTTGTGAGGCTTTTTTACACTGTTAATTGCTTTATCTGGTTGCATTTTTTCTAGTCTCTCGCTGTGACCATTATGTCCACTTCCAAAGAGTTGTAAAAGCTTTCCTCATCAACACAATTGATGACACTTTTTTGAGCTCATTGTATGGTAAGTAACATTACATGGCAGAAAATGTAATGCCTGTGGGGTAAAACATTATGGTATTTATGCATAAGAAAGTCATATTTGGTAGTTGGTGTGGGTCTGGGCGTTAGAATTCCTGGGTTCTTCTTCGAGTGCTTGCTCATATCTATTCCAATTAGATGTGCATGCACTGCGTGCACGATCGTCGGAAGATTTTTACCCTAGCAACTCTCGGTGGGTTGGCTGAGGCGCCCCCTGGAGTGGCGCCCTTATGGCGTCGGATATATGCCCCTGCCGACCCAGCGCCCCCTCAATTCCTTCTTACCGCCCATGACGGTCATTGGAACTGTTGAGAGCGGCATAGCTGACCTCCACATCCCTAGCTTACTCGTTGTATTATAGATAGTTCTTTAGTGTCGTTTACCAGTTTAGTAAGTTTAGAGTAGTTCTTATTGAATTTTGTAGATTTAGTGTATATAAGTTGAGGAAACGGGGTTTATCCCCATTCCTCTGCCCGGTACCAGGGCTCATGCCCAAGTCTCCGGGTTTCAAACCTTGCTCGGCCTGTCTCAGGCTGATGCCTATTGGAGATCCCCACGACTCCTGTTTGAAGTGCCTGGGGGAATCTCATCAGCCTGATAAGTGCCGCATTTGCAAGGCTTTTAAGTCTCAGACAAAAAAGGAGCGGGACTTCCGTCTAAAACAGCTCTTGATGGAGGCGGCACTTAGTCCAGTGCCCTCGGCACTGCGCGCAGACCAGGCACCGTCGGTCCGAAGCGCGCCTCCGGCACCGGAGCAACCCAGCACCAGCAAGGTCCCTCGGCACCGGACGTCTCCGGCACAGGTACAGACGCGGCACCGCTCGCTGTCCCCACGGCCCAAGAAGCAGCACAAACCACCTATGCGGACTCAACAAATTCATGGTAAAATGAATGGTTACCCTGGGTACTATTATCCCATTCCTGGAGACTGGTACGCCGCCCTTGACATGAAGGATGCGTACTTCCACATAGCGATCTACCCACCGCACAAGCGGTTCCTTTGTTTTGTGCTCGGACAGCAGCATTTCCAATTTGCGGTCCTCCCCTTCGTCCTCTCCACAGCGCCACGGGTCTTCACGAAATGTATGGCTGTCGTAGCGGCCTGGCTCTGCAGACATCAGATCCAAGTGTTTCCGTACCTCGACGACTGGCTCATTCGGAGTCAGTCCGAGCTACAGGTGCGGTCTCACGTTTGCTTCATCATGACCTGCTTCAGGCAACTGAGCCTGCTGCTCAACGCCGAAAACTCCACTTTGGAGCCAACCCAAAGAATAGACTTCATCGGGGCAGTCCTGGACTCGAATCTCGCCCGGGCATGTCTACCGCAGACCCACTTCCAGTCCATGATAACTATCATCCATGCCCTCCGAAGCTTCCCAACCTCGACAGCACGCACGTGCCTCAGTCTTCTGGGCCATATGGCCTCGTGCACCTTCGTGACCAAACATGCCAGACTACGCCTCCGCCACTACAGATCTGGCTCTCGTCAGTATACCACCCAGGCCGGTACAGTTTGGACACAGTACTCACGGTGCCGACGAAGGTCTTGTCCTCTCTGAGTTGGTGGCTAAACCCCAACCTTGTTTGCGGGGGGATGCCATTCCATGCCCCACAGCCCTCTCTAGTCCTCACCACGGATGCGTCCTCTCTGGGCTGGGGCACTCACCTCGCGAACCTTCGCACACAAGGCCTTTGGTCCGCACAAGAAATATTCCTGCACATCAACGTCAGGTAACTGAGAGCAGTACGCCTAGTGTGTCAGGTATTCCCTGAACATCTGAAGGGCCGTTGTGTCATGATCTTCACAGACAACACAACGGCCATGTTTTACATCAACAAGCAAGGCGGAGCATGGTCGGCCCTCCTTTGTCAGGAAGCCATACATCTCTGGGAATTTTGCATAGCCCACTCAATCGACCTGGTGGCGTCGTTTCTCCCGGGAGTCCAGAACACCTTGGCAGATCACCTCAGCAGCTCCTTCCTTGCTCACGAGTGGTCGATACGTCCGGACGTTATCCATTCTGTTTTCCGGAGATGGGGATTTCCCCACATAGACCTTTTCACCTCTCGCGAGAATCAGAAGTGCCAGGTGTTTTGTTCTCTCCAGGGTCGCTCCCTGGGGTCCCTGTCGGATGCCTTCCTGATACCGTGGGAAGACCACCTGCTGTATGCCTTCCCTCTGTTTCCGTTGGTCGACAAGGTCCTTCTGAAGTTACGCAGAGACAAGGCCCGCTTAATCTTAATCGCTCCAGCATGGCTCAGACAACACTGGTACACCACACTCCTCGATCTGTCGGTGACCGAACCAATTCCTTTACCATTGTGGCCGGACCTGATCACTCAGGAACACGGCAGGTTATGTCATCCAGACCTGCAGTCCCTCCACCTCACAGCATGGATGCTGTATGGCTGACTCAATCTGAGCGGCGTTGCTCCAGTTCTGTGCAGCAAGTGCTCTTGGGGAGCAGAAAGCCCTCCACTAGGTCCACATACCTGGCCCAATGGAAGTGCTTCTCGTGCTGGTGTGCTCTGAGTAATACTATCCCTCTGGAGGTGCCAGTACCTACCATCCTAGGCTATCTGTGGTCCCTGAAACAGCAAGGCCTAGCTGTCTCATCTATCAGAGTACACTTAGCAGCGATTTCAGCCTTCCACCCGGGCGAGAACAGGCGCTCAGTCTTCTCCAGTCCCATGGTCAGCAGGTTCCTCAAGGGTTTGGAACGCCTGTACCTGCAAATTCGTCATCCGGCCCCTACGTGGGACTTCAACCTAGTTCTATCTAGACTCATGGGTGCCCCCTTCAAACCGATGGCCACCTGCTCGCTTCTGTACCTGTCCTGGAAAACAGCTTTCCTCATTGCTATCACATCGGCGAGACGAGTCTCGGAACTTCGGGCCCTCACATCGGACCCACCGTATATGGTGTTTCATAAGGACAAGGTACAGCTGCGACCACACCCCGCTTTCCTCCCTAAGGTGGTGTCTGCCTTTCATGTCAACCAAGACATCTTCCTCCTGGTCGTCTTCCCGAAGCTGCACGCTTCGACGGGAACAACAGCTACATTCCCTAGACGTCCGCAGGGCTCTTGCCTTTTACATCGAGCGAACGAAGCCGTTCAGAAAGACGTCCCAACTGTTCGTAGTGGTGGCAGACCGGATGGAAGGCCTCCCGCTCTCTTCGCAGCGAATCTCGTCTCGGATTACCTCATGTATCCGTGCATGTTATGACTTGGCTAGTGTCCTAACTACACGACTCACTGCCCATTCCACTCGGGCTCAAGCTTCGTCCTCCGCCTTTCTGGCTCATGTGCCCATACAGGAGATCTGCAGGGCAGCGACTTGGTCATCCGTGCACACTTTCGCCTCTCACTATGCCATAGTGCAGCACTCCAGGGATGATGCGGCATTCGGTTCAGCGGTCCTTCATTCCGTGACATCTAACTCCGACCCCACCGCCTTGGTAAGGCTTGTGAGTCACCTAATTGGAATCTATATGAGCAAGCACTCGAAGAAGAAAAGACGGTTACTCACCTTTGTAACTGTTCTTCGCGATGTGTTGCTCATATCCATTCCAAACCTGTCCTCCTTCCCCACTGTCAGAGTAGCCGGCAAGAAGGAACTGAGGGGGCGCTGGGTCTGCAGGGACATATATCCGGCACCATAAGGGCGCCACTCTAGGGGGCGCCTCAGCCGACCCACCGAGAGTTGCTAGGGTAAAAATCTTCCGACGATCGTGCACGTGGCGCACGCACACCTAATTGGAATGGATATGAGCAACACATCTCGAAGAACAACAGTTACAAAGGTGAGACCGTCTTTTCTGGTCCCATGCAAACTAGACACAATCAACTCCGGTTTGAATAAGGACTGGGAATGGCTGAGCCATTACAAACATTGACTCTATCTCCCCTTGTAAGTACTCTCACACTTATTATCAAACTGTACTGGGCTAGCTTGATTATCACTTCAAAAGTTTTTTTTCTCTTAATTAATTGGCCTCTCAGAGTTGGTAAGACAACTCCCACCTGTTTATGCTCTCTGTATGTGTGTATATATATCTTCTCAATATATGTTCCATTCTATATGCATCCGAAGAAGTGGGCTGTAGTCCACGAAAGCTTATGCTCTAATAAATTTGTTAGTCTCTAAGGTGCCACAAGTACTCCTGTTCTTCTGATTGAGTTTAGGTTCTTACAGGATTTGGTGGAGTTTTGTGCATCACAGTGGAGCCAGGGTGTGAGTGTGTGCAGCAGGCTAGTGCGCTGTACAAAGTCACTTTGGACAAACCCTAAAAAGAGTGCTGTAGGGCTTAATTCTTTAAGGTTTGGAAAGTATTTTGAAATCTGGATGAGTTCCTCTCTGTATCAGGGATTTGTCCTTTGATTCGGCTGATATGAGGCTTGATTAATAAAGAATTATATTTAAATATAATTCTACTCAACATGGATTTATGGAAAATAGTTCGTGTCAAACTAACTTGACATCCTCTTTGGATAAGAGTACAAGTTTGGTTGGGCAAAGTAATACTGTTATATACTTCTGTAAGGTGTTTTGACTTGATACTTGACTGCATGACATTTAGATTACAAAGATAGAACAATATAAAATTAACATGGCATACATTAAATGGATTAAAAACTGCTTCAAAATGTAATTATAAACAGGGAGTCATCATCAAGTAGATGTACTGTAGGGTCCTGTTCTTGGCCTTATGCTATTTAAGATCTATATCAATGATCTGGAAGAAAACACAAAATCACTGATCAAGTTTGCAGTTGACACAAAAGCTGGAGGAGTGGTAAATAACAGAGGACAGATCACTGATACAGAGCAATCTGGATCGCTTGGTAAGCTAGGTGCAAGCAAACAATATGGACTTTAATATGGCTAACTGTGAATTTATATGTCTAGGAACAAAGACTGTAGGCCATGCTTACAGGATGAAGGAGTCTATCCTGGAAAGCAGTTACTCTGAAAAAGACTTGGGGGTTGTGGTGGATAACCAGCTGAACAGGAGCTCCCTGGGCAATGCTGTGGCCAAAAGAGCTAATGCAGTCCTTGGATGCATAGACAGGAGACTCTTGAGTTAGAATCAGAGAATTTATTTTCTCTCTATATTTGGCACTGGTGCAACTGCTGCTGAAATATTGTGTCCAATTGTGGCATTCACAATTCAAGAAGGATGTTGATAAATTGAAGAGGGTTCAAAGAAGAGCCACAAGAATGATGAAAGGATTAGAAATCATGCCTTACAGTGATGTAGACTCAGGGTAGTCAGTCTGTTTAGTTTAACAGAGAAAAAGTTAAGGGGTAACTTGACTACAATGTGCCTCAGGAACACATATTTAATAATTAGCTCTTCAGTTTAGTAAAGAAAGGTATAACATGATCAAATGCAGACTGGAATTAAGGTGCAAATTTTTAACTGAGAATAATTTAACTATTGGAACATTACATCACTGACCACTTTTAAATCTAAATGGGATGTTTTTGTAAAAGATATGCTCAAGGAATTACTTTGGGAAAGGTCTGTGACCTGTGCTATACGGGAGGTCAGACTGGGTGATCACAGTGTAGTCCCTTTTGGCCTCGGAATCTATGAATCTTTGAATTACTCTCTATTCGTCACACACAACATCTTCCAAAAAGGACTTATAAGTAAATCTATTAATTAGTTTGAGTTAAAAATATTTTTTAAATAAGCCATTTTAGCACAGTGTCACACTTTGTCCTGAACTATCTTAATAATTGACTTAAGAGGCACTATTTCTTCAAACCTTCCACATAGTTAAAATTTACTGAAAGTTTGCACATATGCTACATTTGAGGAAATTAGTTGTAATTAAGATAATTAGGCAAAACAGTCAGTAAAGAGATGATTATATAGACCAGTGTATCCAACTTTAATTTGTTCTGTGATGTTATTGAGCAGGAAAAGAGGGGGGAACCTATGTGTTTTAAAAATCCATTGTAATCTAATCTGTGACCAGATAGAATAATGATTAGTGCATTTTAGTATGACATCGCTAAGAATGGAAAGTTGAGATTGTTTATATGTTTAACGTATTTGAACTTCTTTTTTATATAATATTCTGATTTCCTTTGTTTGTAATAAATGTTTTGAGGATAATTACAATACTGTAATGTTACTATCATGTACTCCCAACCTTAACTCCCTCTTCACATAACTTTTTGTCTCAGAATTAACTTCATGTGTCTGTATAAATATAGTTCATTAAGCAATTATATTACAAACATTGTAGGGAAAAGGACAGGAGCATCTGTTTTTTCAGACTTTTTATAAGTGTGAGTGGTTATATTTTGAGATTAACTGTTCTCAGATTGAATGATCTTTGATTGGGCAGTTCATTCATATTTTGAGTTTTTATTTCTATTCTTTTTATTATTTTGCAGCACCTGCTGTGGACAGGTGTCTTTATGAATATTTCAAAGTTAATTTTAATGATTTGTGTAGCTTTCCTGGACAACAGATTTTATTGTAAATATCCCCTAATAATCATTAAGGTTACCGTTCTTCAATCAGTAAATAATTATATGGATGCTTTTCAGTGTGTAGTCTCCTCATCTCCCTGAAGATTTTGTAGCTGGAAGAAAAACATACATTCACTGAACATCATATATTGTATTATAGTGACTTTTTTTGAACAGATGGAACAAGGCGAAAGAGATATGCACAAGAAATGGTAACCTCACTCCATTATTTGGATGATCGCTTTATTCAACCTCGTCTTGAAAACTTAATCTCTAGAAGTCGCTGGAAAGAACGATATAAGGTATCTAGCTTCTGTCTTGGTCAATAAAGTAGCTCCAGGTGTCCAAAAAAAAAAAAAAAAAAAAAAATTCATAGACTCTATTCCTAACTGAAAATACAAATCCTAATAACTATTTGTCTTTCCATATTTTGGGGCACGATCTTAATTAGCTGTGATTCTTGTATGTGTATCCAGTAGCTAGTTGCACAAACTACATGATAATACACATCCGAGTATTCAGGGGTAGTGTGTAAATACATCATGGCTGCTTTCCTGTATTTCTAGCTAGATTCTGCCCTGAAAGATGTATTAATGATTGTCCCACAGACTTGGTAAATGCCCCACACATGCACTTCAAAGAGCATCTTTTGACAGTTACACTGTCACAATAAATGTTTGCAGATTTCTTTTAAAGAAACCAAGAAATTCATAATGTAATTCATACAACCTAGAATATGAAATCAGTGTGAAATAATTCAGTCTCATGCATGTGAATGAGGAGAATAATTGAAATAGGATCAAATACAGTGAAATAAATGGAAATATGAATGGGGTTGGTTAGTGCCCCTAAGACATTGGAGTTGAGGGCACTCAGCACCTCACGTAGTCAAGAGTTTTTGTCTTGGTTTAGGGGCTATCCTGTTGAAGAGTTTTATGTAATATATCTTTGTAGGAGCGAGTGGATTGTTACCCTGAAGTCCGCATAGTAATGAAGACTCCAATGAATAGATCCTGTCAAGCTTGTGAACTGCATCGGTACTGTAAGTTTGCTGTGTTGCTGTCAGGAAAGCTGTACAACTATAGAACTTTGGAAACAGATGACTTTATGTTGCATGACAAACAGGTAATTTTTTTTTTTTTAATTCTTCTGTGTTCTTGGTTGGTGCTTTGTACCTTTCAGATGATGAAACAATGAGAGATGATCCCATCATCATAACTAATCCCCCAAGGTGGTGTGCATGGGGGTGGGTTTTTTTAGTTGCCCTGAATTTAGATGTCTAAATCTTTATTCACCATCATTCTTTACCTTACTGGAGCTACAACCTTGGAAGAACCTTGGGTAGAACGAAGCAAGTAATTTATTGATTGACCAAAGCCTGGTGAAAACACTATACATCTATTTCCACCATAAACTGGAAAATTAATATTAAATTTCATGCATGATCTCAGGTTTATCTACACCTTCTTCTATGAAGTCTACTCCAAAAATACTTTCTACAGAATATCAATATTTCTTTTATAAGCATAGTTCGTAATTTCTCTATTAGATTACCTGAATCTGATTTTATAGGGAACTTCTTGAATTTTATTAATCCATATCTTTCACAGTTTCTTGAATAAATTTTCAACACTATTTTAGCATCATTTGTAAATTGCCAAAACTTGATTCTTTTCTTCTAAATTCATATTTGAAATCCTCTAGCCTAAAGCTCTAGGCCAGGGGTCGGCAACCTTTCAGAAGTGCTGTGCCGAGTCTTCATTTATTCACTCTAATTTAAGGTTTCGCGTGCCAGAAATACGTTTTAACGTTTTTAGAAGGTCTCTTTCTATAAGTCTATAATATATAGCTAAACTAAAAACCTTATTTACTTTACATACAACAATAAAATGTTTAAGAAGCTTCATTAAAAATTAAATTAAAATGCAGAGCCCCCTGGACCGGTGGCCAGGACCCGGGCAGTATGAGTGCCACTGAAAATCAGCTTGTGTGCTGCATTTAGCACGAGTGCCATAGGTTGCCTACCCCTGCTCTAGGCACTTGCATAGATATTTAAAAATAAAGAAATTAATCCCATTCAGCTAGTTAACCTATCCATCCTTACTCCAAACCACAAAATTTAAATCAAATAATCAGTAAGACCATAACTTGCAGTTCACTGAAAACTTGAGAAAATAGATGAGCCTTGTAGTGTGCCTGACAGTTAACAGATTCGGGCTATTCTATACCAGGGTAATGGGAGCAAGTCCCTGAATCTAGTTTTCTTCTTTTGCTTTATCTGTCATAGGACAGCAATAAATCCTAATGACCTGTGAGGACAAAGTCAGTGTAGAGTGTGTTACGGTCCAATCGTAAATCTTGTATTGCTTCCCGAGGGCAGCAAATGGGTCTCCAAGAGCAGACATCAAAAACCCCCACCTAAACTCAAGGAGGTAATGAATTATCCAGGACAAGGATGTAATCTCTATTCCCTGTTTAAGACCAGAAAAAAGTCAGTAAAAAGTGTCATGGTTCTCCCTTTATCATCTGCTCAAGGCTGCCTCTTTATATCTTGGTACTCCAGCCATCGCTCCTCAGTGGGTGATGCCCCTTTAGGTCTGGGCCTCCAAACCAGGAATTTTGGCTTTCAGTCCTTCTGCAGTTTACTATGATTGTCCCAGCACATCTGAGCTGAATCCAGCACCTGTAGTTCACGCTCTCAATGACCAGCCATCTATCACAGACACAGTACAATTATTTTTAGGACAAAAGCATTACAGAGTTAACATACCAAAAAACAATAAACAGTTTATATGCATAATAAGCTTACAAGGTGTTACCTCTCACATGGAAATCCTAGTAAGTTTCCAGTTCTTCAAACCCATCCAGCAGGGTTTTGCCCCCTTGGTTACAATTACATGTCAGTTTGAGGAATACTCAGCCAGTTCAGGCTGACCCTTTTGTATTCAAACTCTGTCTGCTGGGCCTCTTGAGCCAAGCCTGAATAAATACAATAACTCCTCGCTTTACGTCCTCTCACTTAACATTGTTTCAAAGTTACGTTGCTGCTCAATTAGGGAACATGCTCGTTTAAAGTTGTGCAATGCTCCCTTATAACGTCGTTTGGCTGCCTGCTCTGTCCACTGCTTGTAAGATTCTGTGGAAGAGCAGCAACTTTACAAGGGAACATTGCACAAGTTCCTCTTCTCCGCCTTCTCCCCCTCCCTCTCACTGCTTCCCTGCTGCCAAACAGCTGTTTGGCGGCATGCTGAGTCTCCACTCTTCCCCCTCCCTCCCAGAAAGTCCTAAGCACAACCAAACAGCTGTTTGGCGGCAGGGAAGCGCTGGGAGGGAGGGGGGGGAGCAGGGATGCGGTGTGCACTGGAGAGGAGGTGGAGTGGGGGTGGAAAGAGGTGGGCCTGGAATGGAGCGGGGACGGGAAGAGACGGGCCTGGAGCATCCCCCGGCAAAGTTGGCGCCTGTTATTCTCCGGGAAAGCTGCCACTGCTGCCGCAAAGGTGCTTCCTAGCGCCCTTGCCTGCAGTGGGCTGTGCCTTTGTGGGGTAAGCCAGGGGCACTTCCCAACCACAGTACAGTACTGTACAGCATATAATACCTTTTGTCTGCCCCAAAAATTTTCCTTGGAACCTAACCCCCCGCATTTACATTAAATCTTATGGGAAAATTGGATTCATTTATCATCATTTCACTTAAAGTTGCATTTTTCAGGAACATAACTACAACGTTAAGTGAGGAGTTACTGTATATGCAATTTGTTCGTTCTTCTCTAGAGTTGTTTACCTATCGTGGGCTCTTTAATAATCAACTGCTACTAACTTTAGTTCCTGGATGAAGCTCGGTAACCCTCCCCCATGTAGCTAGATTGCAATCTCTAGTTCACAAAGATACAGAAACAAAACTTTGACTAATCCCTGGACCCACAGCATACAGCACATCTTAGTAGAATAATCTTTTGAAGTTTCCACACTTCCCAGGTCTTGCATGTGTCACCAAACAGAATCTTCTTTATTGGGGCACCTCCTGGATGGCCTGTTATCCCAGTTAAGAGCACAGGCCATTTTAAAAATTGGAACAGACGTACAATGCCAGACTGAATTTACAGAGTTACTTTCATTACAGTTCATCTTCTCAGTTTGGGTTGGACTACTCAATATCAAAAGCTTGGAGCTTAGATTTTCTTTTCTTTTTTTTAACACTTAACCATCATAGTGCATCCTGACCTGCAAAAATGCATCCTTTGGGGGAATGAGGAGGAAGTACGGTCTAGTTCAGAGGCCACGAAACAAACCAGGGAATGTTACATGACACTAAATTTGCCCCATTTTGCTACTGTAAACAGTAGTGGCTCCTTGGAAGCTGCCCACACTACCTCCTTGTTCCTATGGTGATCCATAATCTGGCCAGTAATGGGTGCTACTCACTGGTACCGTGCTGGAGGTTTCATCTGCAGCTTGTTGACCCAAATGTCCTGTCTTTGCTCTCGTGTCACTTAGCTCAACTGCAAGAGGACAGCACAATGCTAAACTGGCACATCAGGAAAATAACTGACTGAAGGAAAAGTCAGTGCAGCCTCAGTGGATCAGAATGAATGGTATTATGTAATTTGGTTGGGTTTTTTTGTTTGTTTGTTTTTTAAACTATATAAAAGCACCCGAGAGAGAGGATGAAAACTTCACTTCAGTCCTTTCTTCTGCACCTCAGTACACCCCCTTTAATTGTAACAAGTACAGTTTTCTTTTTCTCTGATCTCTGGATTTTTTCTTTTCATACCTATTGGCAGTGGGTGTGGTTGCTATTTTATTTACGTTTCCAGTGACTATTTTTGTTTTTTGTGCATAGCCTTCTTTTTCTTTCCTACCCCCTCCTTGGTTACGCCAAGATGTCACATCTAGTTTAGCATTATAGATGTTAGTGCTTTGCTTTGCTGCCATGTGCCCTATTATCTGGACCATGTCTTCTGCTTGCCAACTTGGTAGTAAACATGACAGTTGTGGTATGTCTTTTCTCATTCTCCTCTGTGGTCAAGTCACTCTGTGCATTCCACATTAACTGGCATAACAAGTTTGGCTAGTTGAGCCACCCAACACAGATAAATTAAGCATTAGGAAAAAGTCAGTGAGATCTCTGAAATTAACATTAGAATGAATGCACTCTATAGACTTTTTCCAAGGCTGAGTTCTAAAGAAGCTTTTGGTAACTTTAACAAAATCTTTCTTGCTTAAAAAAAGTGAAATGTTTTCAGAGATAGATAAATAAATAAATAGGATATCTCCATTAATTTATTTTATCTCCTAAAACTGGAAGGGACCTTGAAAGGTCATCGAGTCCAGCCCCCTGCCTTCACTAGGAGGACCAAGTACAGATTTTGCCCCAGATCCCTAAGTGGCCTCCTCAAGGATTGAACTCATAACCCTGGGTTTAACAGGCCAATGCTCAAACCACTGAGCTATTCCCCCCCTTTATTTACAATCAATAAAGTGTAGATTGTAATATTAAAATTGTACCATATTGGGGAAACTTCAAGGTAAAATGAAAAAATTAAAGGATTTTGAATTAGTTAATACAAAAATACTATGCTGAATTCAACAAGGTAGTTAGTGAATATAGTGAATACACATGTTATTCTCAAATGCCCCATAAATATCCATAATCCAGCTCTTAATTGTTGGGCATTCTGGGATGGTGCAGCAAGTGAAGCTGGATTCCCCAGGTTTCCAGTGATTTTTACAGCATTCTTTGAGGCATAAAGGTTGAAGCCCTCAAAGGGCTGGTCCACACTAACCCCCCACTTCGAACTAAGATACGCAACTTCAGCTACGTGAATAACGTAGCTGAAGTCGAAGTATCTTAGTTTAAACTTACCGCGGGTCCACACGCGGCAGGCAGGCTCCCCCGTCAACTCCATGTACTCCTCTCACGGAGCAGGAGTACCGGCATCGACGGCGAGCACTTCCGGGATCGATCCCAGAAGATCGATTGCTTACCGCCGGACCCAGAGGTAAGTATAGACATACCCAAACTTTACAACTGTTTCTGGACTTGAACTCTTGCAGTACCACTGGGACCCAAACACCAGTCCTAATCCTGCAGTTTGTTGTGGGTGGGTGAACAGTGGCTGTCTCCATGTGGATGCAGCAGTCTGCTCACATGCAGTCAGTTGCAGAATCACAGCCATAGCAAATCCTGGACCTCAAGCCAGTGTACTTGCAATCACTGCATATGGGACAAATCCTAAAATGATGTGTTTCCACTGAAGTTATGCTCATTCACATTACCTGAAGATCTGGCCCTGTATTTTTAATGATGGGAATTACAGAGAATTCCATTGAAAATTAGTCCTAAATTTCTACTATCTATCTAATAATTACCAACAAAATAAATACAGCAAGTACCAACCTTTGCTGTGGAGAATGAGGTCAAGTAGCTGGGACCACTCGCATAGGTAAACATTTAGTGACACATACCGAAATGCTTACAGAAAAGCTAGGATGTAGACTTTGTTTAAAACCTAGCCTGCTTAAGGTTTAAAAGACCGTAAGCTACCACTTAAGCCACACACAAAAATATTCAGAATATTAACAATAACAATGAAATGTATCATCGCTTTATGACTCAGAAGAGAAAATCCTGCAGTTATAATATGGCTAAGCAAAAATACATGCAATCTGAGATCACAAATCCCACAGCTTGAATTAACCACACTACTTTGAGGAGCAGTGGGCCTTAGCCAGTTAGGTACTTGTTGCACACAAGAAACAGAAAAATAACCTCAAGCTAAAACAATACTGTACTGCACTGGAAAGATGTCAATCTCTTATTAGTATACCATAAAGCAGTTGCTGTCAACCTTTCCAGACTACTGTACCCCTTTCAGGATCTGATTTGTCTACACCTCACTTAAAATCTACTTGCTTACAAAATCAGGCATTAAAAATACAAGTGTCAGCACACTATTACTGAAAAATTGCTTGCTTTCTCATTTTTTACAATATAATTATAAAATAAATCAATTGGAATATAAATATTGTACTTACATTTCAGTGTATAGAGCAGTATAAACAAGTCATTTTATGAAATTTTAGTGTGTACTGACTTAGCTAGTGCTTTTTATGTAGTCTATTTTAAAACTAGGCAAATATCTAGATGAGTTGATGTACCCCTTGGAAGACCTCTGCGTACCCCCAGGAGTACACATACCCCTGGCTGAGAACCACTGCCATAAAGCGAAATCCATTTCTCTTGCATAAAGCGAAATCCATTTCTCTTGCATAAAGCTCGAGTTACCCGAGCTGTGTGCAGGAGAAGTGCAGCTGGGCTGGGAAGGTAAAATCCACAAAAAAACAGAGGCCAGATGCAGCTGTAGGCTTTTTTGTTGTTGTTGTTGTTCCCAGAGGCTTTACTCCAACCTATAGGCTAAAGTATCGACCCCTGCCCTTCTGTGCCACTTATACTGGATAAATCCCTCTTCTGATGTGACCCTATGTGACTCAAAACACCCACCTATGTGGAACTAGCATGAAGCTCCCTTCTGTGGAATCTACGGGAGGCATAAGCACACCTGAACTGCTACTCCACCCATAACTTCCCCTCATGATCTCAACGTGGATTTAAGGATGCAGGGGGTCTCATGGTGAATTTCACTCATTCTTAATAACACCTATGTGTTTACCTGAACATAATCATTCTTCATCAATACCAGCTTTGCATAAAATCTGTTCCAACTACTTAATAGGTATCTGTGCACTTGCCTGTATGTAATATTACTACAGCTAAAACCTGTATAACTGTCTGTGTATATGCATGTATACTTACCATTTGCCTATCTGTAAATATCACTGAGTCACATACTGTTAAATATACAAGGCCATCAAATGCAACATCTATATATTTGCATCACGGAGGCTTCCCAGGTGTAAAATAGTGATGAGTGTGAAATACAAGGGTTTAGGTTCCCACAGTGCTGCTAACTTAGCCACAATACATGCACTGTGTATTTTGTGGTTATATTTAAAGCCAATATTTTGTCAAACTCTTCTATAGGCTTTAGCAAGAGGAAAAAGTTAACATGCATGTAGGTGGATTTGGTGCATCTCTGGAGATTTTTTTTTTTAATTTCTTGAATGTTCAAAATGGTTGTGCATCCTTGGTGTGACCCTGATATAGCTTTTGCTTTTTAGGCTTTTGAGCTTTTATTCTTAATAAATCCAGACTTTATTTCATACATTTTAATTCCATGAATGTTGAAGTGGCTACATCTTATGACTCCAGCAGGTAGTAAGTATAAATGAGAAAGGATTTAATCAGTTTTCCTCCAAACATTAGGGGATTTTGTAAGCGTTGCTCAGGTGGATCTACTGGTAGCATTTCACTTTTCCTGCAGAGCTGTGCGTAGTGGTTCTTGAGGAACAGGGTCAGATGGAACTACAGTTGCGCTGAATCACCAGCCGTTGCCCCTGCATGCTTAGGGTGCAAAGAATGTGGGGGCTACATTGCTTATAAAATAGAGTAAATCATATAGTATCAAAGGCTGTTTAGTTCATTATTTCAAAATACCAAACTGATTTAGCCATGCATTTTATTGTCAAGATGATCATTGCTTCATGTTAATTTATCTTAGATAACCAAGTTTGTTCACTTTTTTTATATAGGTTTTGAAGGTTGGCAGCGTGTGTGCAAATCGTACAAGGGTTTATCATAATCTGAAACATTTTAAATTCAAGTTGTATCAGCGCTGCTGTTCAGTTACAGAGGTGGAGGGCATTCAGGATGAGCCAGTCAAAGACACAGTCGACAGGCTTTTCAGTCAATTGGAAGAGAGTGGCTGGATTCAGGAGGTATGATGGAATCTGTCATTGAGTTAATTCCTTTGTATCAAAGGCAGTAGTGACAGCAATGCTAAATAAAATGTCCATGTTTTAACTAAGCAATAAGTTGTAAGAAGTTGTGCGTTTGTGGTCTACTGTAGTTCATTCAAGATGGTAAAGGGTAGACATCAGCCATGCAAGACTTGTAATAACTTTCCATAAAATGCAGTTCTGCTCTGAAAAGTGACTCAAAAATAGTACCTATTTACAGAACAAAGCTGCTCCTTGCAAATAATCAGTCTGATTTTAGTCACAAAAGTAAGCAAGTCCCTTACTGATTTTTACTCTTTTTAGCACTGCTGGACAGGTAAGATGGGGGAGCTGGATTCTATTCCACAGCACCAGCAAAATAATTTATTTGGTTCCAATTACAGTTAAAGATTGAGTTTGCACAGGTGTAATTCAAAGCATAATATGAAGGCAGCAGTGTTACACAAGTGTAACTGAGAATGGAATTTGGCCTGTAGAACTTTTATTAATAGTGACAATGTGTGAGTTTGACTATTGGGAAAGGCACAGTAACTTGACCCAAAGGAGTGTAAATCAGAGATAAAGGAGGGCTTTGCTTGGGCCATTTAAAATACTTACAGCTTATATACTTGTCTGATAGACTTTTCTCCACTGGATTTCAAATTCATACTTCCAAGCAAATTCAGCTTCTTTGGCCATTTATTCTCCTCCATTCAAAAATGTGAGTTTCAGGCCACCTCTCTTTTGGAATGGACCCATTTTTGCTTGTCTGTTTAAATGGGCAACTTCCAATGGAAATAGTAGGGCCCTTTTAAAATGAGTTTTTAAAGCATGAATATTTTTGGCAAAATGAACCCATATTAATGTCATAAAAAATGCACAATGTAACATTATTAGTAACACATTAATTTATTTTTATTCTTGTATTTATTTTATTATGTGCTGCTGCAGTAGTCAGTCCATGTGCTACATCAGTGTTTCTCTAACTGGGGTCGCCGCTTGTGTAGGGAAAGCCCCTGGCGGGCCGGGCCGTTTGTTTACCTGCCCCGTCCACAGGTCCGGCCGATCGCGGCTCCCACTGGCCGCAGTTCGACGCTGCAGGCCAATGGGGGCTGCTGGAAGCGGCGGCCAGTAAGTCCCTCGGCCTGCGCCGCTTCCAGCAGCTCCCATTGGCCTGAGGCAGTGAACCGTGGCCAGTGGAAGCCGCGATCGGCTGGACCTGCGGACGCGGCAGGTAAACAAACCGGCCCGGCCCGCCAGGGGCTTTCCCTACACAAGCGGCGACCCCAGTTTGAGAAACACTGTGCTACGTGATACAATACCGGGGTCTTAGTTAAAAAATAAAAAGTGGCATAATTGATGCAAGTACACTAGATACCCATGAAATACATCGTACTAAGCCTCCACAGTGTTTCTGTATCAGGATCAGTTTTTCTTCATTATTTTGATTTCTTAAAGCTTCATGAAACACTATAGGACAAATTACCTGAGTAGAGCAGGGCTTACCAAATTAGGCTTTGGTTCTCTCTGCTTCTGAATCAGTGCTGCTGCTCTTGTTTATGAATTAAGCTTGGCACAACAAGAAATGTATGTGCTTCATTCAGTTGCTGTCCTTGATGAATTGACATGGTTTTTATTTTATATGCAGAGATATGATTATCTGGAAGAATATATGAATGATGCAGATTACTTCCAAGAAGAGAAAATGGACTGAGTGGTCATGCATCTCTTTGAAAGAAGCTTTGTAAAAATCGCTAACTAGCTATGATATCCACCTGTCCACAAAAACATCTCCAAATGCTTTTCAAGATGTTTTCTTATGCTGCATTGTATTTAAGTCTTCAGCTGTGCCTGTAAATTGCCATACATATAAAAAGAAAAAGCAGCATATTCTTTTATACCCCTTAATTTTAAATGTCAAAAGAGTGATTTAAAGATGTTTTATGAAGTAAGCAACCTTGTTATGCAGAGGTCACTTGAACTTTCCTTTGTGGTTAAAAAGACTAGTGTCCAAGTACCTATGTATTCATGAAATAAAACTTCTGTATATTGATGCCCAGCTCACTGGCAGAGATGTGAGAGAGGGTAAGCCCCAATTAACCCTTTTGGGGGATGTAATTTATACTTTCTATTGAAGTATTGCTACCCATCACATCCCTGTAAACTTGAAATATGAGCATTAACCAGTTAGCATGGTTATAGTGAGAATGAAACATAACCAGACACATTCATTCATTAATCCAGTATCAAAACCACCTTCACTTCTCATCCCTGGATGCCTAGAATACTGCAATTTGCATATGGCCATAGCGGCTGATGTGAAAGATGTCTATATGTAGTACAGACGGCACAATAGCTACTGCCATGTATTGAAAGATAGGTGGATAATTCCTGCAAAACTAACTAATAACAGTAATCGCCTGGCTGACAGGTGGGAAGGTGTGCAAAACCTTGTTTGTGTTACATGTGGTGGGGTGTCATACCTCTCTGGGACATATAAAGCCCTAACCCAACTTTCTCTCTCCTGGGTCTTCAGAGATGTAGGAGGAGTTTAGTGATGTGTACATTAACCCTTTGGCCCACTCGCTGCACATAAAAGAAAGCAGGCAGTTGGAGTTGGGAGCCTAGTGACAAGGGGAAAAGTAAATGCTGCTCTTTTTTGCTTGAGTTGTGGAAGAGGATAACTACTTCAAACTCTTCTTGCCTCCTGGGAAAATGAAGGACAGTTTTTGTTATTAGTTTAAACCCTACAGAGGAACAGATATTAAAGTGAATGTTATTCTTGGGGTGTAGTCTGATCATACCTATGAAGAGAACCTACTGTCTAACAGTGCTGTGTGTTCAGTATTATAATACTCCTGTGGGAATGGTGGTTTTATTGCTGAGCATGTTGCAGGGATAGTCTGAGGTTAAAATTATTTTTTTTAAATCAACATAGTAAAATGAATCCATATTAAGTACATGATCTACTCACAAGCAGTATCCCAGCATCCATAGACTTTAATTACATAGATCTTCACGCTACTAACTGCATATTATCAGAATAAAATGTGTATGCCAAATATGTCAATACATTAATCACCCTCCAGATTACCTCTGGTAGATACCCAGTTGCCTTGCTTCCCATGCTAACACTTATATATGATCCCACAAGGTGTGTGGCAAAGGTATGAGTTAGCTCTGCTTTCTGCACTGAAGACTTGCTTCCCTCCCCCCTTTTTTTTCCATTGCTATTTGGGGCCTGATGCAAAGCCTGTCAGAGTCAAGGGAGAGACACCTATATTCTTTAATGGATTTTGGATCAGGCTCTTGGGGAAAATCCTACTAGACTTGGCCCTGATCACATCACTTTTTAGGAAGACCAGGCCTCTTGTACAGTGCACCAGAAGAACAAAACCAGTGTACCACATTACACACCACCTTGTCAAATGCACACCATGCACCAGTTATGATTGTGCCCCAGGCATTCATAGTTAACACTTGAGGGCGAAATTATTACACAATACCATTTTATTGTTACATACTACTTTTCCTTCCATGCAACTTTTTTTTTTTTGACATTTTGAATACTCTTTATCTTTGCAGATGAATACAGTTCTGCAACAAGAAGTCTATGTTTAACCTCCTTTGCAAAAGTGGGCAATGACTGATTTTTCCAGCTCATATTTTGTTAGCGTTCAAGAGGGTTTCTGTATCTCTCTAACATTTATCATGCTTAAGTTTACACTGTTCATGTCTAGAAGCATTGAGCACATCATTGTTAAAAAGTACAACTGAGGAAAGCGGTTTGGAAACGGATGTAATTTTGTACTGCATAATGGAAGATGTCTACTGCCACCTATTCAATTAAGCTGCACTGGCAAAATAGGGGATGCATTTTAATAAAAATGAATGTGCTTTGCACCTTTTCCCACCATTTCTTTCTCATTCATGCAAGAAAAAGAATTATTAATAACCAGTATTTAATGTAGAGTAAGTGAAGAGTCCTCTTTTAGGTATGTGCCTGCTCCTGTGATGGCTAGAAACCATATAACATTAATGATTGCTTTGTACTATTTTTTAATATATATATAATATATTTCATATTTTTCCCACCCAAAATAAAAAGGGGTTAATTAAAAAAATAGTTTATTTCATCCACAATAGAAAAAATATTCACCTCACTGTAGAGGCAGTACAGGAACAAATTGATTATCACTCTGGCAAGAAACCAACCACACAGCAAGGAAAGGCCAAAAATGTACTTGCACCGGGGAATCTGCTGCAAGAAGACTGACAGATCAGGTGGCAAAACTGAGACATCTGACTGTAATTACACTTTTTACTGGTTCCTGTGGATTGTACCAGCTTAGTCACATCCCCATTCACTGACTTGTATGTTCCAGCTCTTGTGCATCACTTCTGAATTTGGCCCTTTCAGTCTTCCCCCATATGAGCAAAAACAAGGAGCAGAGCAAGGCATTAGGGTGAGGGCAGATCAGTAGCTGCAGTGACGTTAGCCATTACTTGTTACATGTGCACAGAGCAGTGATACGTACTTCGCAACAGAACACTGTTTAAGCAGTTATGGGGGGGTGAGAGGGCTTTCCCCAATTTCCAAAAAGCCTGGCCTTAATTCCTAGGATTTAGACCAGGATATTCTTGTCAAAGGTAAGACAATGCAATTAAGGCTGTGAATGGGTTTTTCCGGTAACATTGTGGTATCTGGAAAGGAAGAAGCTGGTGGGAATTGTGGCCAAAGAGGTATCTCAGAACGCTACATGCATTTGCTCGAAAGGGTTACATGGGGACATAGAATAAACAGCTTCTTCCCAGTTCTGCCTCTGTGGCCAGCTAGAATTCCCAGAGAGCCCCAAACACATTTGTCTGAAGTGGGTGAGATGTATGCTGCTTAGCAGCCTTTCCCAACTAGCCCCATCTCCCATTATTACATGTGTTACCTTTTGCACAGTGAAGAGGAACTTATGGTACCTCTTAAAATAATATGAAATCTTGATTCCACTACATTATTCCATCAAATAAAATTCTAGTTTTCTGATTTAATATTACTTAAATTAAACTGAACACTACAAAATTCAAAACACTACATTAATGTAATGATAAGGGATATAAGTGAATAGAAGTCAACAACATTTAAACATGCTCTGTAAAGTAATATTAATTTGCATATATTGAGAATATATATTTTAAATCCTATTCTATTAACCATCTGACTGTGCAGTGTGTGCAATGTGGGAGAGTTAACAGTAAGAGAAGCTTAACTTTTTCATTTCTTAAAATGTTTGCATTTAAATTTGTGACAAATTTTGCATTAATATTGTTTTTACATTTAAATTCCTTGTTATTTAAGAAAATAAAGTAGTGTCTGTACTTAATTGTTATGGCAGGAGTCACCAGATGGGGCTGTCACACACAGTCATCTTACAAGTTACAGTAAACTCATCACTTAACGTAGATCTATTCCTGAAAAATGCAACTTTAAGTGAAACGATGTTAAACTAATCCAATTTTCCCATAAGATTTAATGTAAATGCGGGGGATTAGGTTCCAAAGAAAGGTTTTTTGGGGCAGACAAAAGGCATTATATACTGTACAGTACTGTACTGTAGTTGGGAAGTGCCCCTGGCTTACCCCACACAGGCACAGCCCACCGCAGGCAAGGGCACTAGGAAGCACCTTCGCAGCAGCAGTGGCAGCTTTCCTGGAGAAGAACAGGCACCAACTTTGCCGGGGGATGCTCCAGGCCCGTCTCTTCCCGTCCCCATTCCATTCCAGGCCCACCTCTTCCCACCCTCACTCCACCTCCTCTCCGGAGCACGCCACTCTGCATCCCCGTTCCTCTCCCTCCCTCCCAGCGCTTCGCGCTTAGGACTTTCTGGGCGGGAGTGTTAGGAGTGGAGATGCGGTGCTTCCCCGTTTTTTCTCTTCCCTCCCAGAAAGTCCTAAGCATCGGCAAACAGCTGTTTGGCGATGGGGGAAGTGCTGGGAGGGAGGGGGAGCAGGCGGAGAAGAGGAACTCATGCAGTGCTCCCTTGTAAAGTCGCTGCTTTTCCACAAAATCTTACAAGCAGTGGACAAAGCAGGCAGTCAAGCGACATTATAAGGGAGCATTGCACAACTTTAAATGAGCATGTTCCCCAATTGAGCAGCGACATAACTTTGAAACAATGTTAAGCAGGAGGACGTTAAATGAGGAGTTACTGTATTTTCTTAATATGAGCACCTTTGAGTCTTTAAAGAAGTTCTGTGTTAGTTTTGTGATGCAAAATATTTTGGGAGGAGTTGCTGCAAGGAGAACAGCATGTGCTCTCTGCCTCAGTCTCTCTAACTGGAGTCAGTTCTTGGAGCAGAATATCTTCTTGGGAACAGGGCATTAGTGTTTGTGCTGAAATTTGTGAAAGGGGGGATTGCGTAGGTGCTCTTTGTGACCACCTCGTTTCAAAGACTGGTGTATATAGTGTCGGTAAATTCCTAGATTTTTAAGGCCAGAATGGACAATAAGCATCTGGTGTGAGAAAGTAAATTTCTAGCATATCAGAAGGCAATTACATGTATTCCCATATTTAACTTAGCTAGTTTATTTTTATTTGAATAAATAAAGGCCTTCAGCTCTAACCTTCTTTTAGTCATTGTGGATAAACAGTGTGGGTGCGTTAGATAAATACACGTAAATATGGTAAATATCTTGCAGACAGTAAACACGTTCTATAAATTTGAATTACTGATTACATCTTGTTGATTTTTTTTTTAAAAATGAGAAATGTACATTTATAATTTGAGTCCAGAGGTCAGAACCAAAGAGCTTAAGAAAATATATGATGTAGCAAATGTTAGAATGATCATGTTTTCTTTTTACTTCTCTTAAATAGCATTGCAGACAACTGATAGGATACCACACCTTGTTGTTCATTTCCATTAACCTGGATGTTTTATATATATTCAGTGTTACTCTGGGCAATACATGAATGTGATCTAAAATTGAAAATTTGATATTTGTGAAATAATATGTACACAAGACTAACTCTTAAGGACTCTGCTGGGTTTTTATTAGTTTTTTATATCTCAAAAATGAGTTTTGAGATATAAAAGAGGTCTGTTTTGCAATGTATGCAAAATGTAAGCACATGAACCTGGTCCATAATAAGGGCATTGTAGTTGTCCATAAGAAAAAATGGACACAGGCTGAACATAGCACTCCTTGAACTTGTTAAGTTAAATGATCCCACAAAGGCTACAGAATGTGTTCAAACAGTATATTTAGATGGGAAAAACTAAATGGGAGCCAAAATGTTTACAAACTGCAGTCATTTTAATTAGAGACAAGAAGCATCACTGAAAAACTAATTGCTGAAATGGCTCAAAATTCAAGGCCCCAATTCAGTAAAGCACTTTAACAGATGGTTAACTTTCAGCATATTCTTCAGTCCCATTGCAGTCAGTGCAACTCTTAAGCAATTTAGGTTTTTCAAAATGTTCGCTTTAGGCTTATGAATGCTATTTTCTTTTAAATATATCAAATAAATACTAATAAATTCTTCCACATTCATTCAGCCATTCAGGGCTAAACAGAAATCCCCTCTCCACCTTAGCTACACTTCCCTCTTCTTAACTCAGCTCCTTCAAATGCCTGGGATGCCAGACAGGGCTTGCAGCATGCCTTAAAATCAAAGAACTGGGTTCTATTAGATCAAAAAGAACAGGGCAGTGAGGTTTGGCCCTGCATGTTGACTGTGCTGTGGGACCAGGCCAGCAGTTCTCTCAGGCACAACAACCACTGAGAACCCACTATGAGTGGTTATTTGAATGTGCAGTTTCTTGGCTGATATCACGTGTCCAGGATCACAGTGAAATAAGCATGGCTGGATTTACTTGCATATGTATATATGTATGTTATATGCATGTATGTTTTAGGTGATTTTAGAATCTTTTTGCGTCATTATTTCTAAATTTAAGTAAAAAGGATTTTTGTGTGTGTGGAAAGTGATAAGCACCTGAAAATGAAGGCTCATAAATGAGAGTGCATTTTCACCTTTAATCAAACATCTCTAGTGTGTCACTATGACACATCCACATTATTACTATTCCAGTCATACCAAATGAGAATGGGGGGCCCCACTGTGCTAGGCGCTGTACAATCACAATCATGAGAAGCAGTCCCTGCCCCAAAGATCCTATAGCCTAAATGGAGAAGGCAGACAACAGAAGTATTATTGTGTTCATTTTACAGAGGGGGATTGAAACACAGAGATTAGAGCCCAGATCATTAAAGATATTTAGGTACCTGACTCCTATTTATTTGAATGAGAGTTAGGCATGTAAAGACCTGGGCCTACATGAGTTGCCCAAGCACACACAGGAAGTCTGTGTCAGAGCTGGGAACTGAACCCAAAGCTCCCGTCGCCCAGCCTTGACCACAAAGACCCTTGGTCTGCTCAGATATGTACACGCAGCATTGCACAAGAATGACTACTTTTGTTTTTCCACTTATACTGCAGAGAAATGCAGCTGCTAAGAGAGTTCATAGCTGTGATTTACCTGTGAAACTCCTAGTAATTGCACAAAGGGCTTGATGCTGGGGCAGGAGGGTAAGCAGGGTGCCCTAATATAATTAGTGGATGATTACGCAATACAAAGATATATATATATACAGAAGGAGGGAAATGCATTCCCTAGGAATAAGGGAAGTTATTGAACCTTCAGAGCCAGGGAAGAGGTAGCACATAAACCTGGGGATGGAAAGGGGGATTTCCTTGGCTTCCATCCATGCAAATAAATCACTGGGATCATAGTTCATAATTTGCTTCTCTCTTCATTCATCTCCTTTGCCGCTTGGAGGCTTCGTGTTTCTCTTTTGCCTCTTCTCTGTGGCTATTACTTCTTCCTGCAGTGACACCGTCCTTCCACTAGGGCTTCCCAAGACTCTTTCTCCGCCGCCGCCGCTCTGCCTTATCCGAGCACAATGAAAGCCTGTGTGTCCCCGTAACCCCCGTGCAGTGAGCCCGTATCGGCAAAGCAGCTAACAACAGACAAGAAAGAGAAAGGGATATTACAAGGTACTTTTCACTTATCAAGTGGGGGAATCCAACAGAGTCATCGCTGATAATTGCACCGCAAACACCTAGCCCCACGGTTTGGGGGATGGAATATGCAAAAACACAAAGGAAAATCAGTGGACTACTCTGGGTGCGAAATGCTGGAAGTTTGTAAGTTTCACTATCGTTTGTAATTGCTCTGAAGAGCGATCGCTCTGTGTGTGTGTGTGTGTTTTCTCGTGCTTTTCTTGATATTGTAATTGGAACTGAAATATCGGGGGGAGTGAGAAGTGGAGTATAAGGGAAAATAGGCGAAAGGTGATATTTGCCTGCGTTCTTAGTTTGCTTGGGGGGGTCGGGGGTGGGTATAAACACTTAATACGGATTTTACACAGTGGCCGGATTAATAGAAAGCAAAGCATGGTCTGAACGTCCAGTTACTGACATTGTTACCAACTGGGGATCCATCTCTTTTATTTTTAGAGGAGCTCCAATATTAGCAGCAGACAGTTGGAGACAGTAATAAAACACGAAGACTGGAGAGCAAAGAGAGAGAGAGACGAGAAAACACAAAGACTTAACTCATCTGAACCTCCTCCTCCTCCCGCCCCTTTATCTGCACGTTTATTGAAGGCTTATAAAAAAAATCCTCTCGACCAAATTAAAACAAACCAAAATAAGGGAAAGTCTTTGAGTTCCTGCGCCCCATCACTGCAATTTCTTCCTCTGGAGAAATTTCCCCTTAAAGAATCTCTCCCTCCTCCCCAAAATTAAATAAATAAAGCCGCCAAGTTTCACTCATTTGGGAGGGAGAATCCCTCCGTCTAAGGGACTGTTTTTTTTTTTTAAGGCAGTGGGTTGGTGGTTTGATTTGTTTTATTATTATTCCGCTTTAGAAAGGTCTCTCCCCCGCCCCCCCCCCCCCGGGATTTTTGCTGTGTGCATCCATGAGCCCTTCACCCTCCCCCTTGTGCTAATTTGTTTTTATCTCCCTCCTTCAAATGGTTATCTGCAGTCTTGGGACGCAAACCGCCCATCATCTTTAATTCTATGTTGGCAAATACCTAGCGATCGCGGGTCAATCCCATCCCGCCCCCACCCCAGCTCCGGCAAACTCCTCCGGAGAGGTCAAGCCCGATTGCTAAGGGGTGGGGGTGGGGGAGGCTGATCGAGATTTGGGGACTGCCTGGCCCGGGCTCGGGATCCCTTCTCCCCCCCAGCCAGCCAGCCCATCCCTCCCTCTCCGTCCCCATCCATGTGGCAGTGAGAACAGAGCTCAGCGTTGTCAGGGGCAGCATCGCAGGCGCTACCCAGCCAGAGCAGCGAGCAGCAGCGTGGCCGGCAGGATGGGGGACACGGCTCCCCCCCAAGCCCCGGATCTCGGGGCCGGTCTCCTGGGAGGGGGCTCGGTGGCCCCCCGGGTGCACAGCGCCATCGTGGAGCGGCTGCGAGCCCGCATCGCCGTCTGCCGCCAGCACCACCAGAGCTGCGAGGGACGCTACGAGCGGGGCCGGGCGGAGAGCTCGGACCGCGAGCGGGAGAGCACCCTGCAGCTGCTGAACCTGGTGCAGCACGGCCAGGGGGCCAGGAAGAGCGGCAAGCACAGCAAGGGGGCGAGCAGCGCCGGCCCGGCTCCCTCTGCCGCGCCGCCGGACTATCACCCGCAGCTGCTCAGCAACGGGGCTGCTGGGGGCAGAAGTGGGATCAACGGGGAGCAGCAGCAGCAGCAGCCGGGCTCAGCGGCCGACGGGGGGCAGAGGAACTCGGCCCTCATTGCGGTAAGTCAGACCCTGTCTCCTTCCAGCTCACAGCGCCGCCTGCAGGTTGTGTGCCCCTGTGTGGGCACCTGGTGCCAGTGGGGCAGAGGCAGAGACACAGGTCCGGTCTGGTCGGTGTGGGGTGTGTGGGCATGGGGTGCCACAGATGCAGAGTGTGTGAGCATCAGGCGCCACTGGTGTCGGGAGTTTGGTGCTTGGAGCCACAGGTATGAGGCACTGGGTGCCACTGGTGTTGGATGTTGGGTACTAGGTACCACTGGTATGGGGCATTGGGTACTGGGTGTGTCTGATATAAGACATTGGGTGCCACCAGTATGGGACATACAGGGTGTCACCAATATGGGATGGGAGTACTGAGTGCCACTGGTGTGGGGCATGAGTACCGGGTGTTATCGATGTAGACTGCATGGATACTGAGGGCCATTGGCACAGGTTTGTGAGCATCAGGTGCTGTCAGCCCAGGGGGCATAGGCTCTGGTGCTACTACTGTGGACAGTGTGGATAAATGGGGCATGAGCACGGGATGCCACCAATGCAGGGTGCCTGGGCAGCAGATGCTACTAGTGCACCTGTGTGACATGTGGGAACCTGCTGTCTCCTGTGTTTACTGGCATATATACAAACTGACATGTCTGTCAGTGACGAAGGCAGGGAAAGCCTCCAGCACGCCCATCACAACTTGTTGTTTCCTGCAAAGGAACTTTATTTGCCACTACGATGATGTATGTTTCTGATGTCCCCAGCGTGCTGTGTGTACTGTACATCTATCCCCCAGCCATTCATGATGGCCTTAAAAATACACCAGCCCAGACACAACATTTATTCACCCACAATTTAGTTTTATGATTGGGGGTCTGGGGAAATCTGGCATTGGGTGAATGGGCAAATAGGATCTTCCAAAGCTGAGGTGGATGTAATATATATAAATCAATATCTGTAAAAAAAACAAGCCAGCAAAATCTCCCCCATACATACACGTCTCCATTTCAGTTCAATTGAATGAGGCTTTGTTGGCATGACAAGCTATACCAGTGTTTCTAAAATGTAAAAATACAATGTAAAATATTACTGTCTAGATAGAGTTCTGTATATGTGGGTATAACTACATTTTAACCTTCTTCTGAAGCCACTCTTGGAAACAGGATGCCATACTAGATGGATCATCATTTTGTTCCAGTCTGGTAATTCTTATGTTTTTACATATGCCGGGACGCATAGGTTTTGATCCTGCTCTCACTGAAATTAGTGGCAAAACTCCCATTGATTTCACTGCTGCAGGATCAGTCCTGTAGACCTCAATCCTGCAAACACTTGCACATGTTCTTAACTTTACACAGATAAATAGTCTCTGACATGGGCAAAGTTAAGCAAGTCTTTGCAGGATCGTGGCCATATGCGGTATCTAGATTGAGTTATTAACCTTTTGGCTTTTTGAATGATTGTAATCAGTTTCTATGTATGCATTTGACCCAAATTAGTATGTGGCTTTTCCCTCCAAACTAGCATGACTTGTCATAATTCCACACACAGAAAATACCTCTGGTGTCATTATATGTCTGCTCTGTGATGTCTCTTTAACTTCCATCTCAAGCCAGCTCAAAGAAAAATGCATAATCAGTAAATGGTTAAAACATTTAAAAGGTTAAAATGAATATTTACTGAGTTAGAGGACAAAAGCAACATTAAAAATATTCCCAGTGGATTAAATGATCCCTGGTGTATTTTAACATATTGTCCAGGGCTTCAGACAATCGCAAGAACGATTTTAATTCTGGGCAATAGTTTGTTGCTATTGCTTTTGCACCCAGTGACCCAGTCAATATTTATACAGTGTACAGATAGTGAAAAAATGTGTGTGTGTGTGTGTGTGTATAGGTTAGCTTTAAATTCTGAAGATCAGCAAACACTTAAATATGATGAATTCTTAACATTATATAATATTGTGTAGCTAAACAACTGCTTCTCAGACTTGGTGTTTAAAGTATGAACTTGACCCAGAAAGGGATTATTTGCTGTTATCACAGGACATATTTTATGGAGCAAAGTTGCAAGAGTTTTACAGATAATGCCACTTTGTAAATGGCATGATGAATAGACATGTTGAGCTTTTTAAATTGGAAACTGTAGGCCTGAGTGTTTTAGATACAGAAGAGGGAAGTCTCACTACTTTTTTTATGAGGGGTCTACCTTGCTCTTGGAGCATGTACTATGCTGCTTTTCCTCTCTACCACGACTCCAGAAAAACACACAAAGAATGACAGTAATGGCTGTTATTTGAATGACTTAAAATAGCTTCATACACACACACACACACACACACACACACACACACACACACACACACACACACACACATGTGCACGCCTGTTTAATACTTAATTTATTCTAAAATGGGACCGGCGTTGTTGTTTTTCTCATGTTCCACTGGTATTCGCTACAATCTGTGGATCTAAATTTGGAGCCACATTATTCGGCATCATACTGAGGGTGATGATGTAAGCATGAATGTGATAACATTGTGTCCAAAGGGAGTTAGACACTCAGACCTGATCCGAGTGTTCAGATTAAATCTCTGTATTTCCCATCACAGTCAAGTAAGCCATTATCTTATTTTTTCAGTGAGTGTTAATTAAATGCTTTGCATTCATCTTTAAAACGATAAAAGGCTTTTGCTTAATCATATACTTTCCAAAAAGCTTCACTTTCTAATTTCAGTGAGCAGGCCGGTGTGGTTTTTAACTAGTGGTGACGATTATTATGAAATAACTGGAGGCAGCTGTTTGAAAGTGCTAAGGATACAAACAAAACAAGTCTCAAGAAAATACTTGGATTTTCTTCTTTGGAGTGAAGAAGGCTTTGCCCTTGTTTGTGGAACAGTGTTAAAGGTTGTCAGCATGCTTTCTGCTGTAAAATGCTGTACTTAGCTTTGATTTCTTATGCCCCCAGATCAGCTCAAAGTTAACTGCAGGATGGAACTAAATTTGGGTGCCCCTGAGAAGAGATTTGAAATGGTCACACTAGTTTCTGTATACCTGAATTTCGAGGGGTTTTTAGATCTTACTAATGCAGTGGATGACTTCCCTGATACGTTTGAATACCCAAACCAAATTGTGACTCTGAAGAAGTGCTAGCTCATGAAGCAGCATTGTTTTAGTGGTATCACTGCACATTACTAATTTTCCTACTTTGTGAGGGACACTATACACAGACATTCTTTTCCGTTCATTTGCTTCTTTGGGAGGACTAGTTAATTAAAGAACACAGAAAATCACCAGTTCTAAATCATTGTTATGCATAATAGAAGTGGGTGTTCTCCTTACCAATTGTCCCTTAGAACATTATCTGAGGTATTCAAAAACCTCTGACAGGATATGGGGTTGTAAAATTCAAATAGTCAAATATCACATACCAAGTAGAGGAGACCCTCAGAGTTATGAACACTTCAGGAACAGAGGTTGTTTGTAACTCTGAAATGTTTGTAACTCTGAACAAAACGTTATGGTTGTTCTTTCAAAAGTTTACAACTGAACATTGACTTAATACAGCTTTGAAACTTTACTATGTAGAAGAAAAATGATGCTTTCCCTTTATTTTTGTAGTAGTTTACGTTTAACACAGTACTGTATCGTATTCGGTTTTTTGTTTTGGTCTCTGCTGCTGCCTGATTGTGTACTTCCGGTTCCAAATGAGGTGTGTGGTTGACTGGTTAGTTCATAATTCTGGTGTTTGTAACTCTGAGGTTCTACTGTAGTGTACTGAATTACTCTATTCAATTCTTGTGCTCTCAAAAAACAGGACAAAATTATGAGCCAGAGAATAAGGCCATGTATACACTAGCACTTAGATTGGCAAAACTTTTGTTACTCAGGGATGTGAAAAAAAATACCCCCTGAGTGACATAAGTTTTGCTGGCATAAGCACTTGTGTGCACAGACACTCTCCCACTGACATAGCTACTGTCGCTTATTGAGCTGGTTTTATTATGTCAATGGGAGAGCTGTGCCGCTCTAAGCTTGTAGTGTAGACATGGCCTAAGGGGGCCCTTCATGGGTTCCAGCCATAGCATGGCTGGGGAGAACAAGCCCTGCTCCCCACTAGTCATTCAGAGTGCGCTCACTGCTTGAAAGGGAGAGGTCCTGGTAGGATTGCCAACTTTCTAATTGCACAAAACCGAACACCCTTGCCCTGCCCCCTGCCCTGCCTCTTCCGCATTCCTTCTCCAAGGCCCCGCCCCCCACTAACTCCATCCCCCCTCCCTCTGTCACTTGCTCTCCCTCACCCTCACTCACTTTCACTGGGCTGGGCAGGCAGAGGGCTGTGGTGTGGGAGGGAGTGCAGGCTCTGGCTGGGGGGTGTGGGCTCTGGGGTTGGTCCGGGGATAAGGGGTTTGGGGAGCACAATGGGCTGTGGGGTGCTCCAGGAGGGAGTTTGGGTGCGGGAGGGGCCTCAGGACTGGGACAGGGAGTTGGAGTGGGAGAAGGGGTGTGGGCTCTGGGGGGGAGTTAGGGTGCAGGAGGGGGTTCCGACCAGAGGCATGGAGTTGGGGTGTGAGAGGGGGTTTGGGAAGCGGACTCCAGCTGGGTGGTGCTTACCTCAGGCGGCTCCCAGAAGCATCTAGCATGTCCAGCTCCTAGGTGGAGGGGCCAGGGGGCTCTGCATGTTACTCGCACCCACAAGCGCTCCCCCACAGCTCCCATTGAACATGGTTCTCGACTGGCACTCAGGGTGGGGGCAGCACACAGAGCATCCCTCGCCGCCCCTGAGCCTAGGAACCAGACATGGCGGCCACTTCCAGGAGCCACGTGGAGTCAGGGCAGGCAGGAAGCCTGCCCTGACTCAGACCGGACTTTTAATGGCCCAATCAGCAGTGCTGTCCAGAGCCACCAGGGTCCCTTTTCAACCAGGCAAACCTAGGTCCTGGCCCTCTGACCCCTCTTCCCCACACATCAGAAAGTGATGGGTTATGCTAGTGAACTCTCTCCTCACCCTCTCCAAGGGCAGCAGAGCTACTGCTCTGGGGTGCATTCCCATGATCTCGCAAAGGAGCTCTAGCTAAGGCGTTATCTGCACAGAGGATTTTTTGCACTGATTCAACCCCCTAACATGGACACACTGCACCCATATGAACTGTGAAGTTGCACTGGTGCAAATCACAGGGGTTTTGCAAGGGTGCACTTACCCTGGTGTAATTACCCTCATTGTAGACAAGGCCCTGAGCTGGGCATAACAACTTCTGGGGACTCAGGCTGCAGCATAGCCCTTCTGCTTGCATGAGCCAGGTTCGAGGTCTATGGTTTATCTGTTGAAGAAGGCTGGATCATTACATTTGTTACTCCTAGGGGAATTCTATGCCAAAAAATTAAAAATTCTGTGCACAACATTTGAAAATTCTGCAAAATTCTGCATATTTTATTTGTCAAAATAATACAATATAATCATGACAGTTTTAATTATTTTGGTAAATTATTTCAAAATACGTGTCAGCAAGTACGTCTGTAACAATATGGACAACAGCAACAACAAAAGATTCAGGGAATGTTTTTTTGACAGATAGATTCCTAACTAGACATATTAATACAGAATGTTGAGTAATTAATTTAAACTACAATACAGGAACGTATTTCCTGCACTCCTCAGAAAAAGTTAAAAGACTTCGGGGAGTCAGGCATAATGGAGGAGCTGAGGGAGAGGGAAGTAATTGCTGGGGAGGAGCCTGAGAGCGAACCTGGAGGATTGCTGGGTATGGGCGGGAGAAATATGGAACAGTTTTTTTTTGTGAGGGGGAGAGATAGTTAGGGAGCCTCCCCCATGCAGATCCTGGCTAACCCCCTAGCCTCTCCCATTCAATCAGGCACATCTGCCCCTGTGTGGCCCTGCAGCCCCCTCCCCCATCCCCATGTGTTCCTAACCTCCTATCCCCTGTTCTCACGTGGCCCTGCAGCCCCCCATCACCTGTCCCCATGTGGCCCTGCAGCCCACCCCACCTCCCATTCAGCCCTGGCTCAATGCTGTCACCCCACTAGCTCCTGAGCCCACACCCCAGTCTGTCCCCCCCACTAGCCCTTCTGAACCCCAGTCTGTGACACCCCCCAAACAGCCCCGCGTGTCCCACTCTGTCCGTCCGGTGCCGCCTCACCTGGCCTCACTGCAAGGAATGCAGCCTCTCTGGCTGGCTGCCATCTCTTCTGGTGCCACAGCAGCCTCTGTGGGTGAAAGGTGTAACTGCAGCGTCTCTCCAGCAGAATCTGTATTCTTCTGAGAAAAAGAATCAGCAGGGGACATGAATTCTGCACATGCACAGTGCCACAGAATTCCCCCAGGAGTAATTTGTTTTACAGATCCTGGTGCTTCATTAGAAGTTGTTACAAATCCTGGTGCTGTCCAAGTCAGTGGCAACACTCCCCTTGACTTCAGTGGGAGCAGGAGCTGGTCCTTGGTGAAGAAAGATGAATTGAGTCCACATGCTTTAGGTCAGGTTTTCATATATACAGCAAAGGTATGTCTACACTTCAGTGTAAGCCCTGGGTTCAAACTCAGGCTCGAGCCAAACCCCACTTCTGTCTACCCACAAATCACCCAGGGATTGGATCCAGGGTCCCAGGATCCCATGAGGGTGGAGGGTCCAAGCCTGAGTCAAGCTGGGACCCAGGGTTCAAGCCCAAGTACTTTCTACTGTAGATACAGTCCTACTGGAAAATGTGCTTTGGGAGTCCACCAAAAGTATCCCACAGTCCCACAGACTTTGTTCTCTGGACAGTCAAATTTTCCCACACTGCACCACGAACAAAGGGCCAGAGTAGCCACATTTTGGGAGGGTGCTAGGAAGTCTTGAATATGAGTGGTTGGACTCAGGCTGCATAATGCAGTGTAGATGCTGGAGCCCCAGGTTGGGACCCAGGGTTCAACCATTCCTAACCTGGGGTTACAAATGAGTATAGACCCTCAAGCCCTAGGTTAACAAACCTAGAGTCTGCTAACTCGAGTTCTATTCCTGGGCTTATGTTGCAGTGTAGACATACCCAAGCAGGCTCCAGTGAAAGATTGGATGTGGCCATATACAGTCCTTCACATTATTGAAAAGCTATCGTGTTAGGGGTATCGGGTGGATGGCACACAGAAGTAAATATTTGAGACCCCATGAAGTTTGAAATATTAATTGTTAGCTTGAAAGTATAAAACAGTTCAAACAATTAGTACAACTGTGTTGGGTTTTTGATTTGATACTAATCAGTTTCCAGTTAGCAGTTTAAAACAAATATTTTTTTCCCTAGTAAAGCATTTTTGCCAGCAATATTTTCTGACGGGTGAATAAAGACCAGACTTGTTGGCTGAACCCCTGTGACTGTATCTGACTGAGTGACAAATTTCCTCTCTAGGAGAGTGTTAGGAGACCTTATTATGCAGTCTGTGTCCAGCCATCTTTTCCTAAAGAACTGACCTTTTTTGGTTACTCTTCCCAGCGCAAACTGTAATAGCCAGACTGTTCTGGTTTTCATTACATATCTGTTACAGTTATGTGCTGGAGGCCATTTTCCAGTGGTCTGAACAGTAGATTTGTAATACCTAGAGACTCTGAAACTGCAGGTTCTAATCCTAGCAGGGCTGATACATCTCTTGGTTTTTCCAGTGTAGATTGAGTACCTTGCACTGGGGCTTGTAGGGATTTCCTCTCAGAGGTATTACTATTCTCTTCAGGTTCTTATACTACAACCATCACGATGGTATCTGAACTCCTTGCCACAAGTGTGCTAAGTGATGTGGCTGTCACTTGTGATGTATGAATCTTTCCTACGTTCACTCTTCCTCTCGTTGGGGGAAAACTGCCTGTGGATTTTTTTATTGTTATTTTCTTTACTTTGGAAAGCGACTGGGTGGAAATGGCCTCTTGCTCCACATGCCTTCTCCCTGTGTGTGCCCTGTCTGGTTTGCAGCTCAGTAGAGCGGACATAGCTAACAGAGGGGGCTGGATACTAGCCCTTCTAGTTCACAAAGTTCCTATCAGTCACACCTGTGCAATGGGTTTGCACAGTGTCGCTGAGGGCTCAATTGGAAGGCAGTAGGATTGCACAGCTGAATTTGGCTTGTAGAACTTTTATTACAGGTGGTTATGCTGGAAATCATGGAGAGACAGTAAACACTGAGCCTTCACCATGCCAATGCCAGTTTGAAAGTCACGTTTCAGGGTAGATTCACACTTGAAATACTGAGGTTTGGTCTGCTCATTAAAGACCTTCTGGCACTTTCTGTAAGAGTAGGTGCTTCACCCTAGTATCCTCGGCCCCAAGTTTTCCCCTCCGTCACCCCTGTGCTACTCATTGTGAACGAGAGTTGATTGCCAGTCTCCGCCCCCAGAAGTGGTTGCATTTCACTGAAACCTGGTCTACACTAGAATTTTACACCAGTATGTCTCTGAGGGGTGTGAAAAATCCATCCCCCCCGAGAGACATAAGAACAGCCAGACTGGGTCAGACCAAAGGTCCATCTAGCCCAGTATCCTGTCTTCTGACAGAGGCCAATGTCTGAAGGGAATGAACAGAACAGATAATCATCAAGTGATCATCCCCTGTTGCCCATTCCCAGCTTCTGGCAATCAGAGGCTAGGGACACCATCCCTGCCCATCCTGGCTAATAGCCATGGACGTACCTAGACCAACCCAATCTCTGATGTAGACAACACTAGGCTGACAAAAGAATTCTTCCACTGACATAGCTACCACCTCATGGGTAGGTGGATTAACGACACCAATGGGAGAATGGCTCCTGTTGGCATAGGTAGTGTCCACACTGAAGCGCTACAGCTGCGCCACGGTAGCACTTTAAACGTTGACAAGCCCTGATTCTGGATGTTTTAAAGCTTGTTAGGCTGTAGTGTGCTGCAGCTGTGTGCTGATAAGGGAAGTTTATGTATCTGAATCAGATAGAAATGCATCAGCTTGGATCACTTTGTGGGTAGAAAGGCTTTGAGTCACTGTTGAGAGCCCTTTGGCCTGCAGGGAACCATTGTTTAGATTGGATCTGGGCCCCTTTTGTCTGAATCTACTTTGGCTGTACAACCATTCTCTGAACAAAAATCTGGGGGAACCCTTGGGAGCCATATAAAGAGTATTTTTAATTAAACGTTGAGTAAGTTACACTTGTTAAGTGTCTGCTAGTTGAGAAGCTTGGCCAGGCTTGTTCAGGTCTAGCTTCCCAGCCAAAGCACCTGCTTCCTTTGAAGCCTTTACACCATTGGGTAACTTTCATGGAATTCCCCTCCATTCTTCAGTAGTTTAACTTGCAGTTTTTACCTGCAGGGCTTCTGTAGCTATCAAGCAGCAAAACTTGTCCTGACAAATCATCCAAGCCAAAAGAATTGGTTAGTTAGCCTCCATTGGCCCTTATGCTGTATTTCACAGCATGGTTTACACATGTGCTGTTACTCATCTTCAGATCCCTGGTGTGTGCTACCCAAGCAGAGGAGAGTGGTAATGCTTCTATTTCCTCTGTGCTGAGAAGTGTGACTCCAGCGAAAATGTAAGTCTCTCTGTGGGGAAGTCTGAACTGTTGAAAGGGTGACTGTGCTCCTGTGAGTCACATGAGCTGCTTCTCCAAAACCTTGACTTAACTCGGTATTATAATTTTTTTAACAACCTTAAGATTTCCCTCCAGCCCCGAAGGAAAGTTGCCTGCCTAAGTGCAAAAGAAGGTGTACGTAGTCTGAAGTTGTAGTAGAGTTTACAAATGATCAGGACTTGAAGAATTTGCTAGACACCAACTAGCCAAAAGACTAAACTAACTAGCCAAAGTCATAGATGAAATTGGGATCCCCACTAGTTAAGTGCAATAGAATTATAGGATGGTTAAATAAGCCTCTGTTCAATAGTGTAGGTTTTTAACAATAATTCAGTAGAGCACATTACATTTACACAGAACCCATGAATCTCTATCCATCCCACAGCCTTGTGGCCTCTTTCAAGAGGAGAAGGGAATGAGGTCTTGGATCTTCTGCCCCTCCCCTGTCGCCAAATCTTGGGTCCCACTCCCCAGTGGGTGCCTCTCATAGCTTTGCCAACAGCAGCAGGATGGAGCTGATGTGATTCTCGACAGCACATTGCTTTCCAAAGAGTTCAGATTAGGAGCAGTGAAATGACAGGGCTCTTACCCGTTTTGCTCTGCTGATGCCCAGAAGAGCTCTGAGCAGTGAATGAGGCATCTGTATTAGCTGCAGACTCAGAAAAACCACATTGTACGGGTTGATATTTGGATCACTTTTACAGCATAGCAACCATAAAGGCTGGATTTTATTGTAAATGAAAGCATACACTGGTGATTTATGTCCCCACACTTGCCAGGGGAAGGCTTCCCATTTGCCACCGGAGAGTTGGCATGGGGATCATTAATTAATGATAATTAATAATTATTAGTATTATGTAAGTGCCAATACTATGCCAAGCACAAAATGCTGACAGTTCTCCACCATAGGTGCTTGTAGAGGCAGAGCTGGGACTAGAAATCGCTTTGCCTGAGTCCCAATCTAGCGCTCTATTCAGTAGACCGCGCTGGTATAAATCAGATCAGTTCTTTTTGTGTCAGTTTCCCCATCATGAATCATGAACCCCAAACATTCACCTATCATGAGTCAGGCTCCCCAAAATCATGAGATTGGTTTAAAAATCATGAGGTTTTTTATATAACAAAATTTGGCTTCTTTTTACTTGCCTTCTGTTTTTCTGAGCCATCATGGTGCCCTCAGGTCACATTTTCAAGCTTTTCTCTGTGGCCACGAGGGTTATAAAGTTAGTTTAAAAAACAACAATGTGAAAGCTGTGAGTCTCGCATGTTCACATGCCTCCAGGAGCTGAGGCTTTTTGTAAGGCATCAAGTATTACAAGACTCTCACTAAAATCCTAAGAGTTGACTGTAACTGTCCCTCCTTTTTAGAGAAGAGGGTGGCATTCACATCTGAAAGCCTTTACGTTATTATTGTTTATATTTGCGTGTATTTTGTTGCATGTCTGTCGTCTTGCCGGCTGTTTTGCCTCTGATTATTTTCTTACTCAAACTGGCTGCCTCCGTGCAGTGCTGCTGCTCAGAACTTGTGCTAACTAGTGACAGACAGTGGGAGTGGAATCACAAGCATATCCAAGGCAGCTGCTGTTCGGATAGGCAGCACAAGCACTCCCCAGTGACAGTGTGTTTTCACGGCTGTTCACATTACCTGCTGTTAAAACTGTGTGATTCCACTCTGGTAGCATCATGGGCAGATTCATGGCTGCTGCCACTGGGAACCACATTTGGAGAAATTCTCTGAAAAGGAAATAAGTAACAATAAAAAAATCAAAACAATAATTATTTCAGAAATACATTTCTTTTCAAATCCACCAAAAGAACTTTGACAGCCTAATGGTTTGATTTCTGTTGAGTTCACCCACTCCTATGCCTGTGCCCTTGGGTCATTTGACTTGCATCATTCTTGTCAGCAGCAGTATATCAAGGAAACTGGCATGGATGTGATATGGGCATGGAAGAGCTCGGACAAATGGAAATGTGCCATTGGAAAGTTCAGTGAGATTACTGGCAAAGCAATCTACCTGCTGTGGAAACAAACAAAAAAAACATGCACTTGCTGCAAATCAGAAACCTAACTGATGTTTGCAAGAAACCAGTAAGATACTGCACCAGCAAATAAACCATTACAGAGGGTTTGGACCGTCTTCTCTCTGTTGTCACAAAACACATTTATATGCTGCATGCCTTAATAGGGTACCCCAGCCAATATTGTTATTGTAATTATTTTATTTATTAAAGTACTGGCTAGATGCCCCAACCAAATTCGAGGCCCTGTTGTGCCAGGCACTGTACAAATACCTAGTAAGAGACATTCCCTGCTCCGAATTCTAAAAAGACAAGATAGACGAGTGGTAGGAGGAGAAACAGAAGCACAAAGGGGGTGAAGTGCCTTGTTCATGGTCAGACAGTGGATCAGTGGCAAAACTGGGAATAGTGCCTGGATTTCCTGACTCCCAGTCCAGGCCCCATTAATCATTTCTTTGCTTTGTGTGCCATGACCTATAGGGAATGTAGGGAGAACTTTGCAAAAACTTCAGAGTCAATTTTTAGTTTTGGTAACTAAATCACCAGCGTAATATTGAACAAAAGAGGTCATGTACTGCATTGCCATGCGCTGCCGTAACTGGCCATAAGGGGGTTATCCCATTATACGTGATCCTTCAGCTGTGTAGGGGGCAGGGATTCAAGATCTAACTGATGTTTTGGTGGATTACATGCTAATCTCATTATAGGACACTGGCAAGGTATTCTGCATAATTAAAAAAATACCATTGCTTATAATCTCTTGACGTTTCCAAACAGAAATCTTTTCCAGTTTTGTTTCCTTCCATTGTTTGCACACTGGTTTACTGTTATGGGGTTACTCATGACTGTTGAGTATCTAGCACTGATGCTTTTGCTGTAAATTTTTTATTGCGTGGAAGCATGTTACAACAGTTATTTTTCATGGAGTTTACGCAGTGTACTAATAAAACATGCAGAAAGTAAACAATCAACAGTAAGGAGATACTTGAGATATGAATTTCTTTTCATTCCTCACTGTGCGATGCTGTCTCCTTCCGAAGAAGCCTTAAAATTGGATTGTCTTGAACAGAAAGTTAATTGCATCGGTGGTTTCTTTCTTCAGAATGTGACTGGAGGCAAAACTCTGGCCAGAGTGGTAATGACTTATCAAGAGCCTGTAGTAAACAATGGGAGAATCCCTTTCTTATAGTCATGGTGACAGCAGTGTAAAGAAGCGGGCTTACTGAACGCAGTGCGCACTGTCTGCTGAATAATGGTCACCATGTTAAGCACATACTGTTAATTTCTGCAGGTCTCCAGAATATTAATTATTCAACAGCAATAACCCTCTTTTGGAAAATCTCTCGGAGACGGGCCTGTTCTGTGCCAGCTGAGGAAGTTCCGATAAAGTTGTGTCTGATTGCTGCATATGGCATTGTGCAGTGTGCTCTCGGGGCCTGATCCGGCACTCATTGAAGTCAAAGAGAGTCTTTCCGTTTGCTTTCATGGGCTCTGGATGAGGACTTTTTCAGAGCCAACAAGACCGTGCTGCATATTAGCAAGGCCACAACTGCCTCCATTCCCACGGTTGTGTAGTACTACAGCACAAAAGGGAAGGTAAATATATTGGAAAAATTCTTTTATTAGACAGGCTGTGGAAGCAATACCTAGTGTAAGTGAAGAAGGGGTTCCCCCGTCCCTTGCATAGGTGTTGAGTGGATGCATGACAGGTCAAGTGGGGAGAAAGCCTTTGAGAATCCAGGGCTTCACACTAAAGCGCTGAGCTGAACCCCAAACTGGGGAGTTTTCAATGATTTTCCTGCTTATGATAATTTTTTTTCACTTTCTTATTAGAATAATTAGCCCTGGAGGAAAAGACCTTGTTGACAGCAGCAGTTGTTTTCTGTGTAGCCAGTCCACCAGATTTCAGACATGTCACTGCAATGGCATTTGGCAAAAGTGCCATAAAGGTTGTTCAGTTTAGGCTTATCACTTTTGAAAATCAGACAACATATTTACAAGCCTAACTATGGCTTTAGAAGGCTAATTTTAGGCACTTGCCTTTCTATTCTAGTCTGTATAGGTTATTAGACTGCCTTCATCCCTGTAGTATCTGAGCATCTGAGCTTTGAGGATCTTGACCCCAATTTTTAATGCACTAAGCAATCAGCAGCTCCCATTGCAATACTTCAGTGGGTGATGTTGGGTACACAGCACCTTAATAATCAGTCACCTATTTAGAATTTAGGACCCTCGTTTTCTGTCATTACCACTCTATAATAGTTGCAAGAGGTGTTTCAGTGCAATAAATATTCTTGTAAGACCCAGGTCCCTAAGCCTATTTGCTTGCAAGGAAAGGGGAGAGAGTACACAACTGCATAGGGATTGGCAGGCGTTTGAGGCTCAAGATAAAAAACTACTGCTAGAGAGATTTCCACAGGAAAGTGGGGTTTATCTGGATCCCATTCAAGTCCATGGGAAAACTCCCATTAATTTTAATATATGTTAAAAGAGAGATGGTTGCAGAGAAGTGTATTGATTTCCATCCCATGAAAGGATTTGATTCTGTGGCATTCCAAGATAGATTTATTTAGATTGCATGATCTTCAAGACGGGGGAGTCAATCTCTATGCCCTGATCATGCAAATACTTATGCATGTGCTTAACTATATGCCTGGGTAGTCGCACTGAAGTCAATAAGACTACTCTTGCATCAAATGAAAATGTACATAAGTATTTGAGTTTGTTCAATAACTAACACCGCGGGCCCCAATCCTGACAGGGGTCTCTGTGCATTTTAATAAATAAACAAATAATAATAATAATAATAATAAATTAATAATTAAGTAGAATCATAGCATCTTTATTGGTGTTTGACTTATTTTCCTAACACAGTCAATCACATACTTTTTCTCTTTTAAACTACTTCCTACTTTTACTGACAGTCCAATTGATCTTAACCTCATATCCATGTCTTCACTTTTCCTTCTGATTGTTTAACCCCCCAGTACATTCCAGCAATTGACCTGGTGATCCATTTTCACAAGTTGAGTTCTTTCTTTAGTTTCTCCCTACTGCCTTTGTTTATTCACATAATCAGTTTCTATTATACCTTTTGGCCAGCTTTTGAGGAGAAAGAGGGTCATGGGTTTTTGGCCCTTAACTTCCAAGTAGAATATTAAATATAATCCTTATCATGATAGCAGTTCTGCTTGTGGTTCAGGCTGTGTCAATGTGTCACCGAAAGCTCTCTTTCTCAGGAGCTGGAATACACTTGTGAACATTTGCTGTAGACTGAATTGACATTTGATGGCCAACAGCTGGGAACACTTTTTTTTTTCTTTTTGCAAGTTGACTTTAAAAGAATCGTTTAACTTTTGCAAAGTTATGAATTTACAAAACAGACTCTGTGCTAAGTCATATTCCACCACCGATTGACTTCAGTGTGGATGCATGGATGTGAGTAACTCAGAGCAAAAATTTTAAAAGATTAAGACACATTTTTTTCCCACCAGTATAGTTGAAAAACAGGTTTGAGTTGCAAAATAAAATTTGGCATCAAATTACTCTGTGACATGATCCAGTCACTTTTGGTAGTTAGAAACCAACAATGTTGTAACCGGAGGTATTTAGCTTTGAAAAGTGTATTTTGTACATACACAGTAACTACTTTTCATAAGGACTTTTAACACACATATTTGCAGGGTAGACCAGAATAGCTCAGAGGAAGTTAACCCAGTCTGTTGGGTAAACAGCATGTACTTTACAAATTTTCTATATATACACACATATATAAATCCTCGAACAGTCGTATTTACTATACCTGAAAAATTCTAGTCACTTCATTAATGCCATGACGGCATGTGAAGTCAATAACATCCCTTCTGAAAACTCTCTATATTGGACGTTTATTTATTCTGTTTGGCCCATAGTTCATAAATATGCATTTGGATATCCCATGTATCTAAAGGCCTATTTACAGAAATACTCCATAACGTTGCTGTAATGTATATTACTCCCAGGATGTACTGTATGTACCTGGATCTCGAAAGTCCCCCACCAAAAACCACCCTCAAATCGGTCCCTAGTGGTTGACTGCTCCTCTGCCCCCCGCTCCTTAGCTATCCTTCTTTATCCGCATTCACTCCCCTTTCACCTGGAGTCTCCCCCTGCCTTCCCTCCTTTCATGCTCCTGACACTACCTTGTAATGTTGTTTTTCTTCTGAGCTAGAGGCAGACTAACACAGACTTGCTGAACACATGGTTTCCACATGTTCTCCTCATCTCTCCTAATGTTTCTTCTATAACAATGTCTCCCCATTCTCACCCTGGCCATTTAACATTTCCCTTTCTGCGTCCTATTTCCTCTCTCTCTCTCTCTCTCTCTCTCTCTCTCTCTCTCTCTCTCTCTCTCTCCTTCAACTGATGGTTTAATGATAGTATGTGCACTCTTTCCCTTTTGCTAAATGTTTCTGTGGGACTAGTTCAGGAGTGTTATTTTTTCATTGTTATAAGAAATTCAGGGCAAAAAACTATATTAATATACACTAAGATTGTGGATTTTATATGGCTGGAGTTTAACCACATAACATTGAAGCACACACATGACAGTCTTGCATCCAGGAAAGTCTTGCATCCAGGAAAACACTTAAAGCACATGCTTAAATGCTTTTCTCGCAGTTTTTCTCATAGCACATGCTTTGCTGAATCAGGGCCTAATTTCTGAGAATCTGGTTTTATAGTCCTGGTTCATCAAGGTTCTTAAGGATATATCAGACTTTAAGCAAGTGAATAGTCTCATTGCCCCAAACTGTCCAGGGTTTGAAAAAAACCCAACCAACCTGCCATTGTCACAGTTCTGCATCTGAGAAGAAACTGTGTTTCACATTCATGTCAATGTGCGGATTATCTTGGCAAATTAAAAATAAATGAAGACACATTAAGGTTGAGAATTAAAATGTTCTTGCAAATTCAGTGCAATGTCTATGACCCTGTCAGTTTGTGAGATGTAGGCAAATAAAATAGTCAGGAGATGTCTGGCTGACCATGTCTGATCACAAGTGCCTTTGATTAATATGATGCATCCACTCATTGATCAAGTACCACAGACAATGATGCAGAAGAAAATGCATCAGGCCCTGAGGACTGTCCGACTAAAGAAGGAAAGGAGTGAGCTGTTCTCATCTCAGTTTGAAGACAATGGGTAATATTTCAAGTATCTAAGTGACTTGGGAGGTGATGTCCCATTTTCAAAAGTGACTTAGGCACTTAGGGCCAGATCCTCAAAGGTATTTAGGCTCCTAATTTCCATTGTAATCTGAATAAAGACAGAGGAGGGCCTATGTCCCAATGGTGATACACCCATATAACTGAGAGCAGAAATGAGTCCATAGTCTTAGCTTAAGAATTCATTGTACTTCCTGGATTCATGTGATTATGAGACAATCTCAGCTTTATTTAAGAAAAATTAAATTTCTAGCCTTTATGGTTATGGAGGAAAGCTTGAAAATGAGACCTGAGTGCACCCTAGAGGCTTAGAGACCAGAAGACAAAATGAACCCAAAATGTATTTGAAAAAAACCCAAATTCCTGATTTTTAATCCAATCTCATGATTTTGGGGGGCCCGACTCATGATTTTTGAATGCTGGGGCTTGGCAACACTGCAGTAAGTCGTAAATGCACTGTAGATAACTGCACCGTTAGTTCATTATTCGTTTTACTTTTGTTTTGAAAAGAGTCTGTCCAAGGTTTAAGATGCTTATACAAAATATTAAACATATGCAAAGTAAGAATAACAATTACACTGGGAGCAAGAAGTCACGTTAGAGAATACGTTCCAAATGGGACAGCACACTGATCAGAAAAATAATATATAGGATTACTGCCAGAAAAATCATTGATATAATCCAGCCCGGTGCACAGCAGTGATATAATAGGCAATCTAGGTACAAGGTTATATTAGCAGTGGTCTAGAATACAAAACTAAAGAGATTATACTGTTGCTGTATAAGGCATATGTTAGGCTTCCATTCAAAACTGGTGAAGCGATTCCACTCTGTAATCTATTTTATTTTATCTAAAGTATCAGCATTTCTAATGCATTTATTACCTTGTTATCCAGGAATGACAGGAATGATATTAGTGCCTTGGTAGAAACGTAGCGTAGAGACACAGAAATGAGACCTGAGGTTCATAATCTCAATGACAAGTTAAAAGTCTTGGACCATGACCCTGCAAAGTGTTCCACATGCAAATCCTTGTGGAGTCCCACTGACTTCCCCCAGACTCGGCAGTGGTAAGGGATTGCCTGCACAGATTGGTTGCTGGGATCACAGACTTGCACTTAACTCCATTAAAAAGAAGAGACCGTGAGATGATGTAGCTGATGTGCCAATTGTTGAGTGGTTTCAAATGACTTAATAATATTCCTGCCATTTAGAAAAAAATCACATTGAAAAAAGCAAAAAAAAAAAGTGCTTTTGCTTTTGTTCCTTATAATATATCTGATTATTCAAATTAGTATAATATTAATGAGATGTTTTCCCCCCATTCATACTGTTTCTGCACTGTCTGGATTTCACTCAGTTTGGGCAATGGAAATGGGCTATAGTCAGGTTCACTTTTATTTCTAGTCAGTTTCACTTTCTGGTTCTCTGCAGATGTCTGGGTGAAACAACCCTGACATCTTCAAAAAAAAATAATAATCCCAAACCTGTTTTCACTTATGTTAATGGTTTTTAAATCATGAAAACCTTCTCATTAATTCCTTTTACAAAGTATAAATATCAAGTCCAAAGGACTTGATGTTATCCCTTAAGCAGAAGTTTATAAAATTATTAAAATAGTGAGAGATGCACAATATTTATATGGCTGAAGGGTTCAAAAACTAGAGTGTGACAGACTGCTGGACTTTGGGTGCGTGTGCGCATCCCAGAGCACCTGTTCTGGCCCTTTAAAACTGGGAACTGTAGTCTCTGAGCACATGATTAGGAATAAACATGACCTACAGCCAGATACAGGGTTTGTTGCCTGTTAGGCAGGGGCAGGAATGTTGTCGCAGGAGGTATCTTCTACCTTCCCATTTTACAGGTAAGGTCTCTGTCACTGAGGCCACGTCTACAATGTGGACCTTACAGCAGCATAGCAGTACCGCTTCAGCTACTCTATGCCAGTGGGAGAGAGCTCTCCTGCCGGCATAATTAAACTACGCCCAATGAGCAGCGGTAGCTACGTTGGCGGGAGAGTGTCTCCCACCGACATAGTACTGTCCACACTGGCGTTTTTGTCAGTGAAACTTGTGTCGGTCAGGGTGTGTGTGTGTGTTTTCACACCCCCTGATCAACAAAAGTTTTGCCAACAAAAGTACTATTGTAGACAAAGCCTAAGTTTGAGCCTTTTGCAGCTTCTGTTTATTTAATAAAGCACACCCTGAGGAAAGGGACCTGGAACAAAACTTGGGCATTTAGGTTTTATTGGACTGCCCTGGCTGATGAATCCACCTTTCAATTTATCTAAAGATAATAATCTAACAGTAAATACTGTTAAATACCAACACCCACAAAGTGAGAGGGGCAGAAGATAGAAATACATAAAAGTGAAAAATGGGGCCGAGATCTTCAGTTAATGGGAACTGAGCCTCTACGTCCCCAAGGCATCTTGGAAAATGTAAGCCTCGATTTTGTTTCTGGAGTGGGAAGAGATGGCACCGTAAAGCAGGAAGGTGGGATTAAGAATTCCTAATTTATTTCCCTATCCTGGGTTAAATTGTTCCTCTTCCTGTGTAGCAATGCTGGAAGAATGGTAAGGAGCTCTTCCCCCAGTGCAACCACGGAGTGGGCAGGCATCACCAGCCTCCTCGTACTGGAGTGTGCAAGAGTGCCTGAAATTCTGACCATCTCCAGCAGGGCTGTTTCTGGGTAAGCAGTGGATGCGGATGCAGAGTCTGATTAGCCTCTCCCCAGATTTACACATGTGTAACCCCAATTGACTCTTGATTTACATCAGTGTGAGAGGAGAATCACATTCTACCTGTGCCTATGGAAAGAAGGCTGAAATTCCATCTCAGGTTAATAAACCATTTGATCTTTGCTCTCTCCTGGGTTATGATGTCACTGGAATCCCTTGGTGGAATTACATCCTTATTACGTCCAAGTTGGTGAATGTTATCCCTTATAAGGTAACTCAAAACACAGTTGCGGTGATCGTGTTGGAGGCTGCTAGAGTCAGTGGGAATTTCATTGTGGAGTTAAATGGGAGCCGGATCACGCCCTAAGTATCTAAATGAAATTTTGTTTTGAATCCTGAAACTGGCTGTATATAATACTAGGAAAGAATTTTCTTGGAGGAGTCAGACTTTTACTTTGCTATTATTACTCAGGCCTGAAGTCAGCACTGAACCACTGTGTAATATATATATATATATACACACACACTGAAACCCCCCCAACTCTGCCGCCCTTCCTCATGTTCATTTTACCTTAGTATGCAAGTACTTGAAAGGCAACAGGAATCAAATCACAAGCCCCTGCAGCTTGAGCTAAAGAGACAACTTTTTAGAGTAAGAGCTGTAAGAGTCATATCCTCTGGGGCTCAGGCACAGAAGAGCCTGCATGACACACACTGGCCAGTGGGCTCCATTTGTAGTAAGGGTGACAGAATCTGACTCACATGGGTGACTTGATCCCTCTGGTGATTAATAAAGGAGTAAGGGGGATTCTGTCTTTCACTCGAGGTTGCTAGTTAGAATCTAACATAAGGTCCCGGCCACGGGATATTAGCATCTGACAGCTGTTCAGTTGCCTATGTGAAATATATCAGTGGTCTCCCTTCAGTTCTTTCTGGACAAAAGTCTGTATTAAAAAAAGACAAAAACCGCTACTTACTGGCATCCTTTCTGGCAGTGTCAGCAGCGAGGCCAGGTGGTGGGTAGACGTGCCTCCTGGCTATTGAATCGTCCCTCCAGGTTGGTGTTGAAGTACATTGGTTGGGCAGTGTGGAAGCTTGGATGGCTGCTGCCCAGACTGCACTTGTATTGGAGCTAATGTGAGGGGCTGAATCTCAAAGCTTTGATTTTTAACACCTTTCACCAGCACTATATTAACTTATTTGTTTGTTTTTTAACGTACTTAAGAAATGGTTTCGGGTCAGTCCTGTGATGTGTGTGAATGGTTTGGTGGTAGTACTAGAGGATGAAGCAGGTGGGGATGTGATCCGAATTTGGGGCTTGTCATTATGTTGGAGTAACAGGGCTTTTTTAAAATCCACCTCAAAGTGGGTGTCACTGTAATTTAGCTAATTCATAGAACACTGTTTTCATTTGTGTATAATTTATTTATTCTCAGCTCCTTTTGTCAGCCTTAGCCCAGCAGATATTGGGCCTGTAAAGGCGGCTTGAAGTGGGTATAAAACAACTTTACATCCACTTTAAGGCCCCATTACGGTGGTGGAATGGTGTCAAGCAGCCTTAATGGGAATGAGAATTAGGTCCATTGTTTAAGAAAACCAGACCTGATTCTCACTAAGACCCCTTTAACGCTGTTCTGGTACGAGTAATGTACACCCACTCCAATGCCTCCTACGGAGCCAGAACAGTGTAAAGGAACCATGTAAATAAGAATCAGACCCACCAAGTTTAACACCAGATCGGAGCCAGAGCTTGAACTTGTAACAATGAAGCCATTTTTCAAACACAATGAAAGAAGTGAGACAGTTTTGTGAAGCATGAAATCCACCCACTTGCACAGGGAGATGACTCCAAAGGAGTCCAATGGAATTTTACCAAACTTAGCCCCCAAAAATTCATTTGGGGGTATGAGAAACTTCAGCCTGATTCTCATGTACAATAAGCGTGCTTTACTCAGCTGTTGGGCTGTAATGCACCCTTAACATGGGTGTCAGTGTAATTTCCTACTTTAAGGCCCCTTTACATGGCCAGAGAAATGGAAAGTGGTCTTGGTGTAAGACTAAGAGCCCAAAGGTACTTCTTTCTGGAAAAGTGTTTACCTGATTATAGTGGTTTAGAAAAAACGACGGGGCTGATTCTCATTTACACGAAGGGCTTGTCTATTCTAGAAAGTCGAGCTGCTTTAACTATGCCAGGATAGTGAAACTAGCAAACCCCTCCGAGACCACACTCTCAGTGTAAAAGTGCTTATCCTGGTATAAGTGCATGCACTTTAGGGTTTATACTGGTCTGGCAATATCTACAAAAAACACTCCCTAAACCATATAGCTAAAATGATATAACATTGCTAATGTGGACCAGATCTAAGGCCCTTTGGTACGGCTCTGACAGTGGCCTGGAAGTGAGGGCATGTCTACACTATAAACTTAAGTCGACATACAGCCACCTCAGTAATTACTGCGTTTTTTCATGTCCACACTACCCTCCTTCTCTTGCTGGAGTGTGTTCTCACCGGAAGTGCTTGCACAGACTTAGGAAGCTCCAAGCCAGGCTGCTGCTGGGGCTCCCAGCTCCTGGATCCCCGCTCCAAGCCAGACTGTCGCCCGAGCTCCCAGCTCCACTCCCAGACAGCAGCTGGGCTTAGAGCTGGGAGCCCGGGGAACATGGAGCCGAGAGCATGGGTGGCAGTGGGGAGCAGGGAGCCCGGGTGGCAGCCAGGCTACAGCTGGAGGCCCACACCTGCCCCGGGGTGACAGCCAAAGCTGTGAGCCAGGCAGGAGGTTCACTGCAGGGAGACTACCTGCCTTTCTTGTCAATTTCACAGCTCCAGTACAGAGCTGTGACATTAACAAGAAGGACAGCCAACAGTAAGGCCATGCCTACACCGGACAGCTTACGGCAGCACAGCTGTACCAATGCAGCGGTGATGATGTAAAATCTCCCATGTAGCTGCTCATAATTAAACTACCCCAAACGAGCGGCGGGAGCTCTGTGGGCGGGAGACGTTCTCCCGTTGACATAGCGCTGTCCACACCGGCGCTTCTGTATGCGTAACTCATGTTGCTCAGGATCGGCTTTTTTCACCCCCCTGAGCGACATAAGTTATACCGACAGAAGCGCTAGTGTAGACGTAGCCTTAGTAACGCAGTGTCTGCATAACTGTGTCGCCCTAACTACACCGACATAAGCCCTACACCTCTCATGGGGGTGGAGTTATGATGTCGGTGTAGTAAGGCACTGACATCGGCGGGAGCAAGGCTGTAGTGTAGCCATAAGCGGCCTTACATCGACCTAACTCTGTAGTGTAGACAGGCCTGAATGTAAAGGGAATCCAGCAGTATAAAGGAGCTATAGTGGAAATTAGATTTGGGGCCCTATAGGCCTTATTTGCCATGGCCTTGCAGCTTGTGTAGTCATTTGTACCTGTGCAAAGTGGATGTAGAATGCGACCAGTGGCGTTTTAACCCCACTTTGCACAGGTGTAAATGACCACGTCAGGTGCAAGGCAGCGGCAAGCCAGGCTCTTTGGTTCTGCTTAAGCTCTCACACCTGTGTAAATCAGGAGTAGTAGTACTGAAATCAGGCGGTCAGACGCAGGTATCAGTTGCACTGTCAAGGTCTGGAGTAAATTCATTGAAGTCAGAACCTGGCCCAGTGGAGCCACATGTGGGTAAGTGAGAGAAGAATCAGGCCTTCAGACACCATAGACTGTAGCAGGGTTCTGGTGCCATAAATAAATCACTCAACCTTGAGGAACACAGTTGTGCATACATTTTTTTCAGCAGTTATACACTGGGCATACAGCACCGGTCTTGTCTGTTTAAGAAAAAGTACATCTAAAAGTGTTCAGTATTTCTATGCCTGTTCCTTCCTTTGATCTCTTTTAAAGCTGGGAGCAGAGGGTAACTTGATCTCAGACTCTCTCTCCTTTCATGGATGATAATTAGTACAGGTCCAGGAGCTGGGTGCAATGATACCCTTCTCTGTGCTACAAGGGGAGAAGCAGAATGGACTGGAGTGATTGTTTGCTGTGTTGATGACTGTGATGTTGCCATGGAAAAGCTGGAGACTTCAGGGGAGTTTGTGTTTTGTTGGGCAGCAAGCCAAGCTGCTTTGACTTATTACAACTGTGTGAGTGAGCAAGCCCTGCCGAACTATATCCCTGTGTAGCAATTCAAAGGAGGAGGGGGAAAGCACAGGATTGCTTTAATGAGGGAGCAAGAGAGAGTGCACTTTACTAAGTCTGCCTTTCAATAAGTATGTGAGATGCAAACAAAAATTCTGTTATCTTCTTTGGAAAACTGTTCTACTTACTCATAAGTACTGGATTCTGAGCAGTTAAAACAATATGATCTCAAGTAATCCCCCCTAGAAGCCAACAGAACTGTTTAATTGCCTGTATCTGCACAGAAAGGAGCTCTTAAAGTTCTGCCGAGCCTGAGTCCATTAAAGCCTTTGATCTATTCCAGAAACAAAAGTGGAAAGAGACTAGACTGTTTTCATTATTTCAGCTGAATGAAGTGCAAAAAGTAAATAAGAAGGGTAAATAGTGCAATGTAAATGAATGTTCTGATCCTGCAAAGGCCTATGCACATGCTTAACTTTACACGCTGTGAGTAGTCCTATTACTCAAGGTGTGTAAAGTTCATAATCCCTAGTTCTGATATGATGCTTTTTCATCAGCGCATCTCAAAGTGCTTTACAAAGGAGGTCAGTATCATTATTCCCTTTTTACATAAGGGGAAACTGCGGCAAAAAGCAGCAAAGTGATTTGCCCAAGGTCACCCAGCACATCCGTGGAATAGAACCTAAGACTCCAGAGTGCCAGGCCAGTGGATTATCCACTTAGAACACTGCCTCCTAAGTTAAGTGCCTACATAAGTCTCTGCAGGATCTGGGCCTAGGTTTTAAAAAATCTATCCAAGAATTATTCACACAGCATTTTTTTAAATACAAGACTTTTATGCTGACTGCATTCCTTTAATGTGATCTGCTGGGCCCTGTTTTCGTGTAGGTGTATGGGTATTTTGTGAATGCATCTTGGGGCTCTGAAGATCCATTTGATCCAGTTAAATACTGCTTCTTCTTTTTTTTCTGTTTTGTTCCAAACAGTGCTGAAAAAGATGCACCTAGGAATTATATTTTAAAATGCACATCTCAGGGGTTGATGATTTAAAAGTACTAATAAAAATATGGGTATTAACTTGCAAGAGTCCATTTTTCTAAAACAAATTCTGATCTAAGCTTTTGAAGGAAACCATTTCTGAGTGGCTTGTGTTTAGAATTTGGTATAAGCATATAGGATGAAAATCTGGCTCTATTGAAGTCAATAGCAAAACTTCCGTTAACTTCAATCAAGCCAGGATTTCACTCATAGAGTGCATCCTGCAAACCCTTCTGTCATGATGTGACCGAACCCATGAGGACCATTGGCTTCAGAGGAGCCTTGGTGATTATCTATCTGACCCATGGTTTTCACCGAAAAGTTTGGGTCCAGGCACTGCAGACACTGAAGGCAATAACGAAACCTGCTGACTTACTGGGAGCTGGACAAGGTCCTAAAACTGTGTGCTTTGCTGTACTTAGCAAGATATATTTGGCTTAGTTAAAAAACAAGTTTCCAAATATTTCAGTGTCTGAGTTTTCCAGAGAAGTATACAGTTGTTGAAATATTTGTGTGTGTGTGTGTGTGTGTGTGTGTGTGTGTGTGTGTGTGTGTGTGTGTGTGTGAGGGAGAGAGAGAGGGAGAAATCAGAGGTAGAGAAACCTTGAAGTGGATAAAAAAACATAAAGCCGCAGACCCTCAGCTGATGTAAATGTCATATCTCTATTGACTTCAGTGGAACTATGACTGTTTATGCTACCCTGTTTCCCCGAAAATAAGACATCCTCCGAAAATAAGGCCTACTTACAGTTTTGCCTCTCGTTGTAATATAAGGCATCCCCCCGATAATAAGACCTCCCCGATAATAAGGCATCCACCGATAATAAGGCATTTTTCATTTCTGAAAAATAAGACATCCCCTGAAAATAAGACCTAGCGCATCTTTGGGAGCAAAAATTAATATAAGACACTGTCTTATTTTCGGGGAAACAGGGTAGCTGAGGATCTGCCCCAAAGAATCTGTGAGTTTTGCTTTAAAGTTTATGAGCTGTTGTAACTGTTTTTATATATTCCTTATTTCCCTTTTCTTTTAATATCAGCTCTTTTGTGGTGTTAACATTTTGGAACACATAGTCAAGTCCTCCAGCCAGAGTTGGAGTCGCTGCCCATTCAGGGACTCTCCAACTTAATGAGAACTTCAATATTTGTAATCATACCTCTCAGACTGCCAAGTCTGGGATGCAGTCTGTGACAAAGAGCAAAAATGAGGGTCATAAGAAACGTGTTCACTCAGGAAACTGAAACTGCCCGGTGAGTCATTCTTTAGGGTAAATCACCCTTTCTATAACCTCAGTTTCCTGAGTCTTTATTTCTCATGTAGATGGGCCAAATTGAGGATGCTCCACTGAGTTCAGTGGAGGTGCTCTCATTTATACCAGCAGAAAATTTGGCCTGATAATGTTCAACAATAGACACCAGATATGTATGGAATGTAGATAACTTTGGGATTAAAGGGAATGATGTTCCTTGAAAGGAGGGGATGTTTTTACTAGCTGATAGGCCAAATAGACTACTGGCATTAGGGGGCACAACTCTGCCACTGGCTTCCAAAGAGAATGTTGCTACTGAGTACAGAGTAAAACCATCCAAATACACAGCTTTTAAATCAAAGGCACTAACCTCCAAATCAACCCGGGTGTTGTCAGTGCACATTCTCCTGGGTAATGCTTGCACATCTCATTCTTCGTAACCTTCACGTTTCCTTCCCTAGAACCTGTTCATTCTTCATCTTCCTTCCATTACCCTGGTCTGCCAAGAGTTCTGCAGGAAGAGCTGGTATAGGCAGTAAGAGTAGCTTTCTGTTAGTAACACAGACTGTGGTGTCAGAGATAGTCAGGACGTCAGCTTCCGGAGCTCCTGGTTTGTTTTTCTTCCCCATGGGAAAATGGTCTTAGCATATACAGAGCAGCTAGTGGATCACGTCCAGCCAAGGAAAGAAACAACATCAGGGCAAACTGCAATGGTTTATATGACTTCCCAGCCCCAAACGATGGTCTCAGAGGCTTACATATTCTTCTATAAGCATCGGGGAATGAAATCCAACAGACCTGTGTTAGGGGTCTGCACTCCATGCTCCCTCCTTCCCTGACTCTGTGGAAACTCACATTGGGCTTGTCTACCTTAGAACAATGGGCTGGGATTGAATTGGGGAATTAACTAACCTCAACCTAACCACAACCTTTTCCCTAGTGTGGATTCATTGTGATGCCTTTTGCCTTGATTGAGTAGGTCAGAGTGTGTAATGGCTCCCTCAAAACACACTTTGGCCTGCCCGGTCGAGGTAGAAGTTACTGTAATGCAGCCATGCTAGGGGAAAAGTCATGGTTTGGAGGAGGTTAGTTAACATACCCAGCCTGGCCTTGATTCTTTTTGCTAGAGTTGACGTTACCTATTGTGGGAGACTGGGCTGTGTGGATCAAGCAGTGGGCATGTAGGCTCTCTAGCATACTCCCTGTTGAGCCTTGTGGTCCGCCAAACTGCTAACCTCAGTTGCTGTAAGCACCGTGAAATCCTACTTCGTTTCTGCACTCCCCAAAGAGGGCGGGAGGTTTCCCTGAGCCCAGGCAGAGTATCCAGTGACAATCTGCACCATAGCAGCAGTACTGCAGCTTCTGTTCTCCCATACGTCTCTAGAAGCTGCAGAGTTTGGAGGCCATATCCCCTGCTGCTCAACGGCATCTTAAACCCACCCCCCACCTTCCCTAAGAAGAGAAACCAAAGGAACCTCTGTAAAGTGGACCTTGTGGAGTCTCCTACGTCCTCTGGTGCCCCTCTGTATTATATCCCCAGAGGGTAGGACTTTGTCCTAGCTGTTTAGCTATACATGTAGACCAGCATGCCTTAGGGCCTGATGCAACACCAGTGAAGTCAATGCAGAGACCCACATTCCCATTACATTCAATGGACAAGCGATCAGGCCCCTCCTGCCTTATACTGTCTTAATACAGCTCCCAGTTTAGAAAAGCATTTAAGTTCCATTGACTCCAGTGGGATCTAAAAATGTGCTTAAAGCCACGCATGTGCTTCCTGAATAGGGGTGCTTCGCCGAATCAGGGCCACAGGGCTTCGTTCAGCTGAGCATTTGTTGTTGCTGTTTTTTTAAATCAAAGAAGAGATTTAAAAGAACAACAAGCTCTGTGGAAACAGCATGAAAATAATTATATTACACTGTGCAGATTACTATCTGAGTGAATCTTCAGTAGTTCGTAACTCCATCCATACATGTTTCAAGGGCCCCGCAGTAGTTCCAACATGTTACAGCTAATAAATCCGTTTATTGCCGGGGTTGTTTGTTTCAGCCACCAAGCAGAAAGTTCACTTGCAGGTGCAGAAGGCCTATGTATAGAAGCAGAATTCAGATTTACAGCTGTTGTGACTTATCCCAGTCTCGATTGCAACAAATCATTTTGTTAGGGGAAGAGAATCTGCTGTTGGCCGACCAAGACACACAGTCAGGAATGTGAAATGTGGCTTTGTTAGTTTAAAAGAGAACATCGCCTCAGATGTTGCACTGGGTTGTTTTATAAAGATTTAGAAAAATCAGTCATAAATTGAATGCTGGTTTAAGCTGCACACAATGTCTTGTTTTCCATCATCAAAGAAGTCATTTACTATCTTCTTTCTCTTTAATCGTAAGTGTGGATCAAGCACAGGATTGTAAAATTTCAGCAATATCCCTCTAAGGCCAGTTATTACTTCCGTCTGTGATCCTGTTTGATTTTCTAAAAATGAGTCAGATACTTTCTTTAAAGCCTTGTAACAGCTTGGTGCATGTAAGCTGCACTCTGAGCTTCACAGGCTAAGCAAGTCTGCACAATAGAAGACTTCCTTACAGCCTGAGTCTGCCAAGTCTGCGCTCAATGCTGCATGGAGGAGTCATGTTACTGTTCAGCAAGGTCATACAGGCCTAAAATAATCCCTGATGTTTATCCTTCCCAGAGGGTAGTAAGCACTCCGCAAACACCGGCACAAGAAAACCCATTAAGAAAAAGAAAGACGTTTCAAAATAAAACATCGCTGGTAGGTTTTGACGTCAGCGATCAATAGAAAAGCACGGGGAGCACCCATTAATAGTTTGTGATCTCAGAAATAATCTGAATGGAGTTACTTTGCTAGGGCGGGGAGGCCACTTGATCATCTCTGTATTGCCAGGTTGTCCCCAAAGATTGCCGGGTATATTTTTAATAATTAATGCTGCACCTTGAGTTTGTACAGGAAAGGAAAGGCATGGTGAGGTGTTGCTATTCTTAGGCTTCCCCCCATGTATAGGGAGAGCTGGCTGACAGGCTAGTTCGACTGATATCTTAGAGGCTAGATAGCTGCCTAGGTACATGGCCCCCAACACTGCAGTATCTGAGCACCTCATAATGGGTAATGTGTTTGTCCTCACCACACCCCTGGGAAGTGCCACCAGCCCCATTTTACAGATGGGGAACTGAAGCACACAGTAGTTTGCCCAGGCTGACATAAGACGTCTGTGGCCAACCAGGAAATTGATCCGTTGCTTCCTATTCCCAAAGCCAGTCAATTCCACTTGGTAGGTGTGTCGTTTTGCTGCTGACCCAGCCCTGTAGTGACTCTGCTGCAGAGGGGAGAGCTCATGGAGGAGAAGGAATCGATAGGAGAAAATGGCTTGCTGGGGAGTGGGAGATATGTCCCTAATGCTCCTCCTTCAGCAGGGAGACTTGGCAGGCAGAAACTTATCTCACACAGGTTCTTTATTTTCCCAAGACTCTGCTAGCTATTTAGGGCGTGATAGCTCTGACTTTAGCCAGCCGTCGTACTGGCAGATGCTATGTAAGCTTTCCACACAGCTCTGCAATCCTGACCTGCAACAATCCAGCTATTCCAGTCCGGGGTCTGTCTTGAGCAGAGATTGCTATCTGTGCCAGATTGCGTGGTGGTTTTCTGATGTGAACAGATGGGACTAGGGGGCAGGCTACATCTGCTCATAGAATTCTTCCGCCTTCGCAGTTGTTTTGAATGGGTGAGAGTTCTTGGGGGATTATGGATTTGGGCTCAGATGCTCCTTTTCTGTAATGCTCGTTGTGCTGGCGAGGGAACCCGCACTGCAAATCACAGAATCAGGCTGAGGAGGAAAAGACCTGTTAGTTCATCCAGCCCTTCTCCTTCCCAGTGAAGGATTGAACCCTGCAGGACTTTTGCTTGTGCTTCATTCAATTTAGCTTAAAAGTTCCAACCGCAGGAACCTCCTCTTAACCCCTGTTCCACAGCCTAATACAGCTCACCGGCAGCACATGTTTCCTGATATTCGGCCTAGCGCTCCCCTCTCTTCATTGCATGCGTGATTCCTGGTTACACCCGCCTGCAGCAGCCTAAGGGCCAGATTTTTAAAAGGGCCCAGCACCCAAAATTGGGACTGGATTTTCAAAAGAGCTCAGCTCCTGTTGTGGCACCTCAGGGGCGTGCCCAGATGGAGAGCAGGGGAGTGCTGAGAAACGTTGGAAAATAAGTTGCTTTCCTGCTTGCTTTTTGCACCCTTCAATATTTGCAGCTCGTTATCAGGCAGGCCCTCTCCCCCCAGTTGTTTCAGAGCCAAACTATGCAGAGTTTTCCTCATAAATCAATCCCTCCTGCCCCTGGGCTGAGGCCTCTGTTCTGCCAAGAGGAAGTTGGGAGGGGGTGGAGGGAAGGTGGATCTCAGCCACTTTTCCACTCCCCTAATCCTGGGCCGGACAGGGATAGAAACAGCCCCCAGCATCATTTAAAACCACCTCAGGGCTGCTCTGAGTGATGCTGTCTGCAGTCTGAGGGACTGAGGATCTGGTGGAGTGCTATGTATTCGGCCCCAGCACGTTCCCTATAGGGAGGAGGGCCGAACGGATGGTGTAGAGCTGGCTACACTGGCCTTGTGCCACCTACGGAAGCCTGTGTCCTTATTCTCCTTTAGGGCAGCCAGAACTGGGGCCAAGGATTGAGCCACCAGGGTGTTTTCGTTGCTTCTCTCAAAAGTCTCTTTGGTTCATCAGCATCTGTCTGGTCCAAAAGTTCCTAGCTCAGGCCACCCTATTCTAGGTGCGATCACACAGTATCGATATAGCCAGGGACTAGTGCCTCCTAGCTCCATGACAAGGTGCCTTTGGAGGATGTGTCCCAGAACCAAGTCACATTGCAAACTCATGGTTAATTTGTGGCTCGCTATCACCCCTAGATTTCTGTCAGCATTAGCCCTTCCCAGGTTTCCCCATCTCAATGAGTGAATGTGTGTCAGGTGATTATTCCCCATATGTAGCAGCATGCATTTTTCCATGTTACTTCTCAGGCTGTTATGGTTTCTGCCCATGTTTCTGTGCTCACTAGGTCCCTTTGCATCTGTCCTCGTTGTTTGCCGTTTCTCTGTCTTAACGTTGATACGTGCATCACCCCACCATGACTCGCTACACTGCCATCTATTAGCTGTTGATTATGCTCTTTCAGCCAGTGTTCAGTCCATCTGATAGTGTCCCTTGCCAAGCAAATTTGATTTCACTTCTCATTTAAGATTTTGTCCACTCATAAGTTTGTAATTCTAACAAACGAACAAAAAAAGCAATCAGGTTTGTCTGGCAAAATGCATTTTTTTAAACCCATGCTGCCTCTTATTCCTGGTTCCATTACCCTCTAGCTGCTTCGGTATTTTTCTTTCTTAATATTAGCTCCATTATGTTACTCTGGAGAATGACTGGAATTAAGAGATTATAATTACCAGGACCGCTCTTCAAGTCTTATTTAGAAATTGGTACCTAGAGCTGCTTTTCTTTAATCTTTGGCTTGGGTTTGGTTTACCTTGATGTTTAAGGAGTAATTGTCAGTCGTGTAGTAAGTCCGTTACCTAATTCCTTTAATACCTTATGATGATGATGTGCAGCAAGGCAAGAAGCACTGGGGTCTAGGGGGCTAATCAAGGAGTGTGAGCAATAGACTCCTTCATTCTAATCATGGCTTGGAGATGGTCTCTCTGCATGGGCTTGGTCAAATCCTCTAAAATGGGAGGATTAATACTTATTGTCATGGGAACAATTTGAAAAGAACTGTTCAAGTGCTAAAAATCCACCAGAATTCACATAAATAGGACTTGATTAGCCCACTAGTGTTGGATCTATTTGGCTAAGTTGGACCTATTTGCAAAATCATGTACCGTGTTGGCAACTAAGCACAGCACCAAGCATCTGGATTTTGCTTCTCTTCAAGTATGAACTTGGTACTAGAAAGACCTGAGGTTCACTGTTTAGCTTAAATGAGTCAGCTAAGCTGCTGTACCTCTCTAAGAATCAACTCATTAACCCTCCTCCAGATTTTCAGGCTGTCCCCTGTGCATGCAGTGTGCTCATTGGGGCAGGCTGGGTATGCTGTGAATAATTTTTACATACCCACCCAAAACTACCTCCACCAACCCTGGTTACTCATTTCAATAGATAGCTACTGCCACACAACAAAATACCCAGGGCAGGAAGGAAGGGAGAGGGGGGTCAAAATGTCCCTGCCTTTTTAATGGGAGCAAAATTATACACATTCATCACGCAGCTACAGTCAAACTCTAGCTGGCTCTAGTCAACTCTTGTTAAATGCTGGCTGGAGACGTCGGTTTTTACTGCTGTTCTCAAGCTTCCAAGAAAGGACATGTGACTTTGCTAAATTAAATTTCATTCACAGTGCTGTTTTCTTCTGCATACCTGCTGTGGCAGTTTTGTTTCTGAGATGGATAGTTTGCAGATATATTTTAGACTGCGAATCAGTTATTGTGAGTTCATGCATGTTAAAAATTAACGTGCAATTTGTGTTTATGGCTTTTAAAACTTTTGGTATGGCTTGTGAAGTATACTTCCTCAGTGGTGCCATCTTTTGCAATTTTTATCACAAGTCTCATGATAGTTAGTGTTTTTTCTTCAATCCCCAGCTCCTGGAGTCATGTGATTTCCAATAAGTTTTTAGCCCTTGTGGTTGGTGAAGAACAGTTGAAAGCATGAACCTTGAAAGCACAAAATCCAGAAGGCAAATATAAAGAACCTGACATGTAGCACCTCCCAGGTTTAGGGCATCACTGGGCTCTTACATCCTCTGGTGAAGAGCAGCTTCTAGTTGCTTTGCCTATCTGCAACTTGCTCCCTTCCTGCTGACTTTGCATTTTAGGGGATCTGTATCTTGGTTTATGCCAGCAGAATAGATGTACAGTTCAAAACAGTGTGACTGGAGCATGCTTTGAAGAGCATGGGTTATAGCGTGCGTGTTGTGACTAACGAGAGGTGCCCATGAGGATATTTTGGTGTTTGGGTTGTCTTTTTTGTAGACAGCACAGGAGCATGTGGTATCTTTCAGATAAATAAAGGGCACATTCCCTCCCCGAAAGAGCTAACAATCTGCACTGGCCCTGGTTTAGAAAGAGACAGCCCTGGGCAATAGGCTTTCAATTATAACTGGACCCATTTTCAGCAGTATTATCTCCTCAGTGTGGGAAGAAATAATGCGAGTGTCAACCCGAATTTCCTCTTGATTTTTTTCTTCCCTCTAGTACAGGGAGAATGGTCCCTTAAATCCTCAGAGGCTAATGCTATCCACACAGCAGCCATGTGCCTCCTCATTGATTCCCAGGACAGTTCCCCTATGCTGACCCCTTTGGCCAGTTCCTCAGAATCCCCATCAGGGTGTCAGAGAAGCAGCGTAACAAGGTGATTACAGCGTGTGCATTCTCTTGGTCAGGGAATGCCTATGAGGTTGAATTTGGGGTGATGGCGGCATAGAAATGGGCCATCTCTCTCAGCCCCTGCTTGATGTAACCGCCAAAGCCCAATCCCTGTGATGCAACCTCAGAAAGGGCATGCTGCGAAGCAGGCTTCTGCTCCTTCTGTCCGCCCCACAGCCCAGATATAACTGCTCTGGGTTCCCTGGGCTTCCAGAAGTGGGGAGACAATTGGGCGCATTTAAGGGAATGGGAATTGAGGACAAGTCTACACTTAAAACGCTGCATTGGCGCAGTTGCATCAATGCAACTGCACCGCTGTAGCGCTTTAATGAAGACACTCTAAGCCGATGGGAGAGAGCTCTCCCGTTAGCTTACTTGATCCACCTCCTTGAGAAGCTGTAGCTATGTCAACAGGAGAAGCTCTCCCACCAACATAGCGCTGTCTACATGGGACTTTAGGTTGGTATAACTATGTCGCTCAGGGGTGTGGAATTTTCACACCCCTGAGTGATGTAGTTATTCCAATATAGGTCTGTAATGTAGGCCAGACCTGAGGGTATGTCTACACTTAAAATGCTTCGGTGGCACAGCTGCAATGCTGGGGCTGTACTGCTATCGTGTTTCAGCTTAGACACCAATAGGAGGGGTTCTTCCATTGCTGTAGTTAATACACCTCCCCGAGAGGTAATAGCTAGGGTGACGGAAGAATTATCCCATCGACCTAGCACGGCCTACACCGGGGGTCAGCTCGTATAGCTATGTCTCCCAGGAGTGTGGACTATTCACATCTCCCAGGGATGTAGCTATCCAAATGTAAACTCCTAGTGTTGACCACCCCTGAGGCTCTCAGTAGATATTCTGCACCTTCCAGAATTGGGTCATCACTTAAAGACATTGTATGCTGCAGTTAGGCAGCATAGTGCACTGTGGATTATCTTAATTAGCTACGGTGGAACTATTTGAGGTAACAGGGTCAGTTTAATTGGTTTCTACAGAGCACGGGGTGCCCAGTGACCAAATGCAATGGTGACATTTGAAAAAGAGAGCATTTACTAACTGTAGCCTCTTCCTTAGGGCAGTGTTTTTCAACTTCTGAGTTAAAATGAAAGTGACCAATGAGAGCAGAGGGACCAAGTAGTAAGGACCCAATCGCCTGCTTCCTTTGCAGGCAATAGGAGTTTTGCCATCGCCTTCAACGGGTGCAGAATCGAGCCAGAGGCACCGTGTCAACAGCTGGCAGATGGGGCTGTTCACTGTGATGCAAATATTTTTTCCAGAAAGCCTGGCACGTCTGTTATTTCTGCAGTGCATGCAAGAGTCACCAGAAAGTTGGAGACTCCAGGTGCCATTTGCCTGTTCCTAACAAACCATGCTTCAAAATTACCAGTAAACAAAGGACAGGGGTCAGGTCTAGGACCCACACTCTGCCCTCACTTACTTGATTGTAATGGGGTTGTGTGAGGGCCAGATTTGGCCCCCTAGTTAAATGTAATTGGCCAGACTCGTCTCTGGTGTCAATTCATTACAGTCCAGAGATGAATAAATCCAAGTGAGTTTGATCCAATATGTTCCACCCCGCCCCCGCTCCCTTGTACTGTTCTTTGTTTTTTTAACCTAGATTTTTATTGAAAAAGTTCCAATACACAATAAGCAGAAAGACACAAAAGAGGAGGTGAGGCCAATGTGCTAAGGCCAGTGTGGTTTAATCCCTCATTGCACTCTTTTGGGATGGATAAATATTATGTGCCGTGTCCTCTGTTCAGACCCCGATTGCTTAGCACAAAGCAGCTGGAAAGCAGAGGCTCTCCAGTGACAGAGGGGAACCCTGAGGTGATGTGGAGGATCTTAAATGGCTCCTCGCCATCCACTTCTCCTCTTCCACATGGGGCAGGGGGAGGGAGGGAGGCATGGCAAAGGCAGGAGGGGCAGAGTGTATGCCCCCCCGCCTGACCTCGACCGATGCGGTAGTGCCTGTCGGGGCCACTTTCCTCCCCTCTCCCCTCAGCTGCGCCAAGTGTAAACTGGCCCTGTGAGTCCATGCAAAACGTCAAGTTAAAACACGTGCCCTCTGAGTAAAAGTGCTGGCGTCCGGGCACAGATTCTGAATGTGAGTTTGGATTGTGTTTGGGGTGCCAAGCTAGCGCGGCCATGCCTGAAGGCCTGATCCTGTGAGGTGCGGAGCACCCTCGGCACACCATAATTAGACAGAGCCGACAGCCAGGCTTTGGCTGCACACCTAGTGGGAGGTTCTCCTCTCGTTTACCCCAGGGGCTGCAAGGCCCAAGGGGCAATCCGGCCCAGGGTCAGTAATAGAACTCAGGCCTCCTTGCTCCCAGCGCATGGTGTAACCTCCAGACCAGGCTCCTCCCCTCAGTGTGCTGCTCTGAATGGTCTGTTTTAGCTTTAAAATCTTTTGTCCATATATCACACCAGACAGCGCCTGTTAATCAAAGTTACATTCTCCAGAGTATCTCCCATCAGATTAATATCCCCAAATGGCCTGTTAACTGCCCTCAGCCCTTATAAATTTCTGACCGTGGCTATTATCTGGAGTGAATTCCCCCAGATGTTATTTCTAAAGTACATGAAGCTACTGCTTTTCTTCCTTTGCTGATGGTGTGATGCCCTGTGATCGTTATTTTGTCATAGCGTCTCTTCTCTCTCACCAGCACCAAGAGCTGTACCCTTTCCGCCCCATTGTGAGAGCCAGCTGATAGCTTTTTCTTTTGTTGGCTCACCTGACACTGCATTGTTTTCTTGATATAGCTACGTTGTTTAGGGCTTATAGCAATATTTTCCCCTTTGTAGCTGATGGTTGACTATTTGCTAGTATAATTCTTGTATACCATTGTATTCTTGTCAGCTTTTATTTTGATACCCAAGAGGGTAATTGTGCATAGGCTCATGAGTGCAGGTATCTGCTTTGCAGGCACGGGTACCTGTTGTGTAGTCAGCAATCCTTAATTGCTCGCTTTCTGCCAGCATTTAGGCCCACCCTTTGCAATGACTTACTGCGACCCCAGATGCATTCCTGAGTCCATAAACTAAAGAGCATTGTTGCCAGAACCTATGTGTTTTCTACACCTGATTTCTGAATCCTCTATTCTACGAGGAACACAGTAACTGCCTGTGTATACTTGTAAATGGGGATTTTGCAGGAATAATTTAGGCAGTTATTGTAGCAGGGTTGAAACCCTATTTAAGAAAAATATTAAGCACATGCTTAAATCCATCCTTATTCATCAGAATACTTACGCATACACTTAACGTTAAGCACATGCTTAAGTGCTTTGCTGAATCGCGTTGGTTTGCTGAATCAGGGCCCTGACCCTTACTGAAAATTATTCTTTTGTCTCTGTTGACAGATTTTAATCACTGGCGTGAGAAATATTTTCAGGTGTGTGATTATGGCTTGTTTTTCTTTTCCAAGGGATTCTGTCCCACCCCTCCCCTTTCACTGGTTACCTGACAATTGCCAGCTATTTTATTAATTTTTTTCATAGTTCTCCTTGCATTTTAAATAACTGAGCTAAAGTTAAAGCTGACGGATTACACCCCCTTTGGTTGTCATTGTTCATGGATCAGTTTCTGCCTAGAATAGAAATAATTAAATGATAAGAAAGGATCTTGTTTGCTTCTTATTCCCTGGCATCATATATGGAAAAATATTGCAGTTGGTTGAATTGTCTATTAGAAATTAGCCTTTAAAGGAGAACAAACAGAAGGGAGTTATGCAAGTGGGTCCTTTAGGGCTGGATCAAAACAAGGAAGGAGAAAGAAGATGATTGTGTTCATGTACTTGTGGATTAATTTATGTGTCTTTATGGGTACATGAAAAGAAAATTATGGCTACCTATAAAGGTCTAATTAGGGCATCCAGTGTCAGTTCTCTGCAGCTAATCTGTTGCAGATCATAAAAAAACAATAAAAGCATTATCACGTGTTGCACATTAAATGGACTGTTTTCAGCTAATGAGGCCAAATTAAAAAAAGATCTAGCTGGAAAGTACACTCTTTGTAGCTCTTAAATGCAGGATAACTCTTTAAAAACCCCAGTGTGTTTACTGTGTAGCCCAATAATGAGTAACATATGCTGCCTCCACATTATTGGTCAAATTCTGCCCTTTGAGAGCATTTGGCCAATTGCATTAATTTTTTAGCGTTTGTTCACAGGACGGAGCTCATGCAATTCTAAGTAAGTCCCACGGATGGGCATTTACTCATGCAAGCAATCCCAATTGCACTACTCACTTGAGTAAGGGTTTTACACTCAGGCTTTTAGATAGGACAGCTGAGAATTCAGAAAACCTGCAAGTGAAAAATCTTTGGCAAAACCTCAATTCTAGCTGAAAATAGACATTTGCAGAGAATTAGGTGCAATTAGTCAAACTCCTGCTACCTCCAAACATGACGACAGACCGAAAAATTATAGCTATTCAAAACACTACTGCAAAGATAATTTTCCTAGCTGATCTCTTTGACCATGTCACGCACATTTGGTGTCCCTTCCACGTCATATCAGACGTAAGCTACTTGTCTTCACTTTCAAAGCCCTTCACAGCTTAGCTTTCATACACTATTGAGAAATAACCTCCTGTCTCTGATCAGCCAGTGATGCCAGCTTCCACCTCCCACCTGTTACATTTTCAAACAAACACCTTTGTGCATTCTCCCACGCTGCCCCTCACGATTAGGAGGAGCTCTCCACAGACGTCCACAAAGCTATCTTATTATCCTCCTTCAAACTCTCCTTTGCCATGGTGCTTATGTAATGCCAACAGACCCCAGTGGGCAGGATTGAACCAGGGACCTCTGGAGCGTAGTACATGAGCCTTTACCGCATGAGCTAAAAGCCACCTTGCTGTTAGCTAAGGTTGTAGAGCGAACTCATTTAACTCTCTCTCTCAGTGCCACTAGATGGGACAGAGCACCACACCCAGGAGGTGTGTGGGTTACATATTTCCCCTACCTGAGGAAGTGCATCCTAAGCTTCAGAGACTTCCCAGTTGAAATCCTGGACAAGCCCCCACTTGTAATACCAACAGAGCCCAGTCGTCAGTGGGCAGGATTGAACCGGGGATCTCTGGCACGTAGTGCATGAGCCTCTACCGCGTGAGCTAAAAGCCACCTCGTTGTAGCTAAGGCTGTAGCGCAGACTGATTTTATCTCTCTCTCTTTAAGTGGTTTCGGTGCCACTAGATGGTACAGAACACCACACCCAGGAGGTGTGTGGGTTACACTTACACAAAACTTGATGCCAGTTAGACAGCTGGTATACTCAGTCCAGTGTCTGTCATGCTGACCAGTACTGTCTCACTGCATCATTGTGCTCCTCTGTCGGCCTGTATCTGCCTGTTGACTCTTGTCTTATTCTTAGATTGCAAACTGTTAGGGTCATGGACCATGCTTGTGTCCTGTTGGTACGGCACCTAGCACCTGACTGGAGATCCAAGGTGAGACTGCAATACAAATAATAATAAAGAAGGAGAGGCAGGAGCTTTATACCTTCCAGGGCGACGTTGGGCATTCTGCCTTCTTGCAAATCAGTGGCCAGCTCCACTTTAAGAGTGGTCATTTTCTGGGGTGGGAGTATTTTCAGGAGATGAATGAATCATGGACCTGTGCCCCCTCTGCTCAAGCCTGCAGGAAGCACTTTTCAGAACCTTAACTCCACTCCTGTGGTCCCTGCTTTGTTGGCTGGTGTGGAGGGTGCAAAGATAAATATGTCTCAGCCAAAGGACTTTGGGTGTACTACAGGCCAGCCACACCTCCCTCCATGCCAAAGATACTGTGGAGATTGGTATACAAATAGAAGTAAACAGAGATAAAAGGCAGAATCTAGTACATAAATGACATTGTTAATGAGATTGGATCCTTTTCTGGATATACAGGAAATGTTCTTGGTAATCCTATTTGTATCCATGTCTTAATGATCCCTTCTAGCCGGAGGTGCCAGACTCTGTGTGTCATGCGAATGCTGACTTGGAGGATTTTTAGATCCAAATGATTAGGCCAGTTGGTTGGTGGAGGAGGGGAGCCGTTCAAAGACCTGGCATTCTTTAACATTAAGTTGGCTGCCTTTGACAGAACCATTCTGATGTATTTGTTGCTGGAGAAAAATGTTACGGTGCAGAGAATCATAGGACTGGAAAAAGCAACAGAGGGTCCTGTGGCACCTTTGAGACTAACAGAAGTATTGGGAGCATAAGCTTTCGTGGGTAAGAACCTCACTTCTTCAGATGCAAGACCTTGGGGGGTCATCTAGTCCAGTCCTCTGCACTCATGGCAGGACTAGGTATTAGCTAGACCATCCCTCACAGGTGTTTGTCTAAACTGCTCTTAAAAATCTCCAATGATGGAGATTCCACAACCTCCCTAGGCAATTTATTCTAGTGCTTAACCACCCTGACAGTTAGGAAGTTTTTCCTAATGTCCAACTAAACCACCCTGGCTGCAATTTAAGCCCATTGCTTCTTGTCCTATCCTCAGAGGTTAAGAGGAACAATTTTTCTCCCTCCTCCTTGTAACAACTTTTTATGTACTTGAAATGTGCGGAGGAAACTTATTTTTAAACTTTAAAATAATGTATATATTTTTGGTGTGAAAATCTTAAAGCTGCAATAGTTCACAATACAGACGAGTGTGCTGCACAATATCATTTTAGTGTCGCTGCTTTTTCAGCTACTAACGCATACGCAGAGGAAAAGGCTGCACAGCAAATTGCGGAGTGAATTTTTGTATCTGATTTATAAGCCCTTCCAAACAGGGGTGTATATCAGGGAAATGCTGACGTGCTGGAATGGCTCTAGCAAAACTCCCAGCGAGCGAGCGACTCTCATAGTTCTGTGTCTACGCTGTCAGCAGAGGGTTATCCTGTATTTCAGATATAATACCTGTGAAGTGCTCTGCAGCAGCCTGTATCTGCGCTTGCTTACGCTGGGTTTACACCTTGCTCCCGATTTGAATGGGCGGGAGAGGAGAAACCAGCTATCACGGGGCATGAACTGGTAGGCCATGGGGTGAGGAGAGAGTTTTCTCTTCCCTTATTCCCCTGTGTAGGGGCTGGGCCCAATCATACCCTTTGAACTCAGAGGAACACAAGTCAGATGAGAGTCTAGCGCCACTGCCACCACTAGACTCCTCTCAGGGGTGGAGAGGGATGGGGCTACGTTGCTACTCTCCTCCCCTTGTGCCATCCACAGAGATGGGAGGGAACCTGGCCAAAGAGCAGTGCAGCGGCCATTATGCCTGCCTGAAGAGCAACGTTTCTAGGAGCCCCGGCTGAGCGGGTGCAGCTCCGTACTGCTCCATACCATACGCTGTAGCTTACAACTAGACTTGAGCCCTTCGGCTGGGATTTTCAAAGGAGCTGAAGGGGGTTAGGCACCCAAATGCCACTGGCATTTATTGAGAGTTGGGTGCCTGTGCAAATCCCAATCTCAGTGCTCAAGAGGACCGATTCCACAGACTGAAGCAAACCCTGAGTGCTTACATAGCACGGTCTGTCTTCAAAGCCCTGGACCAGCATTAGGCCTTTTAACCTTAAGCACTGAATGGAAATAGGGTGTAGGAGGACGATCGCACTGCTGATGTGCCCCCTTGTATCAGACACTCCGATCTGAAAGCTGCTCTGTCTTTAGCTGAGTATACTCAGACACGCTCCTACAGATCTCCCCATTGGGCATCTTGGTGCATTGTTTTGTTTGTGGGAACTGGGAACCAAAATATGAAAGTGACCTCCTTCGGCTGGGGGTTGCCAGGGACATGTTTGCCTTGGCTGAATTATGCAGCTACATCTGTAAATTTCCTTTCTTTTGTCAGTTTGTGTCACAACCTTCATGTTATTTAAACAAGTGGGAGGGGCAGTTTGTGTCCAACAGTCATTCTTAGGCATTTTTTACTCTCGTCTTATCAATTATTTACAGAAATAAAGCATTTCAAAGTAAGGCCAGTCCTCCCAGGATATTCAGATCCTCTGGCACCATCCCACGGATGAAGTAAACATTTCCATACCTTGTTGATCCAGTGCATCCCAGCTCCCCTGCCTCTACATACTCCCTGTGTACATCCCGGGAAAGCATCGCTCAGTATGTAGAGGATGCTTTCCAGGGATGTTTTCCAGCCTGGATTTCAGGGCACATCCTGCCCCTGCAACTGCGTAGGCATCCTTGGAAGCAGAGGCATTGCATACCGGGGTGGGATTCTGTGGGGCAATGCATGGGGCTCTGGTCCATGAGCAGTGGCCCCCTGCATGGCAGGTGGTGGGTAGTTCTGAGCAGGTTGAGGAGTGGCCAGGGAATCTCCCACTGCAGTCTCGGGCATGGTGGGGCTTAGCATGATGTCACAGAGTTACACCACAGCCATTCTGCAGGCTTGAGGGAAGATTCCTACCCCATTTCCTTAGGCATCAGTCCAGTCCCAGCCTGGCTGTTCAGGCCAGGTGCTGCTCAGAGAGTTTGTTAAAACAGCATAAAACGACTCCGAATTCATTCTGGCAAACAGGTATTTTAGCATCCTTCTTTCAGCATCTCTTTATCCTTCCTCGGATCCTGCTCCAATTGAAGTCAATGCAGGTGGGGGCGGGGTTTGCGTTTTATTTCAACAGGAGCAGTATCAGACCCAATCCAGTGGAGGCCTTTAACAATGAGAATGGCAGGCACAAAAATACAGAAGCCATTCAGGTGTCTTAAAGGAGCTGTTGGAAATTTTCACATGCACTCTCCCACTTTCAGAACTGAAAAAGATTTGGGGGCCGACCAAGTCCCACAAGGATCTGATGTGCAAAAAGCCAGCAGGCTTTTAATCTGTGCTGAGTCATAGCTGGGTTTGTACCAAATGCTCCTTTGCTCTTGCACACAGTTTGTTGTCATCTTCACCAAGCCCATTCCATAAAGTCAGGTTTTATTGTCTCACTCTCATGGTTACACCATTTGTGGACAATTATTCACAGGGAAAATATTTCTCCTGTTTTCCCATCTCATTTCTACACATGTCAAATCTCCTCACCCTTTCCAGCAAGTCCAAATGCCCATGAAGAGTCCATAACTAACATTTTTGTCCATTTAATGTGCTAAAGAATACATTGGAATGAGCAGATCCACTCTGACTGCCTTGTCTAACCCAGTCTATTATGTATAGTGCATTATTCTAACGTAATATAAGATTTAATTGTCTCCTGGCATCAGTCCCTTGAAGTCAATGAAGTTACACCAATGGCAGATTTCATCTATAGTGGTTGACTCTCTTTTGTGTAAAAACTAATGTGAATTTGCATTTGCAACATGATCAGCTCCTTGCAATATTTGGTGTGTGTTGTAAAGCCCTAGCCTCTGGAAGCATGTGATTAGGTGAGAATCTCAGCTTTATTTGTATTTTTTTCTGTGTGTTTCTAGTCCCCATGGTTACAGAGAAAAGTTTGAAAACATAAGCAAATGCACTCAGAGGCTCAGAAACAAGAAGGGGTGCTGGAACTAGGGGTGCTGGAGGTGGTGCCGCACTCCCTGGCTTGAAGTGGTTTCCATCATATACAGGGTTTACAGTTTGATTCAATGGCTTTAAGCACCCCTATGATACAAATTGTTCCAGCGCCCCTGGAGACCAGAAGGAAATAAGTATTGGATTCTTTTTATTATTATTTTAAGCCAATCTCATGACTTTTGAAGCCAGTCCTGGTTTCAGAGGGCCCAGCTTATGACTTTTAAAAGCGTGGGGTTGGGAGTACTGCATTTTAATGCATTTTATGGCTTATTTTAAAACTTCAGTGTTATAAACGAGGGAGCTTAGGACATCTGCCAGACATTTGAAATATACAATTACTTCCTGATAAAAACCTACTGTCATTCCAGACTATAGTGGATTTATGGCTGAAGCAAGATATGAGACAGATCCATGGTGTGTGTGTGAGGTTTTGAATCTAGCCCCAGTGGTAGGAAACTTTATGTGCAGTTTCCTCTTCTTTCATCGGTTTTTAGAATAAGAGTAAAGTGTATTTGTGCCATTTGGGATCAAATCTTTCTCATGGCAGTAATCTCATCTGAAGGGTCCAGGACTAGTTATGGGCCTCATTCACGGGTTGCCATTGAATCAGGCTCGAAGGTCTAATCTTTCTACATGGTCCACTAATATGGGTGCTACAGTTCCTGAGTGTCACAGGACTGGGACATAGGCAGTCTGACCTAGTGGTTGGAGCAGAGGTCAGGCCTAGTGGTCAGAGCCAGACTCAAGAACCAAGCAAGAATCAGATCCAGTGCAGCAGCCAGTCACTTGGGTGGTATGGTTGGGCCAATGAGTGGGGCCGGTCAGCATCCCCAGTCAGGATCCTCATAGGCAGTGTCTCGGGGAAGGTCAGAGATCTGCTAGCCCCTCACTTCCAGTAGTCCTGGGTGGGCTGCCTAGTGGCAGGGTGTGAGGGCTGTGTGTGAGTGCAGGGTGTGAGGGCTGCCAGGGAAGCTGTGAGTCCTTACATCATGCCTGATGTGGGGCCTGATGTTCAGAGGTACTGAGCACTCATAGCCCTCCCTTGACATCAGCTGGAGGTGTTCTGTGCTCAGCACAGGAAGGAGACCCAAAAATGCAGTCCCCCAAAATTACAGGACAATTTGCAAAATTAGGCCTAAGTGAGCAGATATGCAAGTGGGAGTTAGCTTATGATATTCAGGGTTTACTTATGGCTTTTAGAACAGGTGGTTCGTTGGGCAAGGAAAGGAGGTACAGCAAACACCTGGCAGCGGATGGATGATCTATGCCTGTAGGCGTAAGGACAATGCAGATATAATGCCTCCAGGGGGTGCTGGAACATGGTCAGCAGCCACGGAACCAGCTGGAGTATGGCCCCCATCTCCCACTGCCACCAACAGTGCTGGGTCCAGTGAGTATGAAAATCGAATCAGCAGGCTTTTCAGAAAAGCTCTGCACTCAAATATTATTATTTGTTTGTATTGTGGTAGCAGCCGGTAGGTGCTGTACAAGCAGAACAAAGAGCTCCAAAGAGCTAATAGTCTGTTTAGAATTAGGCTTACATGAAAGCACTTTAAAGTTAGCATAGTGAACCTTGCAAAGCAAACTACTCGTTAATTGAGGTAAACACGGTGCAGACTACAGCTCACAACATACTTACTTAGCAGCATCTCTGGGTATTTGATTTTCCTCCAGTTTTCTAGGCAGAACATCCTCAGCTCTGCTCGCTTTTAGGAGAAAAAGCCAAAAGAGCTCCCGAGGGACTCACAGAATTGTCCTTGTCCAGGGATAGCGACATGGGAAGAGCTGGGGACGCTGCCTGCTGTGGCTAGCCCAAGGAACAGATCTTGGTACCATAAAATAAGCAAGGAATGATAAAGGGCAATAAACATATGGAGTAAAGTACCAGGAAAGGCTATTGAAGCAAAGAGTATGTGGGAGTACAAGCAAAACCTAGATTTGTTTGTGGAAGAGAGAATTGATGAGTATGGCGAAAAAGCAGGAAGTTGGGATTAAGATAAATCAGAAAAAAAGGGGAAGGCATGTTGGACCAGATGACCTTTCCCTTGTTTCTGAAATATCTTGTCTCCTAAGCAGGGCAGAGGGACAAGAGTCATGAGGAGAAGAAGTTTGAAGCAGGGACAAGGGGCAGGAGTGACGTGGGGAAAAGAGAAAGGAGACAAGGACCTCAATTCTCAAGTGACCCCCAACCTCTGTACAGTGCAGGAGCCAAAGGAGGAAAAGATAGCAAGGTTGACTGCGTATGCTGGTGCTGGCTTGTAGTTATTTTGGCCCCTTCTGCATGTTAGAGCACCCACAGGGCTATTCTGGTAGGAAGAGCTGGAGCCCAGTTGCACTCTGGAACTCCTCCACAGTCTTTAGCCCTATCTATGCTCCCAACTTTCATGCCATTTTGTTGGCTCTGCAGCGGGTGAGGACACCTGGCTTACCAGGAGGATTCCCAGTTGGCCCATTTTGCCAACTGTATGGTCCCTTTGTCTAAGGCCATCAGGAAGCCAGAAGGGGAAGAACCGAGGGATTCTGAAGGCCACAGGCTGGGGTGAGAACAAAAACAGTAGGAAAAAACAGAAGAGCTGGAGCTTGGAAGATGGGCGACAACCAGGAAAGCGCAGCATCTATGAGGAATATTTTCTCTTTTGTAACATGCTGCTGTCCACATTGGCTCCAAAATATAATATAAAATAAATAAAATACTGGAAATCTGCAAACTATGTTATAAACACCTCTCAAAGTCCGGGTTATACACACACATAAATGGCTCAGATTTCACTCTTGTGGGTTATTATTGTTTCACCAGAACTTTGAGCTGTATTTATAACTTTCTAAGCTGGAATATTGCAGGACCCATTCCTTGTTTTAGAGCGGTTACAGGCACTGTGGCCTGGAGGAGTGATCATAGCACGGACAGTCAGAAGGTCTGGAATCCTGCCACTGATTCACTGTGTGGCTTTGGGGAAGTCACTTCACCTCTGTGCCTCGGTTCCCCCCCATAATAAAGATGTGGGACTAGTCATACCCACAAGAGTATGAGGATCAGTTAATGTGAACACTGTAATAAAAAAATAAAGAACCTAGCACACTTTTGGTGCTAAACAGATAATGGTGCTGCTGATTATAATAATAGCTAGTTACATAATAATTAGTGCAGGGAAACGGAAGCTGCTGGTTGGGTCCCACCAGTTATTCTCAGGACATTCTGAAGGGAGTGGCAGTAGGGACCATGCCTACTTGTGTATTAGTGCCTAGCACAACAGCGACCAAGGCTTAAATTCTCACAGAGTATTTCCCAGGGCCTCCGGGCTTCTGTCCCGCAGGAGACACCAGGGTTTGGGGCTTCTGCCCTGTGGGAGGTGCTGGGGCTCAGGGCTTTAGCCCCTGAGAGGTGCTAGGGCTCAGGGCTTCTGCCTTGCGGGTTTGAAAATATTTACCGGAGTGCTGCTCCAGACAGCTCCGGCTGAATTTAAGCCCTGACAGTGGCCTATCCTGACTGGGATCTCTGGCTGCTACTGCGATACAGAAGGAGAAGAAACAGCCTGGAAGGGAGCTGTCGGCCACAAACAAACAAACAAAACCACAGTTCTTTCACAACGTAATCTTAAATATTAGAAACTGTACTTCCGTAAGTTTTGTTAACACTGAAATTCTCATGGTTTTTAATGTCATGAGGCCCACTCAATAAAAAACACATCTAAGGGTACGTCTACACGGCAACAAAACACCTGTGGCTGGCCCGTGTCGGCTGACTCAGGCTCATGGGGCTCTGGGTGCGGAGCTATAAAATGGCAGTGCAGATGTTCGGGTTTAGGCTGGAGCCCAGGCTGTAGAATCCTGCATGGGGGAAAAGGTCCTAGAGCCCAGGCTTCAGCCCAAATGTCTATACTGCAGTTTTATAGCCCCACACGGGCCTGCCAGCAGTGTCTTTCTGCTATGTAGACATACCCTAAGGTACCTACGTGTCCTCCCCACCATTCCCACAGTATCTAAGCACTTAATGCTTGTATCCTACAACATCCCTGGGGATGAGGAACTGAGGCCCAGGGTCATGCAGGAAGTATGTAGCAGAGTGGGGATATGAACCCAGATCTCTCAAATTGTAGACTGGTGCCCTAATCACTGGAACGTTCTTCCTCTATAACACGCCTTTATTATTTTCCTGGTATCTCCTTTACGTAAATGCCAAGCAAACAGAAACAAACTTCTCACTAATTTGTTGTCCAGGTGATCATTTTACTGGAGTCATGATATGTAGCAGAGTCATATTTTGAAAGTCTCTTATCTCTAGTGAACAAAGTGTTTTGCAAGGTTAATTACCACAAATGGCTCTGATATGTAAAAATTGGTGGCTTATTTTGACAAATTTGAGTTTGTAACTTTAAGAGTTGCTCACAAGTGGTAGGAGTACAAAAGGCTTTTCTCTTTTTTAGCACATTCCTCTCCTCAACCTGTACAAATCTGTGAGCCAGGAGATGATGATATCTTGGCAGAAGGATTTTTATGTTGAAATTATGCACTGCGCTAAAGCCCTCCCCCGCCCAACGCACTCTCTGTGCACTCCATAGCATGATGAAACTGCTGATCTCAACTGGACAACAAATGATAATTCTGATAACACTTCACATTTGAAGTGTTGCCAGTTTTCAGTTTTTTATCATGTCACTTGATAGTTGACATTTTCCTTCATAGGCGTTGACTCTGTGGGTGCTGCGGAGCTCAAGCACCCAGCACCCACCAGCCACAACTGTTGGGCGGGGCTGCTGATCAGCTGTTGGGCAGCTGGTGGGAGGTGCTTGAAGAGCAGCAAGCAGCGAGTGAGCGGGTGGTCTCGGGGATGGGGGCGGAGTGGTGGTGGGAAGAAGTGGAGTGAGGGCAAGGCCTCAGGGCGGGAGGAGGCGGGGCGAGGGCGGAGTCTCGGCGGAGGGGGCGGGGCCTCAAGGCAGAGCGGGGATGGAGCACCCACTGGAAAAGATAAAAAAGTCAGTGTCTGTTCCCAGAGTGTTGTGGCTATTACAAATTTGTATTACCATAGCACCTACGAGCTGTAGTCATGGACCAGGAACCTACTGTACTAGGCAGCGTACAAAATTTAAAAACACATTTCTAGCCCTCATGGTTGTGAAGAAAACCTTGAAAACATGAAAGACTCCAACCCAATTTTTTAAATATCTCATGATTTTTAAGCCCATCTCATGGTTTTTTGTTTTTTTTTTTGACCACTTAGGGGGTTGGAATGTGGCACTGCTGTAGAGCCTTGTAATCAGTAATCTTCAAGTGCTTTCTAAACATTAATTCTTTAAAGTTTCACACCATCCCCTTTGCAGTGATAAAGGATAAAGTGAGCCCATTTACAGATGGGGGCAGGGAGACGGTTACGCCAAAGTTTTCATACCTGGGTAACTAAAGTTAGGATCCTAAATCTATATTTAGGCCTGTAAATTTAATATGGATTTAGGGGTCTGATTGTAAGCCAGATTCATCCTTCTGATCCAGTCAAACAATTCCTTTGTTCCTGTGTCTGTAGGTCAAAGGCCCATCTAGTTCAATATGCTACCTCTGAGAGTGGCCATCACCAAATGCTTCAGAAGTAGGTGCAAGACACCCCACAGTAGGCAGATTTGGTTATCCCCCTTTTTGTCTCCCCCAAACATGCCAGCACTGGAACACAGAGGAGGCAATTTGGGCATAGCCTGTTCAGGAGTTGGGGCCTTTCGAAGTCTATGCCAGCCACCTCGCCTCAGGCTCCCATCGGAGTGCTTACTGCTTCCAGAGCTACTGCACAGGAGGTACAGAGATGATGAAGCCACCATTGCACCTGGTATGGGGAACCAACCCTCCTGCACCAGGGGTATTTCCCAGAAGTCTTATGCCCACACTAGCCTAGCTGATATAAAGGGGGAGCAGCAAAATGTTGAATCAGGCTCCCCTCCCCCCAAGTTGAACTGGGAACCAATCCCAGGAGTCTTGCCTCCTGGTCCCCTGTGCTACATATTAGCATATATGGCTGTCATGGCTCTGCAAGAATATGAACATTTGTACAAAGAGGAGCAGAAGAGATAGATTGGACAAATTCCAATGTCCCTTACAGTGTGAAACCAGAAGATTGAATTCCACTGATCCTCCTGGAGTTACACTGGGCCAAACCTGCTGTCAGTGAGATCGGAATTGGACTCAGTGCCATCCAGGCAATACACTCTGGTTTTACACTGATGTCACTGAGCGCTGAATATGGCCAAATAACCTGACAGGGCTGTATCCTTTTTTTCAAGGAGCCGCTGTGGAATCAATGTTTGTAACAGTGGAATATGGCAAGGCCCTGTTAGTATTTCAGCTCTGATCCTCAGGGCTCTGTTTTAAAAGTAATTTTGCCAACAGTTTCATGACTATCTGAGCAGAAAGTCTGGTTTGCTTGTAAATGAGACTTTGTAGAAACATGGCAAGAGGCAGAGATACCATGAACCTGGAAATGTTTCCAGATGGGGGGATTTCTGGTGAACTTTTTACTCCTGCATCTAAATGAGACACTATTAGCATTTTAAAAGACTGCAAAGATTTGAAAATTAGGATGAAGTTAGGATCAGTTCCCACAGCTTCACTTTGAACGAGGCAGCTTCACAGTAGGATGGGGGAGGAAACACTGTCTTATTAAAATATATATCTTAGTTTATTCCCAGAAGCATAGGGCAGAAAGAGAGAGAGAGAGAGAGAGAGAGAGAGCATGCGCACGCCCAACATCTGACAGTAATAGGAACGAGGGAGTCAGGGGAACATCTTGAAAGGAACTGGGCTTGTCTTAGGAAATTAAAGACACATGAGTAGCCATTAAGAAGCCTGAGAAAGAAAAGGGGCTGGGATTCTCGAGTAAAGCAGTCCTGCAGGAGTGGTTTACAAGAGCTAGGAGCAGTAGCATGCGTGACTTTAATCTGGTGTTGGACATTATTGGTTTCTAAGTAGGCTGGAAGAAATGAAGACCAAACAATGTGTTCTAGTTCTAGAATTGCCGTCTTTGATGCTTTAGGAAAGTAATTTGATTGCAACAAATGGGTCCCAGGGACAGGAACTTAGTCCATAAATATCACCGATCCACATCATTTAAAGAAAAAACAAAAACCTCACTCTGCGCAATTTTTTTTTGCAGGGTTAATATTCTTTGACATAAGAGGCCTGCAGCTGAGTCAGCAGAGAGATTGATTTCTCTCTCCCTTTGAGAGAGAGAGAGAAAGAAGGTCCCTTTGGGTCAGGATTAAGGGCTTGGAAGGGGCCTAATGGGAAAGTTCATCTCACAGCCACCAGTACTATCCAGTACTAGGCCCATGGATATCAACAGGATGTGGGTTTTGAGCACTGTCAGCTCCTCCATGATGTATTTCTTTTTAATTTTCTTCTTTGAAAATACACCAGCAAAGAACATTCTTTATTATCATAACAAAAGCTCTGCTTGACTGACTTTAAGACATTCCTAATTGTTTTAAATCTGTCAGGAGCGCTTTCAGTTTACATTTCTGCAACCACTCAAGAGATTGCTGTAAAGAAAACAAACAAAAATGGACTGGCTGGCTCAGAAGGTGGGTAATGGGTTATAGTGTTTTCTCCTCTAGCTCACTGCTTCAGATCACTGACCAGAACTGGACTTGTCTACCTGTTGTTTAATGGCCTTTCTGAAATGAACTGGTTGATACCGTTCAGTTCTCAGGGGACAAGTGTTAATTCTGGTGGTGGTTTCTGTGATGTTGACGCTAGTTGGCAAACTTGTTTGCAAGTTAAATAACTGAATGTATGTAATAATCAGCAGATAAAAACTAGGTCTCATTGCAGTAGGGCACACCTACCCTCTCAAAACCGGAAAAGGATGTACATAAGATGTTAAGGGGAAGACTTGTGCGTTTCTTTCCATCTTCATGTTGCCCCCAATTCTAATCGACAAACTGTGATGCTCTGTTGGGTTTCACTTCCATCTCCAACAGTTACGTACCCCAACTCCATCAAACTGACCCTGCAATGAAACCTTAACAATGACCCCAGCAACAGTCTGGTGGAATAGCTTCCCAAGTGCATTCAAATGTCCTGACCTGTTGACAGGATTGATATAAAAGCTTATGATAGCAGCAGCTTTATACCATCATAACTACATCCACACTACGAAGTTGTACTGTTTTTGCTGTCTAAGTCAACATAGAGCAGTAAACCAGCTGCATGGAGGGCACCCAGGACCCCTTGAGCCATGGAAATATCTGTAGGGAGAACTTGGGGGCATAGCAACCATGGCAGGGTAACCATGGAATATCTCCAGAATCTCTTCTTGTGTGTGTGTGTTGCCTCCCACCAAACAGAAAGCATTCTGTTATTCGTATTTGTTTTACGCTCACAGGCGCCATCTTTCTGAATTGCTGGGGGGGCAGGGGTGCTTGACCACTGCTCCACCCCAGGCCCTGCCCCAACTCCATCCCCCCCCCCAAGCTCCACCCCTGCCCCACCTCTTCCCATCCCTGCCCAGTTCTGCCCCCTCCCCCGAGCACCCACTATTTTTTTTCTGGGGGTGCTCCAGCCCTGGAGTTAGACACACGTCAAGAGACAGGCCGCCGCACCCTGAAGCATTGCCGCCTAACTAGACAAAGGATGGGGAGAAAGGGCTACAACATACAAACAGAAGATCAGGGACTGAATCGCAGCAAGAGTAAGGGCCTGACTCAATGAATGTTGAAGGCTTCCCAGTGGCTTTGGAGCAAGCCCATCAAGATTCCTTACGCTCACACAGGCAGCAGATGGAAGAGCTGGGATCTGAACGTGGTTCTTCTGAATCACAGCTTAGGGCTTTAACCACAAGACCATGTAGCTCCATGGAATCGCTGCTGCCCAGGCTTTTTCCAGATGCCTCTGCCCCAGCTGTCTCTCTATTTCCCAGGCTGGGGCGGGGGGACCATAGGAGAGGCAATGCAGTCTTTGCCCATGTAAACAGAAAAACAAAAATAAAGCCACATGAACTATCTATCTATCTGTGCATTTAAATAACAGTCATCACCCTGGTATCTGATGAACCAATGTCAGCTCACAATAATAAAGAAATCTGAAGACACACACACACAGTTTTTTTTCCAGAGACCCAGCCACTCAAGTCATACCCTCAGGAAAAGCCTGAGTAAGTAATTAGTCCTTGTGACATGCCCTGACAGTCAGCAAAATCTGGCTCTGTCAGAATCAGGAGCGCCGTGGGCATCAGGGTTGAGAGCCTGTCATTGAGAAGGGAGGAAGGAGGGACCAGTAGTTGGGGCACTGGCTTGGAAAGCAGGAGATGTGGCCTAAGTTCACTGCCCTGCCACAGACCCCAGTGTGACCTGGGTCAAGTCACCTAGGCCTCATCTCTGCTTGCAGCAGTGTGTAGGGTCCGTGTAACTATACACCGCAGTGAAAAGCAGGTTGTGTCCACACTGCAGCCTGTAGCTATACCTGGCAGTGAGAGGCTCTGGCAGGGGGGAAATAGCAGGACTCTACACAGCTAAAAATAGCAGTGTAGACGTGGGAGGCACCGCTCGGGTGTGTAGGAGGCCGTGCGGAGTACACAACCCGTAGTTGTGGTGTGTCTGTACTCTGCTTGTGAAAGCAGTGCCCACCTGTGCTAGCTAGGCGTGCAACATCTATCCTCTACACACCGCTATCAGTGTTGGACCTACCCTGAGTCACTCTGGGCCTCAGTTCCCCAACTGTAAAATGGGGATAAAACCCCTACCTCATGGATGTTGTGAGGATTAAAGACGGTGAGATGCTCAGATATTACAATCACGGGGGCCTTATAAATACCTTAGATAAACATGCTTTGTGCCCAGGGGAGCAAATTTAAAGGACTGTCATCAAGTGCTCTGGTTTACCTGCATAGTCAGAGTGAAACACACAGAGAGAACCAGGGCCTGATCCTCCCTTGCCTTGCATAGGTCATTGACCTTATGCGAAGTGGGTGTAAAATGCTACTGTTTGGATTGGGTCGTGTTTTGCGCCCACCTTGTACGGGCCTAAATGGTTATGCAAGGTGCCAGTTGCTGAAGAACCAGGCCTCTAGTTTCCACCAGAAGTATGGGACACAGGAGATGAGCTCACTTGGAACATAGTGGAAGCTGCCACAAAAGGCAATGGGAAACTCTGAAAAGCTGTTTATTCAGAAGCAATTTCTGTGTACGTGTAATATTTTCTGAATTTCTTACCCTTCCCTGGTCACTACTAAGAGCACTTCCATGGAAAAGAGGGCCAGATCCCCAGCTGGAGATTTATACCAGCTGAGGAGCTGGCCTGGGGGTCTTTGTTTCTTTTGCGATCTTCTGCTTCAGATCTCCCCTCACCCTACCTCCTCCCAAAGTCCTTCATGCCTCCTTGTGATGACATAATTTCTACTGCAACTGGTGGAACAGCATGACTTCAGGTGGAACAGGAGCAGATCGACTTTATCACCTCAGTGATAAAGAATGAGTGAAGAAAAATGCAAAATGTAAATATTTGTCTCTATTATTTGGGTGCCTTCTTCTCTAAATTACAGCTGTGTACACCAGGATTAACTTCACTGAACACGTAGGAGTTATACCAGGGAAAGGAAATTCAGCCCTTTCATCTTTCCAATTGCCCATCTGCACAGTGGAATTCCTAATACTTCACAGGTTGTGAAATTTAACCATTTGGTGTTTGTAAGACAATGGCATCTTGGGATGTCAGCATTGTTTAAAAAAAAAAAAACCACACCCTTGACAAATTACGATTTCTGTCATCTCTTGATTTCAGTAAAACTCTGCATTTTCTTAGAACTCTTCCACTTCCTGGTTGTTTTCGGGGGAGAATTCAAATTTCTGTTAAAATGATACAGAGTTTTTTCCAAGTTCAAGCAAATGCTGCCTTTGTAACACTCAGCAAATAAGTGTTCTTTGGTGACAGTGCTTCCAGCAGTAATTGTGCCTCAGCAGGTAGTTAATTATTTTAGGCTACTGGGCTGTGGGTCAGTACTGAGGCAATTAGATGTTTTGAAGTTGCAATATATACAGCATGTAGGTACAGGTAGAAAGCATTGTATTCCTATGTCCATGAATCTCTGCAACAACCCCAAAGACAATCCCAGGCTTCCAGTCCATGGGTTTTTTCTGTTTTGTGCTAGTCATTAATCTCAGAAATGCATAAAAAATTGATTTCCTTTTCATGACATTGTTTTCAAATGACTCTTCTGTTTTCTTCGGCTCATTTTGGCAGCCTCTGTAGCTTTGGAGCTATATAGAATCTGTTAGATTCATCCGTGTAGCAGTCTTGTAGTGTCTTATGTATTTCAGGGGGGAGTGGGTTCTAGACATGTTACTGGGGTTAAACTAACACTTAAAGCTTTGGAACCCAAATGGTTCTCTTTGGCTGTGCACATCAGCCTCCCATGCGGGGAGGGGGGGGGAATAAATGCAGCAACATTCCTTTCACACTCCTACTCGCCTCTGAGGTTCTTCCACTTCCTTCCTATGGCTTTTTTTAGAAGCCAGTGTGTTTTTCTCACGTCCGGCAACAAAGGATGTTTTGTGCTGCTGCTGAGGTTGTTGAGTTGTCTTTTTTTTTTTTTTTTTTTAACTTCAGTTTGTAGCTAACGTGTTTGAAAGGGGAGCTCTTGTTTGCGTGGGAGCCCTGAAGCTTTTCGCCCTATAGTACCTTGAGACAGATCAAATGCAAGGGATTGTTTGGGGGGTTTTTTTGCCTTCCACTAGTTTACATTTGTATTTTTCTGAAATGGTCTCATTTTCATGTACGACTTGGATTCTCGCAGACTGAAACATAGGGCCAAATTCAGCTCTCATTTTTCCACCCGTGGAAGTCTGCAGTGACTCCACTGTGCTTAGTTACACTTGGATTTACATGTGTGGAATTGAGGGCAGAATTGGGCCTGTGAACTTTTTAGTGCTTTGTTAGTTTTCGGCGCAAAAATTCTAGAAAAAGTTGATCCATTTAACATATACCACACCTTAGAAAACCAATTTCCATTCTACCCATGCTGTGGTCCTAATTTACCACTGCTACTCCAATTATATGCTGTGTAACCTCATTTACTCGAGTTTATTTCCACTGATTTCAAACTGGAGTAATGCTGTGATAGATCAAGCCTTTTATTTTGAATATATTTTTAAACATTATTGTCTCCTTCTACCATAGCTGTATCACTGCCACCATAATAAATTAACTGTGGTCACATACGTTGGCATTACATGTTTCAGGGAGAGAAACTCCAAAGGGAAATATGGGGGCAAAACCAGCCACAATGTCAAGGAGCCTGGATATTGGATACTTTGGTATTAGGTGTTTCCAATTGATTATTATTTGTGGGCTGTTAGACAAGGTGAGGCAAAAATACCCCTAAACAGCCTGGAATTGTATCATAAATCTCAGACAGCACTAACGTAATCTTTAAGTCTGTTTGTGGATCCTTAGATAGAGAGCATGAGTTATAGCTTGGGCCTGATTTTGATCTCTCCCATACCAGTTTTACACAGGTGTGACTCAATTGGTTTCACTGAGTTACTCCTGATTTACCGCAGTGCAAATGAGATCAGAATTGGGCACAGCATGCTGTCATCTTTCCTTTTACCCTATGCATATAATTTGTTTGCAGGACATGTTATTGGGGATACACCCTGCCAACTCACATATTAGCTGCCCTCAGATTACATGTTGCAGACTTCAGACCAATACACATAATTGCAACTTTTTAATATTATCCGTAATATCCAGTAGCTAGCATGGGCTGTTACCAAGAGTGTCTTGACCAGGGTGGATAAAAAAAATGGACTATTTTAAATTTAAATTAAGTATACTTTTGTTTTTAAAATAAACCAATTTAAAATTAATTTTAAATTAGAACAACCTTTACGGCCTGAATTTACTATATTCTATTAAAATAATTTACATTAAATAAAAATATTATTGAGCAGTATATATTTGTTGCTGAAGTTTTAAAGAAAGTCAAAGCATTGAACTGGTGGAAGTCATTGCCTGAAGACCCTGGCACCAGAGTTTGTTGAAATGATAAACCAGCTTTTGACAACAAGAGCCTCTTCTGCAGGTACAGAGAGAATATTTTCTCCATTTCAGTTTTTCAACTAGTTCAATTCCATTACTAGTTCATTCAAAGTTAAAAAGCTGATTGGGAGTTGAAAAGGCAGGAAAGTTTGTTTTCCTCTTCCAAGCTATGAATAAAACTAGGTGGGAGAGGATAAAATCTACTACTTCTAAAGGACCAGAAACAATCAGTTCAATTCACTAACTGTAGATGAAACTTCCTTTGTTTATTAAATTAGTTCACTTAAAATGCAAGACATGTTTTGATAAACTTTTTTCTTGTGTATCCAGTTCATTTAAGGTAGTTTTATTTAACTAATAAAAAACCACAAATACTGTTTTTGCACATAATTGAATTCCAATTTCCATTTGAATAGAGCTTGACACGAATCCCAAGTAAAACAAATCAATCATAAGAAATGCATCATTTTCCATTTTCTAGCATAACCAAATATATGTGAAAATTAAGAATCTGAATAAATGTATGTTAATATATATAATTGATTAAATAAATGTATATAGATTTAGGGCATTGTCCTGGTTAGCAAAAAGAGTTACCAAATTTACTGTAAAGACTATTTGGAAATCAACCTATTTTAATGGCTACCAGCCAATGAGAATCAAACTTTTCTTTAAACAAAAACAAACAAACAAACAAACCACACTAAGTAGTACAAATACAAAACAAGATTAAAATTTATGATTTAAATCAAGGTTTCCTGCTTGTTGATTTAAATCATTATAATTGGCGATTTAAAATCAAGCCACCCTGGCCTTAACCAGGAAAAATGGTCAAGGCAGCCTGTAACTGACTTACTTTAATGAGTTGCTGGGTTCATACCATTTCCACGCAGGCTCCGCAGAAGGGAGAGGCAAGTTCTCCCACAAGACACAACAAATATATTTATATAGAATGGCATGGTTTACTGTAGTGCTAAGAACCCTGGCATGTGCCCCAGAAACCTTACCTCTACACATATGGGAGCAGAGCTCCAGGGGGGTGTTCCACCAGCCCTTAGAGAACTCAGCTGTTATTCTGTAGGGTGGTTGCTTTCCCTCACGATAGGCTAACTCAAGGGAAGTAACTCGGCGGTGGATCACTGAAATTAATCATGGACATACATACTCTGTCAGGCTTAGCTAATGTGCTAGCTAAACCCAACCTAAACTTATCCTTTTCCATAGTGCAGATAGAGGGTAATACCTTTAGCTCGATTTTAACTGATCAAGTGGTTGTACTCAAGCCCAAGTATCTCAGGCTACGTCTATACAGCAGTGGAAGGTAACTGCTTGTCCTCTCAAAGCAGTCAGGGTGCTGTTTTTTAGGGAGTAGTCGAGATTTCTGCTATTGAAATCATATTGAGTCTAGTACGATTTCAATGCTGTTCCATAATATTTCCTAGACATTATGGCTATTACGTGGGGCCCAGTATGAAGGAATAAAAACAACAGTACTTTGCAGCTTCATAGCACCTTCCATCCAGGATCACCAAGGTGCTTTGCAAACAGTAATGAACCACCCTTTGAGGTAGGGAAGTGTTGTTATCCTAATTTTACAGGCTGGGAACTCAGGAACAGGGAAGTTGTGTAACCCTCCCAGAGTCACACTGTGGCAGAGCCAGGCATTTCAGACAGCCCAGTGCCCTAGTGCTCTCAGCTAGACAATGCTTTTCTCATCAGATGGCACTTTTACTCAGTGAGCCAGTACAGCTCCAACCCCAGAAGGTTCCTGCTCCAGACTGTGAGGTTACATATGAATTGAAAATGGTTCGCAATCAGTTATAAGTGGCAGTTCTCTAGAAATTGAAAGTGGGGGAAGGGTGGAGCTTGCAAACATTGAGTCACAGAAATCAGTAAGGGGTCAAGAAGTTATGGGCACACTGAAATCCCAGGGAGAGGGCCGCTCTGGGAAGTTAGCCCAGTTCACATCCTTGTAGAGCATATTTTTAATCCTAGTTTATTGTCACAGTAGATTGTGATGGGCTGTTCTCTCACTGAGCTGGTCTCAGGGGAAAGGTGATCTTTAGACCTATGGCAGGAGTTCTACTGTCTTGCTGCAGATTCTTGTGGCATTTGTGAGGACAAATGGCGAATACACATGGGCAATAACTACTCATCAGATATTTAGCAGCCATTTCACATTTTAAAAAAAGCAAAAGCAATTACAGCTAGCAGAGTGGTGTCCATAGTGCTACTTATAAGGTCTGGTTAAGGTCATATTTGACACTACCGTATGACTCAACCCACACAATAACATCTCCCAAAACACCCTGTTTCAACTCAGAACACAGCAAGCCTGATTTTCCTCTCACTTATGCTGGTGAGAATGAGGAGTAACCTGACTAAAATCAATGGAGCATCTCGGATGTAAAGCTACTGAACAAGCAGCAGCTCATCTGACCTGAACTGCAGCCACCTACAGGTTTGAGGCTATCCAGCTAGGTCAAAAGATTTAAAAATAATAATAAATAAATAAATAAAAAGCTAAGAGTCTTTGGCCTCCCAAAGTCCTGCTGCTTTGCCAATGAAGATGCAACCCAAACTAACCCAGAATTTGAGTGTGCTTGAGCTAGACCTACATGGCTTTAATTTGCTCTTCACCAGTGGTTGTGTGCACAGAGGCTTCTGGCCTGGACAGTGAGAGTCAAGCCCTGGTTTCCTGTATAGTGGTGCAAAACACTAACCACAAAGTTGCTAGGCTGGCCCCAAGATCCGGTGCTTTTATTTTATTCACCTCTCTTCCCCCATAGTTGTACCTAGCCCAGCTAGAGCCATACATGCGAAGAAACTCTTGTTCCAGTCTTCTGAATTACAATATTCTCCGGCAACAAACTGTCAGTTAAAGAAACAGTATTGTGAAGTACATTTAAATGTGGTATCTGTAATGTTTCTGCGGTAGCCCATACAAGAATGCAGGTGTCGCAAATCTTAATGGATATCCAGGCCCACATTAAAGAATTTTGGGGGCCTTGTGAATTATGAAAGTTGTCCACCCCTTTCTTAAACTAGACACAGCATGTGATATACAAGACAACTATCACCCTAGGCAAAACTTCAGCCTGCCACTCCCCACTCCCCTACTGCCCTCCTAGAAGAGGGAGTCTCAACTTTGTGGGGGAGCACGACAAGTCTTCTGATGGTTCAGTGGTTATGGTCGAAGTGAGGCAGGTCAAGCACTAGGTCACAGTGCCTCTCACTCAGGTTTGTCCCAGATACCCCTCTGTCATGATGGAAGGGCAGCTGGACTGAATCTGAGCAAGAGATGTTGTGACCTGGTGCATGGGGTTGCAACACCACTCAGCTTTTGAGTTGCTTTCCCCAGTGGTCAAAGGCCCCCCCCACCGTAGGCGCTGAGTTTTATTTTTCCACAGTGATGTTCCACCCTGGCTCTGCCCCAAGAGCACACCTCCACCCCCGCTCTGCCCCAAGATCCCACCCCCACTCCACCCCTTCCCCCGAGCCCTACCCCCGCTCTGCCCCCTCCCTGAGGCTCCACCCTCACTCTGTCTTTTCCCACCCCTGCTCCAACCCCTCCCCCAAGGTCCCCACTCACCCACCGCTCACTGCTCTCCACCCTCCCCCAGCCGCCAAACAGCTGATCACCCACTATTTTTTTCATGGGTGCTTGAGCTCTGGAGTACCCACAGAGTCCATGCCTATGGTCCCCACTGAAATGAGGGCCCTGTGCAGGTACACCGAGTGCACATAGTTAATCTGGGCCTATGGACACCCAGAAAGGGGTCAGACAATTAGCTATTTAAGCTATACAAATATTACATGTCACCAAATGCCTCTTCATTCTGCAGATCCCAAAGTGCTTCACCAACTCTGGATGAGATTCTGGGCAGGTGCCATTCCAGGACCCACCTTTGTGCCATCTAGATGCTGTACCACTCCAAGGGCTGAAACAGCCCTCAACATAAATTAGAACAGCCCTAGGGGTGTGTTAATGTTCAGCTGCCTAGTGCATACCCTTTACACAGAGGCTTCTGAGGGGTCCAGCGTAGGCCTATGTTGTATCTGCACTGAGGGAAATTCTGCCACAGCCCCTTATGGTACAATTCTAGTCTGTGCACATGGTCTGTTGATGGGCAGGATCGAATCGGGGACCTCTGGAGCTTAGTGCATGAGCCACTACTGCAGGGATCGGCAACCTTTGGCACGCAGCTCGCCAGGGTCAGTTTGTTTACCTGCCGTGTCCACAAGTTCGGCCAATCGTGGCTCCCACTGGCCGCGGTTCGCTGTTCCAGGCCAACAGGGGTGGCGGGAAGCGGTGGCCAGCCCATCCCTCGGCCCGCGCTGCTTCCCACTGCCCCCATTGGCCTGGAGTGGCGAACCGCAGCCAGTGGGAGCTGCGATCGGCCAAACCTGCGGATGCGGCAGGTAAACAAACCGGCCCGGCCCGTCAGGGTGCTTACCCTGGTGAGCCATGTGCCAAAGGTTGCCGATCCCTGCTCGACTGCGTGAGCTAAAAGCCAATTGCCTGTTAGCTAAGGCTGTAGAGCAGACTCATTAATTGCTCTCTCTTTAAGTGGTCTTGGTGCCACTAGATGGGACAGGACACCACACCCAGAAGATGTGTGGGTTACACACAGCCTAGAGCAGGAGAAGAGAATCTGTTCCTCTGTATCTGCATATAGGCACATATATCATAAACATGCAGCACCACAGTGAAATACAGCTGGCTGGAAAATTTCAGCAGAAACATTTAAAAAACAAAATGAAAACAGAAGTGAGCCCCCCCCAATTTTCTGACCAGCTCCACATGAGTCTGGTAAACTGATGCACTCCCCTCTTCTAACAGGATGTACTGTGTCACCATAGGTGCTGGACCTAGGGGTAAGTGGTTTCCATCATATACTGGGTTTTACAGTTTGATTCAATGGCTCTCAGCACCCCCACTATTCAAATTGTTCCAGCACCTCTGAGTGGTACTGTTATAAGGTCAGCCATCTCCTGCGCACTTCCCCACCCACCACAAGAGGCCATTCTGCAGCACCCTGCCTCTATTTCCCCTTCTTCAGAGCCCCTTAATAATTCAGTCCAAAAGTAACTAATTTTTCCCCTCCTGAGGTCAAATTTATTTAGTCTTTACACTAGCCCTCCAGGCCCAACCCCCACTCCCTAGCTCTCTCCCCTTGGGTAGGGGATTCTCAGCCTTTCTGATGAGAGCTGGGTCCCAGTTCACCAGTCACTCCCAGGCTTTACCTGGCTGCAGCTTAGCTTCCAGACTCCCCCCGTATTAGGGTCATCCTGCATGATCCTTTCCTTGCTCCCTACCCCAACTTTCGCCCTTTATTGCTGCCTCCTGCTGGTCTTTATAGGGCAATCACCTGATTCATCTCCCAGGTGTGTCTCCTTAGTAATCAGGGTTGGTGACCCAGGTCTTCCAGCCCTGAGCACCAGCCACCCTGTTACAGGCACCTTTTAAAGTCCATCTCTTAATATCCTGGTTGCCCTATTCCCACCAAACACCCTTGCCCTTGATTTGTAAGGTCTCATCTAACAGACCCCTCCCGCTAGGATTTCTCCTTGCCTGCGATTGCTGTGCTGTATGTCACATTGTCGAGAAAGGCAATACGGTCTAGTGGATTGAGCATGAGTGAGGGAGCACAGCATTCCTGGTATCTTATTCCCAGTCTTACCACTGACTTGCTTTGGGCAATTCATGTGAGCCACTTTGTATCTCAGTTTTTCCATTTGTAAAATGGGGATAATAATTGCCTACCTACCTCACAGGGCTGGTCTGGAGATTCATTCATTCATATTTGTAGAATAGTTTGGAAATATTAAGGGCCAGATTCTCATTGAAAATAAATCTCCTTAATGCTGCCAGTGCAGTGTTAGTGTCAATGAGATTCTGTCCCTTTGCACCAAATCTAATTATTGTACTTTAGCTTGTGGTTCTTGGGAACCTGGCTGTTCCAGATCAGACCACTTAATTATCTCCCTCTAGTCCCCTTACTGAGCACACACTTATATTTAGTTTCCCTGATTGTTAAATGCCAGAAACTAATTTCAGTTTAAATTATCTTTAATATCACACATTTTATAAAAGGCTACAAAGCTCCCACGCTTCAGAATAGCAACTTGACATCCAGTTTCCATCTGTCTCCTATTAACAAAAACAACCCAGATAATCTAAGGCTACCTGTTGAGCGGGATATGAAAAATTAACAGGAGATCATACAGTATAGACCACCAACCAGATCCAGTCAATAGTCAGCCCAGTGCTACAGATCTTACTCAATGTGAAGTTTAAAGAAAGAGCAGCTGAAAATGAGGAGACAGAATTAATGTACAAAGGGAATGCCGATCTAATGAAACTCCACTTATCGATAAATCCCATATTGTCTCAGTGCATTGCCATGTGCAAACAGAAAATTCCATTTACAGTGACTCTCTGGTTATAGGGTCAAAGCTCAGGCCAAGGAACCTGGGGGAGACATGCTTGGGGTGGCTTGGATGAGTCATCCTTGCCCTATGCTGCTCCACTGAGGTTACTCAAAGTCCTGAACTGAAGTAGACCTTTGCACTCCTAATAGCCACGCAGTGGAGGTGGTAGGAGGATGCCCACTGACCCGTCTGATGTAGACGCATAAAGCTATAAGGCTGGAAGGGACCTTGAGAAGTCATCTAGTCCAGCCCTCATATCCACTCACCCTGGCTCTGTGTTGCCCTGGCATCGTGCATCCCTTGCATGATGATAGCACAGTAGTTCTGCCTCTTGGGCAGTGGGGAAGGCTCCGCAGCTGAAGAGGTGGGGGCTGGATTTGACCCAGAGTGAAGCTCTATAGGGGAAAAAAAGACAGGAGCCACACCCCAATCTTTCTCATAACAATCTCCAGAGCCCATTTTCCTGTTTACATGGTATCGGATAGTCATTACTGCCTCTCTTATTAACAAACAGCTTGGTTTCAGTGAGCTGAACCGGCATCGGTGAGCTTTGAGTGAAGTTCCCCACACGTAATTAACTAACAGAAAAACAAGGACTCCCCACCTCTGCTTTGCACTTTGAACCCCAGTATACTCAAAGAGATGGACTGAGTTTGCTGGGGTGAACAGCAGATCTCTAGGGAAGGTCTCTAGGGTTGCCAATTTTGGTTGGACATATTTCTGGAAATTTAATCACAGGACTTAATCTTTAATTAAAGATAAATCTTTAATTCCTGGAGACTCCAGGCCAATCCTGGAGGGTTGGCAACCATAAAGGTCTCAGAGAAGGCAGGCTGCTCCTTGGCTGAAAGCTGAGGCTGCCTGTCTGCAGAATGACTGGGAGGGTTTGCAGACACACAGCGAGTTCTTTATGTTAGGACGATCACACGCAATTTTTGTCCTTGCAGAATTCCACTCTGTGTAATTATCCTTTTGATCATGTTCAACATGAAAAGAGAAGCAACTGTGTGTGAATCATGGCCTTGTTCCGCGGTGAATTAACAGTTTGGACAGGGTACGGAGGCAGGGAGAACTGCCGGGCTGAGGGATGGGTCCATGACGAGTTCCTCATTTTCAAATGTGTAAATATTTCAGGAAACCGTGCTGCTGTCAGGACAAGCGGGAACGTCCCGGAACTGCTTTCGTGGTCGTTAGCAAAGTGGAAGTCCCGTGTAGTGTTTGCTTTAGGCCTAGGCAGCTGCACGGGGCCCCAGCACTTCAAAGGCCTCTTACAGCACTCATCCCAGAGCACCACCCCTGATTTCCTAACCACAGTCTCCTCTGACTTGGGGCCTGGTTCTTCTCTCCTTTCACTTTTATTAAGGTGCGCTGCTCTAACTTCACTGGATGTACACCACTGAGAGGGTGAGGAGAATAAAGCCCTTTGGTTTCAGTGAGACACCGAAGAAACTGAAATGCTTTATCTCCACCCTTCCTTTTTGGAACGATGCACTTCAGCTCCATCTCCTGCTTCTTCCTTTGTTTGAGGGAAGTGGGTCTTTCCAAAAAGGAAGGGTGGGGATAAAGTGGGTCTGTAGATAGTGGGAACGTGGAGGTGGGGGACCTGATCATGGGAACGGAAGAAGGTGCCCCCCGCCCCCCCCAGAGTCTCATTGGTAGGGCTTGAAAACCTGAGAGCCGATCCTGAGTCTTACTTTGGGAAAACAGCTGCACCAAACTACTGGGTTTTGCCTTGTGGGTGTTAGTAGGATTAAGGAGAGGTTTTTCTTCCCTTCAGCTTTTTCCTCCCTCAAATACAGGTCTGAACCTAAGCCCCAAATCTGAACACCCAGAACGCTAGAAAAGTTTGGATCTGGCTCAGAACTTTGAACCTGGCCCCTCTCCTTATGGTGTGCTGAACCAATCCCCCAGATCTGGAACTCTTCTGCCTTGAACTGAGGAAACATTCACAGCTGGCTCTCACAGGAGCTCTTGAAAATACATTGCAAATTGCATTTTAAAAGGAGTAAGAGGCAGGTTCTTGCCTGCAGCCCTTACTTCTTTTTAGGTTGCAACTGCCTGATCTCAAGTTTCCTGGCCTTGGCGCAAGTTAGAGCTGCAAAGGAGAAACTCCAACTAATGGCACTGTCCTCGGGTCCCCCAGGGCCTGCCTGCCATGAGGTGCCTCCAATGTACCCCCTTCCTCCCCTTATGCTGTGGGTTAGGATGGTATCTGGTGCAGACAGTAGCTGTGCTGGCAGAGTTCCCTTAAACAGAAAGAATTTTCTACCGGCCATCTCTTAAATCCACTTTGTGCAGTGGATTAGAGAGTACAACTGGAGATTCCCTCGAGGTTTTAGGAATATTTGCTATTTGTGGGTTTCACAGATCTTACAAACACTGTCTAAGGCAATTTAAGAGGCAAAGGAGACTGTTGCCCTCTAGGGCCCTGTCTTGAACCTGCCACAACTTACTATGAGTCTATTCATGTGTATACAGTTAAACACATGCTAGGTCTTTACAGAATCAGGGCCTTACTGCCCGGTCCTGCTCCCACTGAAGCCAATGACAAATTTCCATTGACGTCACTGGGAGCAGAGTTGGGCCCTAAATCTAAGTGTGCGTACACCAGCAACAACTGCAAAAGCCTTCTGTGATAACTAACGGAGAGGTCAGTAATATTTTCTGCCATCTAGTTTGTTTTAAGATTGTACATACATATAGCTACGTGCGAGATGAAAAGTCTCCGTGCAATTCCAGCTGAATGCCCAGTCAAACAAGTTTGATTAAGCTAGAGTGCAAGTTGTGAAAACAAACAAATTACTGGAGAACAGCAAAAACTTAAAGGGCCTGATTCACCATGGAGTTACTCCAGTTTTACACCGGTGTAACTCCATTTGCTTCACTGGAGTTACACTGGCCAAAAACAGTAGATCAGTGCTGAATGAGGCCTGAAGTGAGCTACTCTTTAAAAGAGCAATTGCACTTCAAAAAACACCCCACACATTGGAAAGCCAGTTTCTATTGTCATGTTAGCTTTCGGACACTCGCAAGAAGTGTCCTCTAGACTCACTCCTTTTGAGACATGATGCATTAGGAATTTGCCACTCCAGCAAATTGACTACTTTTTTCAAACACCCAAATCTCAGAATCAGCTGGGCCAATTCATGTCAAATTTTGGCAAGTGATTCTTCTTGACCTTGCTCCCTCGTGCCTTTTTCTGAGCCTTTTAAAAAGAGGTCAAACATCCGGTATACATTGCGAATGACACTGTAACCCTAACTATCACGAGGCTGCTGTTTCTCCCTAACGTAGCCTTCTTCTCTTCCAGCCCTAAACCTTCCCAGTGTTATAGCTGTCTCTCTTGGGATTGTCTGTCGAACCCATCATGGTATTATTTAGTCACTGTTATGCTCTGTTAAACAGCTCCATTTTTCAGCCCAGAGCTGACTACAGTTTGATGGTGGATGAAGTAATACCACTATATATTTTGTATAGTGGGTCACTAAGCTGGAAAAGCGGTAAGGGATCCTTTAGGTACAAGTCACTTCACAGCGCCGTGCCTCAGTTTCCCCATCTGTAAAATGGGGGTAATGATACTGACTTCCTTAGTAAAGTGCTTTGAGATCTCCTGATGAAAAGTGCTATATAAGAGCTGGGCATTATATTAATTTATTATTAATGATTATTATTATTATTATTATTATGTACCAATTCTTTAAAAAAATATTTAATTCAAAGAATGTATTTTGACGTTTCACTGGAATGATGTAATTTTGTTAGATGCCTGGGAGGAAATATGGAACCACCTGAAAGTGCAAAACGTGTAGATAGAAAACGTTTTGATTCCACCTTTGCTAGAAAATGGCGCACACAACATTTAAGGACAGCAGGGGGCGGGGTCAGACAGCTGAGGCCCATCACTTGCATAAATAAATAAATAGCGTAGGCCAGGAAATCGGGAGACTAGTGAAAGAGGCTTAATTGCATTATCAGTTACTGTAAATGGAATATATATACATCTCTACCCCGATATAACGCAACCCGATATAACACGAATTCGGATATAACACGGTAAAGCAGCGCTCCGGGGGGGCGGGGCTGTGCACTCGGGTGGATCAAAGCAAGTTCGACATAATGCGGTTTACCTATAACGCGGTAAGATTTTTTGGCTCCCGAGGACAGCGTTATATCGGGGTAGAGGTGTATATATAAAGGATGTGTTTAGCTTTTCTCACAGACTGAACATCTGGGCCTTCTGATTTGGGCTCAGCTGCGCCGCGCCACTCGAGGGCTGATGACAAAGGACCGGTGACACTTCTGCTAGCTCGGCCCAGCAGCCGTTTCGCAGTCCTGAGGGGCTCAACTTTGAGCAACACCTCCTGCTTCCCTCTGTGGCCTTCTGTGCTGGATTTATGTTTGGCTAGCGTGGGCCTCCTCCAGCAGGAAGTGGCTGCCATTTAAGGCGTGGAAGTGATTCTTGGCACAGCTGCCAGCGAAACAGCCCAAACACTTGTTCCTGATTGGCCGAAAGGCGAAGGGCCGTTTAAGCTTGTGAATGTGTGAGCCGTTTCAAAAATGTCTTCTTTTGTCAGTCTGAGATTTCCCAGAATTTAGAAGCGGAAAGAAAGAGAAGGGTACAAGGAAGCTATTAAAGATATATAAAATAAACTTGAACGGGGAAAGCCTGTTTCATTGAGAAACTGTCTGCTGTATTCAAGGGAAGTATTGGTGAATGCTTATTATTTTAATAAAGACTTTTTCTGTCGTGAACAGGAGAAGCAGATGTTTAAAAGACGGACAGGAAGTGGCTGTGACAAATGAAAGGATTTTTGATTGAATTCATGAGCTGTGCTTCCTGCCAGTAATTCATTCAACTCTAGGCTACATAAAACACATAGTATTATGGTTTAATCAGCTCATTTTTTAACATGAAGCCAGAACATACAATTCTTGGTGCTACAGGTAAAAAAATCGTTAGTATTGTCAGCTGGCGTTTGAGCTCATGATTCATTTTTTTATTTAATCAGATAGTCTGTCCGTGAGCAAACACCTGAGAACTTCCTAGAGCAATGTTTTGGGAGTTTGTTTAAGCAGGTGTAGAAAGGACTTAGCACTTTCTGAGCTTGGCAAATGGAAACATGTTGTTTAAAGGTGCAACACGACTCTCTGAATTCAACTGCCATTAAAGTCAGCGAAAGACTTAAAAACCAAACTGGCACAAGGATTTTTCTTCTAGCACGATTCTGCTGAAAAGGAGGTTTTTTGTGTGTCTGATGATTAGGGTGTTTTCTGCCTCTATTCCTTTCTCCTTAATGAATTCTGTTTGCTTACTGCCTCAAGGAAAGCTTGTCACTAGAAATTTCCTTTCGAATTTTCAGCTTGAGGATTTCACAACAGCAGAACCATTGCAACATTGCGATAAACAAGCCTACGGAAGAGTCTCTGGGGAATTGAAGCTTTGCTTTTTCACAATTTAGTTAAGTAAATAGTTACAGAATGTGTCAGGAGATGGAGAACGTGGGCCATCCATAAAAGTATTATGAAAAGTTGATTTTGGAACGGTTATTACACTGAACAGCCGACGTTTGCTTCTTCTGCATAATGGGTCAGGTCTTTGGATCTGGCTCACAGCACAGTCGGGGTGACAAAAAGTTCACTCTCGCAGTCCTGAGGTTACTGGGTGCAGGGCCGTCCCCAAGCATAAGACAGAGCAGACTGATGCCTGGAAACAACCGCAGGGGATTAGGGCAGCATTTAGGCAACCTAACTCCATCCCCTTTCCTCTGGCCACACCCAGACACCGGCAGAAGGGAGTGCAGTGATGAAGAAGCTTCTATACCAGATCTGCACCTCCAGAGGGGCATTACAATGGTTTGATCCTCCTGGGGCCAGATTAACTGGCTCTGTGGTCAAAAGGCACTGGCGCTGAGGTACTAAGGAACCGCGCTGCAGCAACCGCGAACTTGCCCAATGACATTTGTGGAAAACAACAGCAATGCAGCCACCTGTTTCTTTTTAGCCACTGGATTCTATTGGAGAGATTGGCAGTGTAATCTAGTGGCTAGGACGGAGGTCTGCTGTATTGATCTTGCAAAGTGCTGCGGGCCCTGCCATTTACCTGTGAATTGAGAGTGCTGAGCATCTCGTGAGAGACATTCAGCACCTTGCAGGATCGAGCCCTAGGAGAAAGGACTCTGCCACCAAGTCACTGTGTAAACTGGAGAACCTCTCTTTGCTTCCGTTTAGCAAAGGGTATATAAATAAATCCTGCATCATAGGGGCATTAGGGGGCTTAATAAATGGATGCTTCCAAAGCGCTTTGAGATCCTCCCATGAAAGGCACTTAGTTAGGTGTGAGGCATTATTCTTGATACTAGGGAACACATCAGTTCTCCATGAGAATCAGGCGCCTCCCTCATATAGGGGGTACACACCTCATGCTGCATGGCATGTTTAAAGAACTGATACAGGAGGCCAGAATCACCAAAGGGACAGTGGTAATGGGACAAACTGTATCCTTGCTCTGCTCCAGAGTGCTAGCGACGGGGTGGGGCAGAGGTGTGCCGAGGCACTCCTCAGGGAGCATGCTGCTTAGCACGACTTACAGCTGATTTTGAAAGAAGCAGCGTATGTTCCTCAGAGTGCCTGCCAGCTGCAAAGGACCTGGGGCTTGGTGTCACAGGGCGGGGTTCCCTCACCCTTAATTCCTTACTGCAAACAGTCCTCACACACTGCTGCATTGGTTCATCAACGCCTGCTTTATTTACAATGTGCTAGTCAAGTCCTTGTTCCCCCACAACATAGGGCTTTTACCTTCTCCCCAGGCACAGAGCAAGTGGAGTGGGGAGGAGAGGGTCTGAGCTCCTGGGCTTCTCTGCCCCTTCCTTCTGGCCTTCCTCTCCTCAGTTTGGCCCATGGAGGGACACTTGCAAAGAGTGATGAGTTAGGGCTTCTCTACACTGGAACGCAGGCTACAGCGATACAGTTACAGCTCTGCAGTGTAGACACTACTTACGCCGACCGGAGGGGTTCTCCCATTGCTGTAGGGAATCCACCTTCCTGAGAGGCGGTAGCTAAGTTGACCTAGCACTATCTACACCAGGGGTCAGATCGGCTTAACTACGTCTCTCAGGAGTGTGGATTTTTCACACCCCTGAACAACGTAGCTGGGTCAATCTGACCTTGTAGTGTCGACCAGCCTTAGGCTACTCACATTCTGTCACTCATCTTCCCCCTCTTCCACCCCCTCCCCCCCCGCACCTTTCCCTCCTCTCCTGGGCTCAGCCTTTCCTCTGGGAGCTACTGTCCCCACTGGTGGACAAGGTTTCTCTCAACTGGCTCTCTGGCATCACTATGGAAGCCTTCTCTGTCTTCCACCTGCAAAAGGTGTATTCAGATGGGTCACATCTGTTTCTGCCTCCCTGTTCTCACACTGGAGGCAACCCTGTACCCCACTGGACTTGCGCTTGCTCAGGGGCCTTCTGGTCCTCATCCCCTTAAGCCTTCTTTCTCCACAAAATCCTGTTCTATTTTTGCCCCCTTTTCAGTCCCCTCTACCTTAGGGTATTCTCCCAGGCCTTTGGATTCTTGGCTTGTCTTCTGACTAACATGCCCCATTTCTTCTTTCTCTAGCCCTCCTGTTGCTTCCTGACCTATTCCTTGGTACCTCGCCCACCCTGGTCGTGCCCTTTCTGGCCATTTGGCTCTCCGTGAATTCCTTCCCTTCCTAAAACAAAAGGGCTCCAATCTCTTGTGATTAATACCAGGCGGGGCAAGATCCTGATCACCCTAACCCGCTGCCTTCTAAATGTTCCCCACATGTCCAGAGGTACTCTGGGCAGATTTTCTCCTCCCCATGAATACACGTCAGTTTTAAACTCTCTCCCAACACCATCTCATAGGGCTTCATCCAGTCTCCTGACCAACACGCATCTTGCGACAGAGTCTATCAGGCCAGTTCCTTGTGGTTGCCCCAGTCTCGCGGAGATGGTGGGTGTCCCCAGGGTTTCTGTTCACCCACTGAACTCAGCAAAATTACAGTCCACGCGGACTCTGACCCCCCCCCCCCACACTGATAACTCATCATTAGATGGTGCGTGGGTGCGGTCTCCTTGTCCGCCCTCTTCTTTACTGGTGTCCTTTTCATTGATGGCTCCCTGCTTTTCCTCCTTGGGTTGTGTCCTCTAAATGGATGGGCTGGTTCATTGGGGTGTCCACCTTCACAAACTCCTCAGAGAGTTTTACAGCAATGTCTCATGTAGTGGGTTGGTGCCTCTGCAGCAAAACCCTAGTGACCGCGGGCAGTTGCTCCAGAATAAGAGTAATAATAATAATCCCAACTCCTCAGTCATCCAGTCTCAGCCTCCTACTGGCCCCAATTAGATAAGTTTTGGACAGAGGCCCTAGACCGTGTTCCCTCTGACCATCTTGCCAACCATAACGTCTGCCGGTACCGTTCAGCAGATACTCCCATTCAATCTAGAATGGCTGCTTTCACTATATCAGAGTCAGCGGCTTGTACATCACTCACTGCCATATACACAGCTTGTGCCTCTCCCGAGAGGAAGGGAGCTAATCGGAAAGTGAAACCCTCTTCTCCCAGCCCGCTCCTGAATATTAACAAAAAGGTATTGGTGTCAGGCCCATTTTGCACAGTCCTATGCCCATCGCCCAACGTTCCCTGCCGGGGGACTCACCAACTTCTCCGTGAGCTGTTGCTGCACCTGCAGCTGGCTCGTAATAAATTGATGGAGGCTCCATTGTTGGCCTACCTGCTAGGATAGCCAGGACTGTCTCTCTTGTCGCTGGGTTTGCTGAAACTCTTGGAGGTTTTCTGCGACTCCTTTTGCTGTTCTGCTACCTGGCACACGGGCTGCTCCATGCTACCCGATCTGCCATCCCGTCTTATTGGCATATTGGAGAGTGGAGGCTTTTGGCCAAGCCCCCAGGATGAAATACACATTGTAACCAGCCAGCTGTGCAGTTTGGGGCTGTGGAGTGCCACTAAGTTCAGTGATCAGGCCTAGAATTCAAGGGAGCACTAGATGCCAATCATTTCTATCTCTGGTGGGGGAAAGGCAGAGGTCCCCTGTGCCTTTTTCTACTCTCACTGCATTTCCACAGAATTTTGCCCAGTGAACAGCTGCTTTTTGGTAAACACTGCGATCATTAAATGTCAGTTACTGTTTATGGTTTAACTGCTCTTGAATGCTAGTGAGCAGCTCTCTATTTACAGCAAATTGGCATTTCGCACATTTGGGATTGTGCTGTTAGCTGCACAATAGAGGGGTCAGTTTTCTGTAAATATTGAGATTCGGTAATTATAACCAGACAGTCATTAAAACTCAAAAACAGATAGAAGACTCTGCTGTGGGCAAACCTCCTTACAGTAAAGGGGACGTTATCAGTGTGATGTGCAGGGATTGAGCTGCCATATTTTATTAACAGTACATTAATGAGCTAAATCCCCCCACACCACAAGGAAAATGTACCCTGAAGTGTCACAGATGGGCTCAGAAGCCAAAGACATACAGTGGAGAACCTAGGAAATATATCCAGATTAAATACCAAACTGGAAAGGCCAGTATTTGCTGACTGTGCCTCGTTATGGTATGGATCCCAGAATAAAGGGCAATCTTAGACATTATGGGGGACATACTGACCCCACTGAAGTCAGTGGGAGTTCTGTATAGTTTGTGCTTCAATACCAGTGCAGAAAACACTGTCCATTGACTTTGTGTTGTATTTGCAGCTCCTCTGAAACTCGTATCCGAAGTGCCTGGAACACTAGCAATTCAGGCTTTGCAATAATTGCATCTGTGGGTGGAAGGCAGCATCTCCTGCCTAGTGGTTAGAACCCAAGGTGGCAGTCACCCCCAATGGCTGGTCTCCAGCGACAGCCTCACCTAGTGGGCGCAGCTCTCGAGTAGCAACTCTGCCTGATGGGTAAAGTCCTGGACGGCAACCCCAGTTTGTGGGTGCAGTTCATGGGTGGCTGCTCTGCTTAACGGGTACAGTTCAAGGGCGGGATACAGGAACTCCACTGGGTTCTGACTCAGGGCCCTGGGAGGCTGGTTTGGCTTTGTTCACCCAGTGGTGTCTGGTGTCAGCCTCAAGTGAGCTTCCCTGGGTCACTTCCTACCTCCCTCTGCATCCCAGCTGGCCGCCGTCCGTCCCTGGAGAGTGCTGCCTTCTGGGCTTCCAGCCCTGATCCCAGTCTCTGGGTGCTGCGCCTCCCCCATTCCCTGGCTTACATCCTTCCCTGGAGCTCCCAGAACATGTCTTTCTCCCTGGCCTGCCAGCCCCAACTGAGCTGTCTGGCTCCCTTTTAAATCCTGCCTATAAACCAAGGTGCTCAGCAGGGGAAGGGCCTCCTTAGCCCAGAGTTGCTCCTTAAACCCCTCCTGTCCAGTGCGGGATTTATATACCCGGTCATAGCATCAATAACATATTTTGAATGTCAGTGGAGTTTTGTGACAAGATTTTATTGATTCTCTTTTCAATGTTGATTACCAGGATATCAAAATTACCTGATTTGCACCAATAGGGAGACCTGATGCATGTTATCGAAATCAGCAAAATCAGCGAACAAACCCCGTTGATAAAAAGCACAGAATGTCATGTAGTTGTATGTTATTAATGATACCCAGAGTGTACTGGTAAATCTACCACAGAATGTTTTGCAAGAGTAATGAAATCTTAGCAACAAGAGAGGCACTAATGCTTCTTACTAGTGAATTTTTGCTGAGAATCAGCATGTGACCACACGTTTTTTTTAAAAAGAATTACCTCTTCTGCGGATTGTCCATCTATGCCCCATCACTGGATCTGAGCATCTTTAGTGAGGGAAAATGCAAAATTAAAATCAAGCCAGTTTATAGTTAGGAATGCTAGCAATAGCACCCTTGTCTGCCCTGCTTGCAGGGATCATTCCTGGCAACACTGGGTGTAACTACCACTTTTTGCTACTCCGCTATCGGTGGGCAGAAAGTGCTATTATTATTAGCATGAGCATTCCTGAATTTGATCCAAGGTAACATTTCTGCCAGTTCTGCATGGGAATGAAAATGAAATGAAAAGGCTTTAAAAACTCCTTGCCACAACGTGAAAAAGGTGTTTGCCGACACACTATCCAGCACAGCCATCTTGCCATGCCAGGAAGATGGGCCAGTTGTCTGACCCATGCCTCTCCAGGTATGCCATCCTGGACCACCTCTGCTGCCTACAGAGAGACATGGAACAAGGAATGCTGCTACACCATGCAGTTGTGTGTGTGAGATAGTTAGACGGAAAACTACGTAGAGACCTGATACAGTTCCCCTGTGTTTAGTCCTTAGCAAAGGACTGTCAAACATCTTTTTCACGGTCAGGGAAGGAGTGCCCCTAACTGCTTAGTCCCCAACAGGTGAAGTGGAATTATGCCTTCCTGGCACCACCACACAGGCGCTGTCCCTCATGCCTCTCCCCTACCTGAGTGAGCATTGTGGGAGGCATAATCTGGTCCCAGGCATGTAGCAGCTTCCAGCAACTGTCAATGGAGTCTGCATTGTGCTTCTCCTCTGGAAAGGAGTGAATACAGAGGGGCTGGACTAACACGAAATGACAGCCTAATAAGGAAGGAGGTGGGCACAAACCTAAGGACTGCAGGGATTACCTCACGTTCAGCACCTTGATGAATCAGAACTCTAGTCAGGAAGGCGAGAGGCCCCTCAGTATGGATCATTGCTAGGGTTCATGGTGCCAGAGTCCATCGAGCAGGAAAGTACCTTCAAGCAGATTTTCATAGTCTTCCCCTATGGCTAAAAATAGAGAACAACAACTAAAGTAAAGCAACTGATTAAATGTACAGAGCGATCATTTTTATGCTCTGATATTTCAGGCGTGCAGGCGGCAGACATTCCCATGCACACGCTCTGTGTAGCTGAAGTGGGATTTTTATTAGTGGCATTTTCTGATTAGAGAGGACTTTTGTTTCCTCCTAATACAAGGCACTTCTCCTTCTCCTCAGCTGTTTTCATGGTAGAGGAAAACCAGTTTGTACCTCTGGGCATTATTTGGAACGCTAAGCTTGGCCTCGGCTGTAATTTGGTAATTGTCATCTCAGCCGAGCTGTGCCACTGCACTGTAAATACATTTGCAACTGAGTATGCGATATTGACACATGGCAGTTCACAGACCTTTTTGGGACAGTGTGAGAAACTGACAATGTCTTTCTGTGTATGTGCGGTAAACCTCTGCAAAATAAAAATCTCACCAGTGCAGCAAAACACAACAGTATATAACCCAGTGTAAAACTTAACAACAGCTTGTTTGCCAAATGGTTTGTTTTCCGGGAGGTTCCATTATCTCATGTACAAAAGCTTGCTTCTACTCTTTTGCAACCAAAAGACACCAAACCAAAATAGTAAAATGTTACTCTTTGTTGGTACTCTCTGCTAAACAACAACACATGACATCTGGTACACCACAGAACCCAGAAACCTAATGCAGAACATGACAGCACACTTCTGGCAGCATCCTGTACTTTATAAAGCAAAAGGGGAAGGTAGTGTGGAGACCAGCAGAGATCTAATGGGGAGGGGGGACATATGAATGTGGGCCTCGATTCCCCATCATCTTGACCAATCAAAGGCAACTTTAACATTTTTGGGCCGAACCAGTGAAACAATAACCCTCCCCCCCCCACAATTTATATCCATTCTTATCACACTTTGATATACAACGGCGCTGGCCTAAGGATCTGGGGGAGGCAGAGTGAGAGGACACTTTGGAGTACACACCCCACACTCAGCTGACTCGCTTGATATCAAGAAGTGTTGTGGAGGGAAGGATGGAAGGGGTTGGGGGGACCTGGAGCTTTAGGCCGCTTCCTGCTGCAGATGTTTAAGAAAATGAAAGCAGAGACTCTTCTTTTCATTTCTAGACCGCACCCCCAATCAGGGGGCTCCCAGCCATGGATTTTGAAAGACCCAAAGGCTGACGTCTGTGACAAAGAGTTTAAGCCAAGGAGACCTCGTTTTTCCAAAGCAAGTACTTAAGATAGCAGGTCATTCAAACCAGGGTCCTCAAAATTCCACCTGCCTCAGGATTCTTGGAGCATTCATTTCCTCACATCATACTCAATATCCTAGAGGCACCTGCAATGGGCTCCTGCTGACACAATGGAGAGAGATAAATAGTGGGATGCCCCAAGGATCAATATGCGGACCAGTCCTGTTCAACATTTTGTAATGATCTGGAAAAGGGGTTGAACAGTGAGATGGCACCATTTGCAGATGATACAAAATTACAAGAGAGTTAAGTCCACAGCGGATGGTGACAAGTTATAAAGGGATCTCACCAAACTGGGAGACTGGGCAGCAAAATGGCAGATGAAATTCAGTGTTGGTAAGTGCAAAGTAATGCACGTTGTAAATAATAATCCCAACTATACACACAAAATGATGGGGTCTAAATTAGCTGTTGCCACTCAAAAAAGAGATCTTGGAGTCACTGTGGATGGTTCTCTCAAAACATTCGCTCTAAGTGCAGCGGCAGTCAAAAACGCTAACAGGATGTTAGGAACCATTGGTTAAGAGATAGAAAATATCACAATGGCACTGTATAAATCCATGGTACACCACACCTTGCAGGTCTGGTCACTCCACCTTAAAAAAGATATATTAGAATTGGAAAAGATGCAGAGAAAGGCAAAGAAAATGGTTAGGGAAGTGGAACAGCTTCCACGCAGGAGAGATGAAAAAGATGGGGGCTGTTCATCCAAGAAAAGAGATGATTAAGGGGGGTATGGTAGAGGTCTGTAAAATCATGACCGGTGTGGAGAAAGGAAGTGTTATTTACCCCTTCCTATAACACAAGAACTAGGGATTACCTGATGAAATTAACAAAAGGAAGTTGTTTTTTACACAGCATGCAGTCAGCCTCTGGAGCGTGTTGTCATGAGATGTTGTGAGGGTTCAAAAAAGAATTCTATAAGTTTACGGAGAATAGGTCCAAGGGCTATTAGCCCAGATGGGATGCAACCTCATGCTCCAAGTGTCCCTAAACCTCCAACTGCTGGAAGCTGGGACTGGACGACTGGGGATGGATCACTCTAAATTGCCCTCTTGTGTTCATTTCCTCTGACACATCTGGCACTGGCCCATGTCAGAGACAGAATACTGGGCTAGATGGACCATTGGTCTGACCCAATGTGGCTGTTCTTATGTATGATGCTCTGACACTGTGGTGATGAGCGTAGTATAAGAAAGTATAGAATAGAACTTTAAATGTGAAAGCAGTTACAGCAGTTGCTGATGTAACTTGCTGAGTCAGGACCTTAATGTCACAGAGGACCAAGCACAGCCCCTTCACAGCCCTACCTTCCCAAGGTGTAGGAGTTTCTGGGTCTGGTGTGGGAATAATGTACGGCACCTTTCTGATATTTTATTTCACTTATATGTGGCATTGTATACTGCATTGATGGTATTTGTAGTAGAGATAGTTTTATGACACAAAATTTGGACTCAGATCTGGATGTCACAGATATTGGAGATTTTCGAATCGGATGTTTAGAGTGTATATGGCCCAGTGCTTAGCCGTCTTTGTCCTTGCAAGAAAGTGTGCAAGATACTGCAGCCATAGTGAGCCAGCCCTTTGAAAAGCAAAGAGGTGCGGCATTATGGGAGCATTGCAACCCTTTTATCTCTGACTTCTTCTCAACACACTGCTGTAGTGGTACATTACAACACAGGCACTTTCGTGATGCATGTGTCAGCCCACCCAAAGGCACTTAAAGGTTTGGAATATAGGGAAGAAAAACAAAACTTTAAGACTTATGCGTATTCACTGGGATGTTCTGGCCCTAAAAACAAAAGCGTTGATCCTGCAGGCATCTCCATACACAGATCACCCATTGACTTCAGTGGGAGTTACGCTAAGAGGAGGAGTCAGGACTGGACTCAGAATAAAAGAAGAGGCACTGGGTGCATGGCAGGATCAGACCCCGATTGCATACACACAACAGAAGAGACAGAAATTTCTATTACATGTATAGCACATGGAAACTTAAAGCCTGCGTCCCTTCTTTGATTCTCAGTAAATTTCCCACTCTATTTTCAGATTGTATCGGCCAGGATCTTCAGCTACTGTAAATCAGTATAGTTCTAGTGACATAACAGCAGTAGCATCTGGCCCTAATTCTGTAACCAAAAGATACCAATTTTTTTTTTTTTTGTGAGCAGGGAAAAATATATCCTTTTTGTTTGACTAAAATGGAATAAAACATCCAGTTAGCTGCTGAAAAGGAAAATAAACTTCATCTTTAGCCTTATGCTTTATTGGTACAAATATTGCGGGTCTATTATCCATTCCACATAAAACCCCATACAACATACCTTTTTAATTGTCTGGCTAATTGTTTGGCCTCTGAGCTGGCTATTTCCGATTGTCTAATTCTCAGTAGAATGCCAGCTGACACTGAGTTCTCAAAAGCTCCTTTTAGCTGCTTTTAACCACTTATATTCTAATTGGGAAGTGCTGAAAACACTTCCAGAAAGGCAATCAACAGTAAGAAACGCAGTGTGAATGTTCCTCTTCTGTAATACATTTCAAAATTTGAAATCCTGTTCTAAAGTCGTTTTGGTGCTGGTTTAAATTAGTATGTCCCTACAAATTCACAGAGTGTTTATTAGTGTTCAGAAAGGTGCAAAACAAAGGGACAAATCCTGCGGTCGGTATTCAAGGAAATCTCCCCGTGAAGTTAGTGGAATTTTATTCCTGAGTAAGGGACAGATAATGATGGCAGGGTTTGGGCCGTAGACTAGAGCAGTGCATGGTCATGTGTCGTTATAGTACAGTACTCCCAACCATTTGTGTTAAGTGTTTCGGAGGAAGCTATGTTGATACTGTAAGAGTCAAAATCTTGTGTTCATGTTTTAAACCAAAGCGGACAAATTCTGCCCACGCAGCTCTTCATTCATTTCAGTGGAAGCTATAGGCACAACTCTGGGGGCAGAATTTGGCTCACTTGGTAGGATTAGCTGGCATAGTTCTCTGTTGTCTATTCCTTCCCTTTTTTTCTTTGTAGCCCTTTCCCAACGTGGTGTAAGATCTGGGGCAGGAGCAACATATTATTGGGAAGCGATCCCACATTGCCATCAGAATGAACAAGCACGGTCTAGTATAAAGACTCTCTTGTTCAAACCTATTTGAAGTTCATATGGAGATCACTACAGCTCTGCTCAGTATTAGTGTTGGACCGAGAGGGATGGGTTTGGGGTTAGAGACTACTCATCAATCAGATTTTGCATTTGCAGCCCTCATTTTAGCAAAACCAAACTTTGAAACTCTGGAATGGATGTGGAGGGATTCAGTAAAAGATTTTGGTGGTGCCTTGACTTCATAGCAGGCAAACAGAGATAATTTTCGTTTCTCTCTTGCAAGACTTTATTGATTGAAGTTTGGTTTTGCTAACTAAAACCATGGTGGCTTGGATGTGGGTTCTATGCTATACAAGCTACTGAAGTTTGAGGATTTAGATCAGGGGTAGGTAACCTGTGGCACACAAGCTGATTTTCAGTGGCACTCACACTGCCCGGGTCCTGGCCACCGGTCCGGGGGGCTCTGCATTTTAATTTAATTTTAAATGAAGCTTCTTAAATATTTTAAAAACCTTATTTACTTTACGTACAACAATAGACTTATAGAAAGAGACCTTCTAAAAAAGTTAAAATGTATGACTGCCACGCGAAACCTTAAATTAGAGTGAATAAATGAAGACTCGGCACACCACTTCTGAAAGGTTGCTGACCCCTGATTTAGATAAAAAGTTGTGCTTTGGTTTTATCATGAATATTACACTGAGGTTTCTCAGATGTGCAAGAGAAGAGTCGTATTGAGTGGTTTAAACACTTGTAAGGTGATGAGTGCCCTCAGGTCTCATGGAAACCAATGGAAGCTGAAGTCTATGGGAGGTGACAGTGCAGAGCACTGTGTTAGATTGGGCCCCATGTGAAGGAGTTTGATCAGTTTCAGCTGCTATTCAGTGCTGGGCTGTGTGAAACTGACAAGAATCATGTCAATTTCAGTCAGCAGGTGCCAGGAATCCTGGGGAGCTTATTTCCTTTTGGAAATACCATGTGTTGGTGTTTCCAAAATGAAATATTGCAGGATTTTCAGTCCCACAAAAATATTTGAGTTTCTGGCTTTTCATCCCCATTCAGGAGGGAAAAAAATTCTGAAAACTTGAAAATTTTCCCAGGACTGAAATTTCGTTTCCTGTCCAGCTCTAGAAAATGCTCTTTACTGCTCCCCTGAAAACAATACAGTTGCATTTATTCTTCGCTGCACAATGATCCCCCCAAGATATGGTAAATATATGTGGTAGTGTGAGCAACGGTCAGTGCTATTAATGACATTTCCTGCCAATGAGGGTAGACCATATGCCTGGCATAAATGTTTGTTCTGTTTATATCTTGTTCAGAGGATGTAGTAGCAGAGTTTGATATCAACAATCTCTTCTGTTTTGAAAGATAAAATGGTAAGGAGAATAAATGTTTATCCCACCTCCCAGCTCAACGTATTTGTTCTAAAAGCCAGTCCCAGAGACCACAAGCAGAGCTATTGTAGTTCATAGACCCGTGTTACCACAATGTAATTTATTCAGACCAGCAGCAGTGTTTCTTTTGCTAAGATGAAGAAGAAAATCCTTACATTTAGAAAGATAACCTGCATTTTTCATTATTAGTTTTATTGCACTGTTATCTTTACTGAATGTTCTATTTAAAGTACTTTATCTGCTTTAACATGGATTACACTTACTTTTTTTTTCCTTTAAGAAAACCCTGAACCTTTCTTCACATTCTTTCTCTTTGCATGGAAAAAAGATGCTTACTGGAGTTTCTTTCCATTGTGCAAATTAGTCGATAGAATTTCTGTTTTTATCATTTTCTTATTTAAAAGCCTGGGAAATTTCATCCAAAAAACTCTTTATCCATTCACTTCCTATAGCTCTCTACGTCAGGGGCTGGCAACCTTTCAGAAGTGCTGTGCCGAGTCTTCATTTATTCACTCTAATTTAAGGTTTTGTGTGCCAGTAATACATTTTAACCTTTTTAGAAGGTCTCTTTCTATAAGTCTATAATATATAACTAAACTATTGTTGTACGTAAAGTAAATAAGGTTTTTAAAATGTTTAAGAAGCTTCATTTAAAATTAAATTAAAATGCAGAGCCCCCCAGACCGGTGGCCAGGACCAGTGTGAGTGCCACTGAAAATCAGCTCGCATTCCGCATTTGGCACGTGTGCCATAGGTTGCCTACCCCTGCTCGACATCATTCTCTGTATACCTTTCAATTTCTGCTGCACGGTGCAGAGGATCTATGCTTGACTTTGAGTAATGTTAGGTTTTGTGTGCCTTTTGGGAGGAGGGTATTCTTAACCAATATATAAGAAGACAGATCCCTGCCCCAAAGGGATTGCATTCTGCACAGAAAAAACTCGCACGCACTCCTGTGTAGATATGTATAAAAATGACATGCAAAGGCTGTGGGAGAGATGCAGCACTAGACTTTTTTTTCTTTATATTCACCTCCTAGGTTTGTATCTGTGTTTTAACCCTTGGCTAATTCCCTTTGTTTCTTTACCTTTGTCAATTTTTTGCCTGCATTTCTCATTGTTAAAGAGTAATCTGTGGCTATCTGGTTAATTTTCCTTTTTTAAGTATAAAGTATGAATAAACCCTTTCCCTCTTGCTGTTGTGTGGTAGTTCTGTTAAGGCCAAGATTTTCAAAAATAGGAGCCTAAAGTTGGGCTCTTTAAATCTATAAAATTTGAAAAAGTGGACTAATTTTCAAAAATGCTAAGCACCCAAAAGTCAATGGGAGTTGCTGGGGGTTCAGTGATTTTGAAAATCAGGACATTCATCCATTATTGTGGCTAGAGGAGCTTATGGACCTAAATCCATGTATAGGCACCTAAATGCAAGGGTGCTGATTTTCAGATATGTTGAACATCCGCAACTCCAGTTGAAAGCAATGGCTTAGCAACTATGAAAATTAGAGAACTTATTTAGGAATCTAGGTAGGATTTAGGTGATGTTAAGCACCTGCTTTTGAAAATGTTGGCCTAGGGTGAGAGTTTCAAAACTGTTCAGTATTGGCCTACCTCTGCTCCCAGTGAAGCCAGTGGAATCCTGGGAGTGGAGTTAGGTGAATGCAGAACACTTTTGAAAATCTCACCCTCAGTGCATGAACATTTTGTGTTTAACAAGGATGCAGCAATAGAATATGATACACATCTGTCCCGTGGCTGAGTTAACATTGTGGGAGAACCTTTAGCTTCTAGAATTCTCAGACCTGAGTGCTTGAATTTGCAGCCTCAGTGCTCCATGAATACTACTAGATTTTTTGCATTTAATTTCCCTGTGTGTGTGCTGTGGGTTTTTTTTAACGAAAAAATGGAAAAACACAGAGCAGTTAGCTTGCAAAGTTTGCAAGTTCCACAGGTGTTGCCACCTGGCAAACTCTTTGCCCTGAAACTAATACGCTGGTGGAGTTACAATTGTTCTGTAAACTCCTTCAGATGCTGCACTGAATTCAGTGAGGCTTTGTGATGATGCAGGGGTTTGTCAGGGTAGAGCATCTTAAAGGCTCTCTACCTTAAACTGAAACCAAGCAGCTTTTTAACTCTTTCTTAACTCCAAACTCGTTGGCAAGATTTTGATCAAATGGTTGTTATTTTTTTATTATGATCTTCTTTATGGTCTGAGCCTGCATAATATTTTATCACTGATTGAACTGGAAGCAGGATCAGATCTTTAGAGACCAAGCTTGGAAAAGCTGAGTCCAAAAGGTGTGAAAACGGGATTAGAATGGAAATTGGTTTGCATCCTTACCTATGTAATACCAGCCAGCGTAACTGGTATAACAATACAGGGGAAGCAGCATTATTTAGCTAACAGAGGCAGGTTTCTGAACATCAGCTGTAGATGATTTACCACCTTTCCTTTGACAGCTACAGGATTAAATGTCCTCTTGAGTCAGAGATAGCTGCCTATCAGGAGATTTACCTGTGAACGTTTCCCCTGAGTGAGACAATCTGGATTTAATAAAGATGCCAGATTAACCAAGAGAAAATGTGAGGCTACAGAGGCCCTCATGATTAAGTGACAAAAGGGAGGTGGAAACTGGGAGGAAATGAGGAGAAACACAAGGGAACACCAAATTCAAAATATGTCCTGAAAGCCAAGAGAGGCTAGAAACACCTGGGTAGAAGCTTTGAGAGGCTCGTTGGTGGCAAGAGACTGGCTCACACAGTGCCCAGGTACCCCTGGATAGCACTGGCCTTGAGTCTTTGCTTGTCTTCTCCTTGAAAATGTGGCAAAATACTGCAAAAGTTTCTAGTGTTATTTATAGAAATAAGATCAAATGAAAGACAGGTTTGGGGTTAGTAAAACTTTGTGGTTCAAGAGCTGTAAAACCGAAAGTCTGCTTCGGATTCAGACCCACTGGATCTGAGTCCTCCGTTCAGGGAGAGGAGAATTCATTGACACGGGCCCAGTTTTTTTCCGTTTGCTAATAAATCTCGTCAGTCAGGCAGCCCGCCACGGATAACTCCTATGAACCCCTTGTGATAGGCATGCCGTACTTTAGATCAGTTCAGCTCTGCCCGCTTGTTCAAACTTGAACAAACTCAATCATTTAATCTGGAAAAGGTTCCCAACGCAAGCGGGTGGTTTTGTGGTGGAAGGTTTAAAACACATCATTGAAAAGCTGACTCTGAAGACCTGGGAATATATTTCCATCTCTGTGTGTGAAGATCTGCGTGTGTAACAGCCAATAGAGAAAGGTTAAAAGACAGCCCTGCAGCTGGGAGGTGTAATTCCCGGCTGGGGGGAGGCATAGATGCATTAGCTCTGCTCTAGGTAGTGCTAAAGATAGCAGAGTGGCTGCGGCAGTCACCTGAGTAATAACCTAGGATCTCAGACAGGGTTGTACACAGGTGGCTAGCCCGAGCAGCCTCCCACGCCCCCATGGATACACTGCTGTTCTTTGGGCAGCTCTACACTCAAAGCACTGCACTGGTGCAGCTGCGCCACTGTAGCACTTAAGTGAAGAGGCTACCCCAGTAGCAGAGTTTCTCCCATCAGTGTAGTTAATTCACCTTCCCAAGAGGCGGTATCTAGGTTGATAGGAGAAGCTCTCCTGCTGCTATAGCACACTGTCTACATGGGGTTATGGAGTTAGGTCGCTATAACTGCGTCGCTCAGGGGTGTGGATTTTTCACACCTCTGAGCGATGTAGTTATACTGATATAGGTCTTCAGTGTAGACCTTGCCCTTAGTGCGCTAGCTCAAGCAGAGCTAACACATGCATGTCTACCTGAGCTGGGAATTACACCTCCCAGCTGTAGTGTAGACATAGCCTTTGGGGCAAATTTTCAAAACAGGCACCTCAGATTTGCCAGTAAAAGTTAAATATGCACCCACTGCACACACAAAGTCCACATGCACAAATTGCATGTGCAGACAAGCAGTTAGGTGCACATTTGCCAAGTTTGCAGGCACAAATGACCCTTTACATATACAAATGCAGGATTTTCAAACATTACAGTCTGTGTGTGTGTGTGCACATCTGGAGGACACATCATAGATGCTGCCTTAGAAAATCTGGGCTTAATTTTAGTTTTAGTCAATATTCAAGTGAAATTAACCTGTAAAACATATGGTACAAATAGTGCTCACCTAAGAGGATTGTGCAGTTCAGGTTTGATTTGTGACCCTGTTTTAAATTCCCAATCGTGTGGGAGTCCACTATTGGCCTTTAAACAGAATAAACTGAAACCTTCCACAGCTGCCTTTCATCACTGACACTGTTGCAGACAGATTCCAAAGCAGACAGTCTTTATCTGGTGGAGTTATTGGAACTACCGTGGATTATTTCATGCAGAGCAAACCTAACGTGAGCATTGTCAGGAACAAAGAAATCATGTTGTTTAATTCCCCAACTTGTGCCTGTTTGTATTTGAGATAAATGTTAGTATTACGTACAATAATTCAGTTTGAGGGGAAAAAAATTTCTAAAAATGGAGATTTGACAGTGGATTTTAAATCACATTTGGACATCACACTTTTGAATTCACAATTTCCATAGATTACTGGCATCTGTGGACCCTAGATAGTCTGTAATCACTAAGATTGTTCTAATCTTCCTCTGAAAGGTTTTCAAAGGAAGTATTGAATTACACAGATTGTTAGGAGGACTGGGTTTTAACTTGCAAGAAAGTACTTTAAAGGAAAATGCGTACATTAGTGCAAGAGCTATAAAGTCAGGATATAATGCTTGTAACATTCAGACATCCTGATGTGCAATTTGTTATCCAAATAATAAAACTTCCTGGCAGACATAGTCTCTGCTGTATTCAGTGGTAAGCATGTAAACACACTAGCAAGACATTGTTCTCATTTCTGAACCTTTTCTGCACCTCTCCTTTTCACTTGTTCTCTGCTGTTTGTTAATATCACACTATGAAGTTAGGGAAAAGCTATAGAGGAGTGACATAGCTAGAGACCTAACTGGTATGAAAAGCAGCATATGAATAAAATAACAAGAAAGAGCAGAGCTGCATTTTCCAGAGGAGAATGCGATTTAGATTCCTGCTAAATGATTGGACTGTAAAGGCTGAAAATCAGAAACCTTCAATATCATGGGCCTGATTCTGCTCACACTTAAAATGGTGAAAGTTAAGATTAACTCCACTGAAGTCAATGGACAGCCACCAGTGTGAAACTGGTATAAAATCAGAATCAAGCCTGTTGTGTCAGTTTGACCTCCATTAAAACTAATGGAGTGGCACCAGGGATTATACTGGCCCGTTAAGTGTTTTAGGCTAGTTAACCCTTGATTTTACTGGAGATAGAAGTTTTCCCTCCTGTATGAGCGCTCAACAGCGGAATACCCTCACTCCAATGTGAGGGGATTAAATGCATATCTGAGGATTGCAAAAAGGATGTGGGAAATGTAAACCAAAAGAGAGTCTTTGGCTAAAAGTGAAGTCATATTTTTTAAAAATGTTTGCACTGCTGACAGCTTTCAGAGGTAAAACGTAACATGCTAGCAGTAACCAGCGTAGTAGTGTTTGGCCTGACCTGAGTCTGCACGGAGGGAGAAGAGGGCTAAGGGAGAACCATACCTAACCCATCACTATACCCGAGAAGCATCAGGGCAGTATGCTGTCCTTGTGCTGTCTTGGCGTGGGAGCCTGACGTCATGCCCAACTGTGCGCGGAGGAAGTGTGCTCTGCGCTTGGAGGCATAGTCAGTGCTGCATGTGCATGAGTGACGGTGCAGGCACATGGTCTGTGGCTGGCAGCGTGCACCAGTGGGATGAACCCTTCCTCCTGATTGAGGCAGCAGGAGCGGTGCATGCCCTGCCATCCTCCCCTGAGCTAAGCAGCGCAAAGGGAAACACTTCCCTGCTCTGACATCAGAACAGTTGATCCATTCGACAGCGGGTGCAACCCTGCTCTCTAACTGGGTACCAGAGCAGAGAAGTGTTTCCCTTTGTATTACGTCTCATTTGGGACAAAGGTTTCTGAAACTTGAGGGAAGTGTCACAAAATGTAAATGAAATCTAAGGGAATGTTCAGTCTTCCTGGGACAGAGCGGAGCTGAGTTGGATGGATCAGATGTTCGGAACATAGCCATATTTTATTGTATTACTTTGTTATCAAAATATTGTAAGTTGACTGAGGGAGGAACATTCCTGTCAGGGAATTGGCAGGCAACTCTTCTTAGGGCGGAACCTGAGCTTCCAGCTTTGGGTTGAAACTGGAAAAGTCCTTTTTTGGTTTGCATTGCTGCCGACTGTAGAAAAATCATTCTCCAGAGCTATGCAAAACCCATGACATCCCGGGAAAACATTTGTTCTGCTCACATGTTGATATAATATTAATGAAAACTTTAAGATTTTGTTGGGTGTGACATGACGCCGTGACAGTGAATTCTCACATTGTGGTGGGATGCAATTGTGACACAACAGTGTTTTCACATTCTGGTGCCCACATATCACAGAGGTGACTTGGACTACATGGCCACACACCAGAGTAAAGACCTCCCCTAACATCCCTGTGCAAGCCACCTGGACTTTGGTTCTGGGTATGCAGATGATGGTCAATCCTCCCCAGATGGGTGGTGTTACAGCCCTGGCCGACTGCCCTTTGTGGACCGTTACCAGCCTGCTGTGCTGAATTCGGCTTTTGGATTCTGTGTGCTTTCTAGCCAACTGAGCAGCATCCTGACACTGTCTCTCATTCCAGCATCTCAGGGACACTCCTGTGGTGCAGACTTCCTATCTGGTACCCTTTCTTGGAATGCGAGGCCCAGGTGTATTGTCTCCTCAGTAGTGTACACACATACTCTTCCCAGAACTCCCCCTCGGGGGCACGCTAGTGTATAGTTTAACTCTGTGGGGACCAACGGACAGTTAAAGCAAGGAACTCACAGGCTTTTTACAAAGGAACTTCTTAAATACGCCCACTTTATTCATAGGAAGCAAAGAGTTACAGAGCAATGGACAAGCAACAAACACCTACATGCAAACCCCTCTCTGCGCTGTCAGCACCATTCCTGAGAGCGAGAGAGTGTCCAAGCCTCCTCTTCTCCTGCTCAGTCTTCTGGTTCTGGTCATGGGCTCCCCCTAATATGCTGCACATATAGGCCAGCCAGAGCAAGGGGACATCAGGGAGGGAATCGTAGCCCGATAGACTGGACTTACAGGGAGGCTGAGCAACCTGAACTCCAGCTGAAGTCAGTGTGGGGGCTGGAGATACATTTGGCTCTATCTGTGATGTTAATTGCTTTATGGGGAATGGGCTACTTCAGGGATTGGCAACGTTTGGCATGCGGCTCGCCAGGGTAAGCACCCTGGTGGGCCGGGCCGGTTTGTTTACCTGCCGCGTCCACAGGTTCAGCCGATCGTGGCTCCCACTGGCCGCGGTTCGCCTCTCCAAGCCAATGGGGGCTGCGGCAAGCGGCGGCCAGCACATCCCTCGGCCCATGCCGCTTCCTGCAGCCCCCATTGGCCAGGAGTGGCGAACCGCGGACAGTGGGAGGTGCGATCGGCCGAACCTGCGGACGCGGCAGGTAAACAAACCGGCCCGGCCCGCCAGGGTGCTTACCCTGGCAAGCCGCGTGCCAAAGGTTGCCAATCCCTGGGCTACTTGATCTAATAGGTCATCCCTGTCTCTGGTTTCTACAGTTTTCTGCTCTATGGGCTATTCTAAATACAGATGTTGCACCAGTTCAACTAAATGGATAATAATAATATAATAAATGATGATAGGTAATATTGCATTGATTTTAGGTAAACTGGAGCAGCTTTGTGAGTGGACACTTTCCATTGCTTTAAACCTGGCTTACATCAGTTAAATCAATCCAATAACAGTAGCAACATTAACCGGGCTTAAAGTGATGTATCCACACTTAAAGTTAAACCGATGCAGCTTCTGCGTACAGACTAGGCCATAAGAGAAGAAAAATTTTAAAAGCTGGAGGGAGTAACAAAACATGCCTTATAGAGATAGACACAAGGAGCTCAATCTATTTAGCTTAACAAAGAGAAGATTAAGGGGTAACTTGATTACTATCTATAGGCATCGACACGAGGAACAAAGATTTAATAATGGACTCTTCAATCTAGCAGAGAAAGGTAGAACACGATCCAATCACTGAAAATTGAAGCTAGGCAAATTCAGAGTGGAAATAAAGTGTAACTATGTAACAGCGACAGTAATTAACCACTGGAACAATTTACCAAGGCTCGTGGTGGATTCTCCCTCACTGACAATTTTTAAATCAAGATTGGATGTTTTTCTAAAAGATCTGCTCTAGGAACTATTTCGGGGAAGTTCTATGGCCTGTGTTATACAGGAGGTCACACTTAGGGTGACCATAGGTCCCCTTTTGGCCGGGACAGTCCCTTTCTTAAGCCCTCTCCTGGCTATTCCGACTTTTTTCACAAAAGTGGACATTTGTCCTGTTTGATCAGTTGGCAACTTGATCAGTTGGCAAGAGCAAACGGGACAAATGCCCACTTTTGTCCAAAAAGTGGGGTGCGGAGGAATGTGCAGGAGGCGAGTGGCTATGCCAGCCCTGTGGTGTGGTGGAGGCAGGGGGTAAACAGGGCTCAAGCGAAAGTGATGCCAGTGTCAGCCTCACGCAGGGGGCAGGCAGGGTGAGCAGCTCAGACCAGCCCTGCAGAGGGAGGGGTGGAGGGCTTGGGCCAGCCCCACACGGTGTTCCGTTTTCCCTTTGGGAAATAGGGTCATCCTAGATGATCACAGTGGTCCTTTCTGGCCTTGGAACAAATGAATCTATTAATCTGTTAGACCAGCTAGTACAGGGGTTCTCAGACTTTTGTACTGGTGACCCCTTTCACACAGCAAGCCTCTGAGTACGACCCCCCCTTATACATTAAAAACACTTTTAAATATATTTAACACTATTATTAATGCTGGAGGCCAAGCGGGGTTTGGGGTGGAGGCTGACAGCTTGTGACCCCCCATGTAATAACCTCGCGACCCCCTGAGGGGGCCCGACCCCCAGTTTGAGAACCCCTAAGCTAGTAGGTTAAGCTAACCAGGAACAAGGCATTCTGATTCCGGAATAAGAGGGTTCACACATGGAGTTAATCAGGAACAACTCTATGTGTAGACAAGCCCTAACATCGCATCCACAAACTAAGGAGATCCGGAGTTATTTTCAAATCAGGAAAAAGACAGGACACAAACACACCCTGCAGCATGAGGCTAAGACCAGTGGAAGGTCAGCGAATGTATTCTGCCTCTAGACTAGATGTAAGCCTGATAACTGTGCCAAAGACCATACTTGGATTTTGTCAATGTGTCTCTTCAGCTCTTAGTACCTCAGCAAGGGCTGGCACTGTGGTTGAAGTGGCTGGATACACAGATTTACTGTATGTGCGTTCAGTTAGCAGCAGGATCATAAAATGTGTGCCCTCTGGCCGATTATTCTTCACAAGGGAGGTTTGTTTTCTTTGTCCTTTAGTTTTTTCAGTTTAAAATCATTGATTTGGTAACTGACGGGAAATATGGAGCAGCAATGGGCCTAATTCTGCACTGACATAAGCCATGGGGAATCAGGGATATCTCTACAGAAGACAATGGGATGCTAACAATGTAACACTAGTGCAAAAGCAAATAAAGGCTCATTTATAAAAATTTCAAAAATGCCTAAGCAGTTTAGGAGCCTAAATCCTATTTATTTTCAATGGGATTAGGCTCCTAAAGAAAGCTGGGCAGGCAAAAGTTTTCCCATCCTGGGAAACTATTTTAAAAAAATTTCCCATCCTGAAAAGTCAAAATTTCTAAAATTTCACAAACTGGCAAAAAACAAAACAAAAAAAAAGAAATTCAGTTTGGGTCAATCAAAATGATTCCTTTAGAGTATTTTGTATTTATTTATTTTTAAACTATAATTACCTTGAATTGTAAAACGGAAATGAACCAAAAACCCAAAACCATTTTGTTTCAGAAATGTCAAAACGGGACAGTTAGCCATTTTGAAATCTTTTCTTTCCAAATTTTTTAAAGTCAAAAAATTTGTCAGACCTGACTCCTTCTCACAAAGAGTTCTCGTTTTGAAAAACTGGCATTTTTCAGTGAGAAAAGGTCTTGTAGAAAAATTCCTGACTAGTTCTATTAATAAATCACTTAGTGAGACAAGGTGGGAGAGGTAATATCTTTTACTGGACCAACTTCTTTTGGTGAGAGAGACACGCTTTCGAGCTCACATGGAGTTCATCTTCATGTCTGGGAGAGGTACCTGAAGAAGAGCTCTGTGTAAGCATGAAAGCTTGTCTCTTTCACCAGCAGAAGTTGGTCCAGTAAAAGATATTACCTCAGCCACTTCGTCTCTCTCCTGTCCTGGGACCAACACAGCTACAACACTGCAAACAATATCACTTCGGTGCTTTTGAAAATGCTGTTCATTGTGACTGATGGTTAGAGCAGGGACCTGGGAGTAGACTCTGAGTTTCTGTCTCTGTGGCTATCACTGGCACTCTGTGTAGATATAAACAGTAAGTGCCAAGTGTTTTTAATAATTATTATGGCCACCTTGTGTAAGATACTTTAACCCCAGTTCTGGGTTACCCATCTGCAATGTGTATAATAATATTTACTTCTCCCATATGAGTGGGGTAGGTTAATAAGGGCCTTCCTTTATTCATGTGTTGTAGCACCTTACTCAGTAAGAGTCCTATTTACTTCAGTGGGGCCATTTGGGGGGACTATTCAGTCTGAGTAAGGATATCAGAATCTAGCCTCCGTGTTTGACTGCTCTAAGATCCTCAGATGAAAGGTGCAGCATCACGGCACTGATATTTTTATTTTAAATATTTCAGAAGGGCTGCTAGTTAACTAGGGTTACCATACGTCCGGATTTTCCCGGACATGTCCGGCTTTTTGGGACTCAAATCCCCGTCCGGGGGGAAATCCCCAAAAGCCGTACATGTCCGGGAAAATCCGGCGCCGCTGGGCCGGGGGCTGGCCCGGGGCCGGCGGTGCCGGGCGGCCGGGGGGTGTGCCGGGCCGGCGGTGCCGGGCGGCCGGGGGGTGCGCCGGGCCGGCGGGGGCCGGCGGTGCCGGGCGGCCCGGGGGTGCGCCAGGGGCCGGCGGTGCCTGGCGGCCGGGGAGTGCGCCGGGCTGGCAGCGCCGGGCGGCCGGGGGGTGCGCCGGGCCGCCGGGGGCCGCCGGCGCTGGGCCGCCGGGGGGTACGCCGGGCCGCCGGGGGCCGGCGGTGCTGGGCGGTGCGCCGGGCCGCCGGGGCCGGCGGTGCTGGGTGGGCCGGGGACCGGGGGTGCTGGGCGGGCCGGGGGTGCTCGGCCGGGGACCCGGGGGCCGGGCCGGGGGTGCTCGGCCGGGGGCCCGGGGGCCGGCAGTGCTGGGCGGGCCGGGGGGTGGTCGGCCGGGGGCCGGGGCCGGCACCCCAGGGCCCGAGCCGACCCAGGCTGGAGCCGCCGGGGGGGCCATCCTGGGCTGCGCCTCCTCCCCCCACACCCCCCTTACCTGCTTCAGGCTTCCCGCGAATCAAATGTTCGCGGGAAGCAGGGGAGGAGGCGGAGACTTTGGGGAAGGGGCGGGGGCGGGGCGGGGCCGGGGCCCCGTGGAGTGTCCTCCATTTGGAGGCACAAAATATGGTAACCCTAAGTTAACAGTACTTTGTGCTTATTGAGCCTGATCCTGGCTGGTGCTCTGTAGCCTCATCTAATCTTCCACTGACTTGCTGGCTCAAACAAGTCCCTGGGCATTGGGGGAGGGCAGTCCCTTGTAGGGTCAGGCCCCTGTAGAACCTTCCATCTGCAGAACTCAGAGTGCTTTGCTGATATGAATGAATTTGGCATGGCACCAGCCCTGTGAGGCAGGAGAAAGGAAGTGCTATTGTCCCTGTTTTAAAAACGGGGAGACAAGGCACAGAGAGAGTCTGGGGCAGAACTCAGAACTGAACTTACATCGCCTGACTCCTAGTCATGGGGCTCAACAATAGGGCATCCTTCCTAGTGCCCCTCCCAACAACTGGAAGAGCAAAGCACAACAATCAGGCCATATATTGTATCCTTTTAGTGTTCGTATGTCTGTCATTGCCCCACTGCTTAGAGTTAAATGATCATTGTATATGAATGGAATCAGTAGAAAGCTATGTGGAAACAAGGATGTTTTAACCTTTCCATGTGTTCCCTTTCCAAACACAGAAATAAGTTCTTTCTAAGTTCTAACAGGGTGTTATAATTTTGTTTGGGGCCACGCTGCATTAGCCTGACGAATATGGATCGTTTCACATCCTACCAACTGAAGACAGTCCCATGGGGGAGAAGGGTAGTCCTCACGGAGTGTATCTGTTTAGACCCACATTTAATTTTGTGAAATTCAGACTAAATTGTAAGGGGAAGAGAAGTATAATGCATCTCTAAAGAACTATGCCACGTTCTTCCATTAGATGACTAATGGTGCGGAGCCTTAAACCTTATCCTTTGGTATCTTTTGGATTCCTGACAACTCCACTCTCTCCTGGGACGAATAAATAGCAGCCTGTTCCCAGGAAGATTAACTAGTACAATGATGGAGGAAAAACCAGCTACTTTTCAGAGTGCTCTACTTAAACTGCCACCCAAACTTTTACCTCCCCAGCCTCCTCTGCCATTTGCTTTTCTGGCACTTTCATTTGTCAAACTCTATAATATTTTGGTGTGTTTAAAAAGAACCCAGTTTTCTCACTGTGATAACTGATTAGACCTGGGATTTCGTCCACTTGATTAAAATGGGGGGAGGGATAGCTCAATGGTTTGAGCATTGGCCTGGTAAACCCAGGGTTGTAAGCTCAATCTATGAGGGGGCCACTTAGGGATCGGGGTAAAAATCAGTACTTGGTCCTGCTAGTGAAAGCAGGGGGCTGGATTCAATGACTTTTCAGAGTCCCTTCCAGTTCTAGGAGATGGGTATATTAACATGTGGTTAGCCATGGGAAGAGGGTCAAAAAATGACTATCAGTTATGTAATCCTTTTCTCTGACTTCACGGAATCTATTCCATCTTGGCTGATTCAGAAACAGTTCTGCACTGAGTGGAGCTCAGATGGTATGTTAGGTGTTTACAGACAGGCATGGAGACAAATGGTGAAATCCTGGTCCTGTTGGGTATAGCAACACTGCATACTAAGCCCAGGCTCTGACTCAGGCTTGAGCGTCATCCAGACACAAGACAGTCTGTCATGGGTCAGCAAGCACTCAGGACCCAGGTCCTAGGATTTCGCTAAGGGGATGGGTCAGAGTCCAAGTTCCATTGTAACTTGGGTCCAAGCCCTGTCATTTTGCAGTGTGGATGCAGCTCAAGCCGCAGACTTGAGTCAGAAGGTCTGTGTAGTGCTATGTGGACGCAGTAGCATGGCTGTGAGACCCAGGTCCAGCAATTGTAAGCCCAGGTTTACAATGCAGTGTGGACGCTCACATGCGGGCTTGGAAACACCGAGTCCACAGCCCCAGGTCCCGCAGTCCAGGTTTACATTGTAATTTAGACACAGCCATTGAGGTCAATGGCAAAACTCCCATTGACTACAACAGGGCCAGAATTTCACACAAGGTCCCTGCCCTGAAGACTTGACAGTCTAGCTATCTAGACAATGTAAATAGATAACGTTCAACTAGGAAAGGGGGAATTGGGAAGCAGCAAAGGCAAAGTTTAGCACAAGTCTTACCAATGTAACCACTTTCATTTAGACGTAGGGAGCAATTCACCATGCCTTGTCTGGTCATGAATATCACTGCAAAGTGGCTGTAAAATATTATCACATCCGAATGGCAGCATTTCCACACTTCTTGCTTTCCTTTTTCCACTGGTGTAAAATGAAGAATCTGGCACTTTCCATCTAGTTTACTCATAGCGCTTGTTTAAGGAAGTACTAAAATAATTTATACTGGTTTTCTGTGCTGTCTGACTCTCTAAAAAAAGAACAGGAGTACTTGTGGCACCTTAGAGACTAACAAATTTATTAGAGCATAAGCTTTTGTGGACTACAGCCCACTTATTCGGATGCATATCCACGAAAGCTTATGCTCTAATAAATTTGTTAGTCTCTAAGGTGCCACAAGTACTCCTGTTCTTTTTGCGGATACAGACTAACACGGCTGCTACTCTGAAACCTGACTCTCTAAAGGGTCTCAGATGCAGTTTGTATAACAGATACTATACATACAGGAGCAGATCCTCCGCATTTTATGCCAGCTAAGGATCTGTCCCGCACTTTCTTTCTTCCCTTTCTATTGTACTCTATTTAATTACCCAGATAGATAATACACTACCACTTTTCACTTCCATATATTGTCCTATCCAAGGCTCTCACAGCACTATACACACATTAATGAGTTAAGCATAGCTCCTTTGAGGTATCAAATTTACTGATCTGTAAAACGAGACATACAGAAGTTAAGTGACTTGTCCAAGGTCACACTATGAGGGCATGTCTACACTTACCGGGGATCGACGCTGTGACTATTGGTGCACTGGGGATCTTCACTAGACCCGCTAAATCGACCGAAGATCACTCTCTCGTCGACTCCGGTATTCCACCGGAATGAGAAGAATAAGGGAAGTCAACAGGAGAGTGTCTCCGATTGACGCAGCATGGTCTACACACAGCAGTAAGTCGATCTAAGCTACATTGACTCCAGCTACGTTAGTCACGTAGCTGAAGTGGCGTAACTTAGGTCGACTTACCCCCACAGTGTAGATAAGGCCATAGTCACTGTTAAAGTGAGGAACTCCTGATTTCTACTCTGCTGCTCTACTCACTAGTAGGCACTGCTTCTTGTAAGATAACAGCTCATTCATGAAAAGCTGTAGGACCTTCTATTTTTAACTACTTTTAAATTGCTGATGGTATGAATACTTGTTTGGTCATTTTTCACGTAGCAGGTTGTAGCTAAACGTTAGATCTGCTGTAGCTCTCTATGACCTGGCTGATAAAAATCCAGATGAGTCATTAATACTTAAATAGCTGCTCAAAACTACACGTGTAATCATTGTTCGGAAATGTGTAAGCCACTGTTGGATTCAAAGATAATGTAATACCAGGCTTTGGAGATTAGCAGGGGAAAAAAGAAAACTTGGGATCCAGGTCAGGCAGGAAATGAATGGTCTTAGGAAGTTCTCCAGTTTGTGGGGAGAGGGCTCAAGGGAATCCCAGAGCCAAAATTCTCACTGCTGCTAGATTAAAGGAAGTGCATGCATCTGTGTCTGTGGCAATGGACTGGGAAAATGGGGGACACCATCATGTTTTCCTTCCTGGTCTTCAGTTCACTTTATAGCTGATGGCTTAAAATTGTACATTCCAAAAACGAGCACACACTAGTTGGAGGTATTTCCTTAGTCATCTCAGCGCAGCTGTTTGACTCCCATGGCTCTCAAGCCTACTGTGAAGCTGCATACTATGAATCTCCTTGCAACAAGATCAGAACATACCCTATACGGAATGACTGCTAGTTTCAGCTCCCCGAGCTGCACTTGTCCCCGCACCTCCTGATCTACACACACCCTGTCTGGGGCCCCACGAAGTCGTGAGGCCTCCTTGTCAATCTTCTCCTGGTGCTGGCCAAAGTGGCCATCCATAATACTCGGAGGAGGACGCTGGGTGAAGAGGTGCTCTGCGACTGTGGAGCCTATTTCTGTTCCGCCCTTCAATCACGTACCCAGGCAGAATTCCTCTAAGCCACATCTGCTGGCTCCTTTGAGAAGCAGTTAGTGCTGTCTGGGGTTCTCTGCTTGGTGTCCCCCTCAGACAGGGCCGGCTCTAGACACCAGCAAAGCAAGCAGGTGCTTGGGGCGGCAAATTTGCAGGAGCGCAAGAATCCAGCATGAGAGCTGAGAACCAACAGGGGGCCCTGGGAGCTGTAGTTCCTTGGTTAGCTCCCTGCCTATAGAGCCAGCCCTGGAGCAGGGAAAGAACTACATTTCCCAAAAAACAACAAGGAGTCTGGTGGCACCTTAAAGACTAACAGATTTATTTGGGCATAAGCTTTCGTGGGTAAAAACCTCACTTCTTCAGATGCATAGAGTGAAAGTTACAGATGCAGGCATTATATACTGACACATGGAGAGCAGGGAGTTACTTCTGTAATGAGCCAGCCACTCCCAGTCCCTATTCAAGCCCAGATTAACGGTGTTAAATTTGCAGATGAATTTTAGTTCTGCTGTTTCTCTCCCTGGTCATTCTATTACAGATTTAAAAGTCACTATCATTGAACAAAAAAACTTCAGAAACAGACTTCAAAGAGAAACAGCAGAACTAAAATTCATTTGCAAATTTAACACCGTTAATCTGGGCTTGAATAGGGACTGGGAGTGGCTGGCTCACTACAGAAGCAGCTTTTCCTCTCCTGGAATTGACACCTCCTCATCTATTATTGGGAGTGGACTACATCCACCCTGATTGAATTGGCCCTGTCAACACTGGTTCTCCACTTGTGAAGTAACTCCCTGCTCGCCATGTGCCAGTATATAATGCCTGCATCTGTAACTTTCACTCTATGCATCTGAAGAAGTGAGTAGGGTTACCATATTTCAGCAAGCAAAAAAGAGGACGGGAGGAGCCCCGCCCTAGCCCCGCCCCTGCCCCTCCCACTTCCTGCCCCCCCAGAACCCCCAACCCTCCCCCCGTTCCTTGTCCCCTGACTGCCCCCTCCTGGGACCCCTGCCCCTAACTGCCCCCCAGGACTCCACTCCCTATCTAAGCCTCCCTGCCTCTTGTCCCCTGACTGCCCCAACCCTTATCCACACCCCCACCCCCAGACAGACCCCTGGGACTCCCACGCCCCATCCAACCACTCCCCACCCCCTGACAGCCCCCCCCCAGAACTCCCAACCCATCTAAACCCCTCTGCTCCCTGTCCCCTGACTGCTCCGATCCCTCTCCCCACTCCTGCCCCCTGACAGCTCCCCCCCAGAACTCTCAGCCCCCCACCCTGCTCCTTGTCCCCTGACTGCCCCCTCCTGGGACCCCTGCTCCTAACTGCCCTCCAGAACCCCACTCCCTACCTAAGACTCCCTGTTCCTTGTCCCCTAACTGCCCCCTCCTAAGACCCCCCCCAACTGCCCCCCAGGACCCTACCCCCTACCTGTACCCTGACTGCCCAAAACTTTCTCCACTCCCCCCCAAAAGCCCCCCCCCCCCCCGTTTCTTGACTGCCACCTCCAGAACCACCCTGCCCCTTCTCCTGCCCCCTGGCCCCCTTACCCTGCTGCTCAGAACAGGGTGTTGGGCTCTGTGCCAGCCGGACACGTGGCTGCGCTCCCCAGCACAACAAAACCTGGTCCCTGGCCCAGACCGGGCTGCAGGGGAGAGCTGCCCTTGTATCAGCACAAAGTGCTCTCGCTCCCGTTTTGCTACGCTGCATGGCAGAAACCGCTCCCAGTTGCAAAAGGGGAGGGCTGCACTTTGTGCTGATACACTTGCTCAGAATGCAGGGCGGAGCTCCTCTACAGCTGCTCCGGAGTCCAGCCCGGGACTTTCCTGCAGCCCTCCCAGCCGCTCGCTCTGCTCTGCCGGGGGAGGGGGGAAATCCCGGTCATTGTGAGTGCTTTACAAATTCCCCCCGGATGCTATTTTTAGTACAAAAAGGAGGACATGTCCGGGTAAATCCGGACTAATGGTAACCCTAGAAGTGAGGTTTTTACCCACGAAAGCTTATGCCCAAATAAATCTGTTAGTCTTTAAGGTGCCACCAGACTCCTTGTTATTTTTGTAGATACAGACTAACACGGCTACCCCCTGATACATTTCCCAGCATTCCCTGGGCCGCAGTTAACAGGAAAGGGAGGGGGAAGGAGTGTAGAACTGAAACCTCATGCTGCAGCTTGCTGTAAATGGTAGGAACAGAGCCAGCTCTAGGTTTTTTGCCGCCCCCCACCTCAGCCCTGGGCTCCCCCCACACTCCTGTGTTGCCCCAGCCCTGGACTCTCCCCCGCCCACACCCCCTGCTGCCCCAGCCCTGGGTTCTCCCCCCACCCGCACCCCCTGCCGCCCCAGCCCTGGCTGCCACCCGCACCCCATGTTGCCCCAGCCCTGGGCTCTTTCCCCTCCCCCCCCGCACCTCCTGCCACCCCATCCCTGGGCTCTTCCCCCCCACACACACACCTCCTGCCACCCCAGCCCTGGGCTCTTCCCCCCCCAACCCGCACCTCCCGCCACCCCAGCCCTGGGCTCTTCCCCATCCCCACCCGCATCTCCTGCCACCCCAGCCCTGGGCTCTTCTCCCCCCCTGCACCCGCACCCCCAGCCGTCCCAGCTGTGGCCCCCACCCGCACCTCCTGCTGCCCCAGCCTGGGCTCTCTCCCCCCCCACACACACACACACCCCTGCCCTGGACTCTCCCCCAAAGAAAGAATTGGATGGACTAAATGGACATTGCACCTCTCTATTTGAAGCCTAGCAAGGCAGGTACGTGGATCCCACTAGAATTTAAAATGAAAAGTAAGGGAGGGGAGGGCTCTACTAGACTGGGCAGCTTTAGATACAGTACCAGGCACGTAGGAGGATTTACACTTCTGAGCCATGGAAGCAGAAATTGACTTTTCTTTTCCAGATATAGCTAATATTCAGAAAGGGAATCTAGCACCTGCCTTCCAGATTTGAACACCCTCAAAATTCAGGAGTGCTCAAGCTCAATTTGGGCAGCTGTTACTTCATTTCTCCCAAATCAAATATACTGATCCACTGTAACTTGCTGTAGGAAAAAGTAAAATAAATTGAGCAAGAAATGCTTCCCAGTGGTTATTAGGACTGGAATTGCTATTTTCAACAGCCATTGATTTTTTAATTATTATTATTATTATTATTAAGTTTTAGTTTTATTTGTTTAAAAGGAAGACAGTGATATTGCATTGGAAAATTCCCCATAGAAACAAAGAATGGAACAAAAGAATAATAAAGGCACCTCAACTTTTCCTCATTTATTTAGGACAGTCTTACAATATGCATCCAGATAGCCAACCTGAAAATTGTTCCACTTTACTGCAGTTCTGTAACCATATGGGAATCAATCCTGTCTGTGTTCTGTGCACATCGAAAATTCCTGCTGAATGACCCGCCCTGGGAGCGAGTTACCAGTGACTCAAGGCTGGGGCGGCAGGAGGGTGCAGTGGGGGGGGGGGGGGGAGGCAGCCAAAATTTGTTTTTTGCTTGGGGCAGCAAAAAAACCTAGAGCCGGCCCTGCCCTCAGATTCCCTACTTCTGGCCCTATGACCTCACTACCATTCCTGTTTTCTTATTGTCTCCTGGAATCATTTGAGCCCAGGTTCTGTCACTCCATCCTGTAGGCTGCGGGAGGGACCTTCAGACGCCCGCCTGCTCCCGGATCTCAATAGGTATTAGGCTGTCTCTTCAGCACAGGCTGGGGATCAGTGGTTTGAGGAGGCTGACACTCACTTCAGTATCCTTTGGTGTGTTTGTTTTAGGAGCTGGGCCTGTCTGCTCCTTCATACTGCAGTGGGACTGGCAGAAGTTAAAAAAAATGTACCCTAAACTTATGAGGAAGAATCTATCTACTCTGCATTTGTGCCCTCCTTCGTGGCTTTCTGAATTGCTGCCTAATGAATAGCTTATATTTAACTGCGGCAGAAGCTAGATTAGATGTGCCCTGGGCGTCTGAGCAAGTAGCATTAATATCTAAATTGTTCATGATTTACACATTCAGTGTGTAATTTGTATTAAGGCATATAGATGGTAATCTATATCAAACACTTATGTGGCTCTTGCTTAGATATCAGGGTAAAGAGAGATGCATATTGTTTACTTCTTGTGAATTACTCTCCATATAACTATATTACATGGACATTATCATTGAAAAAATCATGTTTTCGGGAACAATTTTTTTTTTACTTGGGGTTAGATTTGAGTTTATTTTCTGTGTGTAGTAGGGGTAGCAACCCAGAGTCAGGATCCAAGAATCACAATCTGCCTCTCAGTTACCCTGCTGCTTTGATGAGGGGAAAAACTCTGAGTCTATACCTGGTCTATACAGGAGGAAGGGGTGGAGGTATGCCTCTGCCCAGTCTCCACCCCTTTCTGCCTTGTAAGTGGCTTTGCAGGGCCTACTTCCATTCTCACATTGGTACTGGAGGTACCATGGTATGGGCATGAGAGAAGAAAGGGAATGACTAACAGGATGGACCATGATCTGTCCCTAAGAAGTTTTAGAATCTACGTTGCTGTAGTGCCAGATCTGATCTCACTGGTATCAGTGTGATTTTGCCATTGGAGAAAGATCTGGCCATTTTTACTGTCCTGGGTTTTTTGTTTATTTTGTTCTGCCTTTTGTATTTCTCTCAGCTGGGGCAATGAAGTAAACTCATCAGTTTCACTTTTGTTTCTAGTCCATCTGGGCCAAATTTTGCCTTTATTGCAAATTTACCATGAGAGTAGAATGTGACCCTTTCACTTTCAGGTTCTTTAGTCTTCATTTAAATTCCGGGTCAGATCCTGCAGCCCTTGAGTCTCTGAATCAGCAATCCATCCCTATTCAGCAAAACACTTTTGCATATACTTAATTCCCGTTGACGTCAGTGGAACTCAGGCACATGCCTAAACTTAAGAACATACTTATATGCTTGGCTGAACTGAGTCATAAGTGAGCAAAGCACCCACTGACTCCTGTGGGAGTTCTCCTTAATATAAAGACAGCAGAATTCAGCCCTATCGCCCTTCTGAAACAGAGGTCCCCAAAATGTGGGGTGTGCCCCCCTAGGGGGGCACAGAGGAACATTTGGGGGTCCACAACTGGGGCCCGGGCCCGCTCCCATGGGGGATGGGGAGGGAATGCCACCTAGCTCCACGCCTGGCCCCGGCTCCTGGCTCCGCTCCCAGCCCCGCCCCACCGACAGTTATGGCCCCAGATTGGCCCCCTTACCCCTGTCCACACACCCCTCTCCCGGAGCTGTGGTCCCGCTCCCGGCCCCAGCTCGTGGGGGGCCGGAGGGAGGGTGGACCGGGGTAAGGGGAGGCATGAGGTAAAAAGTCTGGGGACCGCTGTTCTAAAAGATGCTACAGATTTAGTTTTAATTCCTGCAATCTTTGAGCATAAAAACTCTTTGCTTAAGTGGAAACTGCACAAAAATAAGGGCTGCCAGGGGTTTGTTTGTTTTTTTTTTTTTTGATGTACCAGACAAAACTCTACTTGTACCTGGACTTGTTTCTTGTCATGGGTTTGTGGAAAATGGCTCAGCTCCCCCAAGCAGTCTGGTTGTTTGCAATTGACGGACCAAATAACTGTATCTAGTCTTTTGTCAGCTCTTTCAGAATATTGGATAGACCATTTTTAGGCTTGTTGTGTGCAATAAAATTATATATAATTTCAGGCAGCAGGTGAAACACTGAGGGGAAAAAATTAAAACTTTTTGGTGAAGCACTCTGCAACATTGTTGCTTACCCATGCATTCAGTCTGTCTAAAAATAACAGCACTTGGAATGGGAAGCTTACAAGATCTGTTGATTTATAATGTTTTTTTCCGGGTTTATTGCTTGAGTGCCCTCCCCACTGAGATTTGATGTTGCAACCAGACTGCCATTAGATAATAAAGGAACTCTCTTTTCTTTGCTAATGTACAGTGCTCTGAACTGTATGGCATGAGCTTTATTTTTTAGCATCGCACGGATAAATGAGAAATATGGCTTCTAAACTAAGTAAAAAAAGGTGTTCCCTTCCAAATGGTGGTCTTTAATATATATAGGCCCAGGAAAAAATACTGATAGACGTATCTTTGGATCTGACTTGAATGTACAAAGCAGTCTTGAGTTAGAATTATTTTTTATTTCAGGATGTCAGACACAAGTTTGTATCAAGGAGAACACGTATGATTAAAAATACAAGGGGTGTGTGTCTGGGCCACATTCCATTATAATTGCAGAGTTAATCCTGTTGACACTATTACAGCACAGACATGAGTCTATTGATCTCATTGTATATTTTTACTTTTAGGGACCCAGCAGATCATATGCTAGGCAAGTAATATTCTGTACGGTTTGTGGAAAATAAATGTGTTTTATCCCTGCAGTAAAAAAGCAGCCAGATGTTTAGAAGAACATACACCATATTGAGGAGGCTTAGAGTCAGAGAACTTGCTAAAACCGTGCAAAGCTGCTATTATGGAGAAAACAGGAAGACAGCTTCCTCCATGAACCTACACCATTTCCCAAGGAGGAAGCAGGGGCTTTTTTTTTCCTTTCTTTCGTCTTTTTCTTTGCTCTTTGTTGATTTTGAAACAGAGAGACAACTATTAATTGATGACCATAAAAGGCTTATACTAGCAATGACATCAACGGTAAAAAGAGAAAAAAAACAACCACCTTAAATAAACACAAGTTTTAAAGGACTTTGACTTCCCCTATAAAAATGTAGATGTGTAGGCCTGCATTGCTTTGCTTGTTTTATTGCCAACTCGCATTCTGTAATACCCGCGCCTCCAAACTTTCTATTTTATGCTCACATTGTCAGCTATTAAGTTGGGTGGATTGCAGCCACCTTGCCTTGACTTAATTATTTTATTTAGATTTCTAACCAAAAAATAAACAAAAACACATCCCCATAATGCAGAGGTGCCGCCCTCCGCATCCTAGAGTGTGCCTGGCTCCAACTTGATCTAAATGGAAGGCTGCAGATTATTGTTAATTCAGTGGCAGGATGTCATCTTCCAAGTCCAAATATTATTCCTGACAGGCAATTTGAACAGAGTAGAGCTAAGTGTAGCCTGTCAGCGAAATGTGGCCCACAGAGTTTGACACCATGTCCATGGACTGCATTCATTTTTAATATGGAGGGAAGCTTGCAGAAACTAGGGGGGGGATCCCTAGCATGCAAAACTTGATCTTGATCAGATGATATGATGAGACCTGTACTTTTCATGTGGCACACGTAGAGTTAGGATGGCTACATGCTGCACTGGAGACCTAAGTGTTCTCAGTTCTTGTGATTTTGTCCCAAGTCTCATGAGAATTGGTGTGTGCCCCAGATGATTTCACAGGAACTTTTTTATTATTATAATAATAATTATTATTATTGAGGTTTTTTTAAAGGTTTTTAGCCCTCATGCTGCAGAGAAAAGACTGAAATTGTGACTAGAGTGCACCCTAAAGGCAAATAAATCCCAGAAGGCCAATAAATAGACCTCCCAAATGTATCATTTATTGTAAAAATCTCATAATTTTTAACCCAGTCTCATGATTTTTAGTGGGCTTGATTCTAGATTTTTCAATGCTTGTGACTGGCAATGATGAAAGCTCTGTGGGCATCATTTGTCCCCTGGCTTTCACCTGAACAAGTGTGGCAAATTTTATTGTAAGAATAAAATCCATACTTCGAAGATGAATTCTTATCTTTATATGTATATAGTACAGGGATCGGCAACCTTTGGCACGTGGCTTGCCAGGGTAAGCACCCTGGCGGGCTGGGCTGGTTTGTTTCCCTGCCGCATCTGCAGGTTCGGCCGATCGCGGCTCCCACTGGCCGCTGTTCGCCACTCCAGGCCAATGGGGGCTGCAGGAAGTGGCGGCCAGCACATCCCTCAGCCCACGCCGCTTCCTGCAACCCCCATTGGCCTGGAACGGTGAACCACAGCCAGTGGGAGCTGCGATTGGCTGAACCTGCGGACGTGCCAGGTAAACAAACCAGCCTGGCCCACTAGGGTGCTTACCCTGGTGAGCCGCGTGCCAAAAGTTGCCGATCCCTGATATAGTATATGTACATGTGTATAGATACACACACACCCCTTAGATCAAAATGGAGCATTACATGCCAGGACATACAGGACAAGCCTCTGAAATAAAGATAAGGAGTAGCCTGACTGAAGCACCATTTTGTTCCTATTTGGGGCCTGATCTTGCAAACACTTATGCAGATGTCTCTGGGTGAAGTCACCTGTGTAAGTGTTTGCAGGATGGAGCCTGGTGTGTTAACTCATACTTGGAAAGTTGCCAATGTGAAGCTCCTCCACCCTCAAATCAATATAAAACAGGAGCTTTTTTGTTTCCAAATTGTTTTATCACACCAGACTGGTTTCTTGCATGGCGTTTTTAACAGGTGCCAGCGGCACTGCATTAACTACTTTGACAGCTCACCTACTACCCTTTAAAAGGCTTAAGAGATAGGCCAGCCAATAATTAATAAGACACCCTCTGCTGCACTGAGTTCAGAGCAGAAAGATCACACACACACACACACACACACACACACAAAGCACTGCTTGGAGCACCCAAAGCCACAGATTTTACAATTGCACTAAGAGATTTGCTGCAACAGTTACAAGAAGACAAGAGCTTTTATTGCAATAGGAATATATCTCTTTATGAAACAATACGGGGAGAAAATTTCCTTGGATTACCTTGAAGGGCTGTTTAGGCTGTAATTGTATTATGTTTATTCAGAGGAATGGAACATTTTCCCTCTTTTATCCTTCGAGGTCTACACGTTCTCTTCTCACTTTGGGATTCCCTGCTTTGCTGCTGGGTCCTGTTTAATCCTGATTTTTTTTTCTTCCCTAATCCTGATCCTTGGTCAGTTTATCTCTTTGTCCCTCTTGCAGACCCTGATCCTGGGAGGTGCTGAGCACCTCCTATTTGTTGCTGAGCCGGTGCTGGCTTAAAAATAAAGGCCCCCAGTCAGCAGATGAACTGGGGGCTCCATGTGAGAGAACTATGTTAAAACTCCCTCACGTCTTCAAGCCAAGTGAAAGATCCCACAAAGAGAGGATTCAGCTGTAATTGGCAATCTTGCCTTTCTTTAAATCCACCGTCAATGCTGAGTGACCTCAACTCCCATTGAAATCCATGCGAGGGACAGAGCGGCTCACAGAAGGTACAGAAGGCCTGACAAGATCAGACCCAGAGTTTGAAAGGGACAAAAAGTGTTTTCCTAATAACCAAAGTGAAACGGGCCCCATTTATACTGAGCTGGGTTGCAGTGAACCAGAGGGAGATTTGCAAATGCCTCACTCTCAGAGCTAGGCACCCAACTGCCATTTGTGCTTTTAAAAATCTCACTCACACCACTCATGAGGTGAAATGATGCCATCTGCGTAGAGTATGGGTAATCTAGCATTACACGGGTGAAACGAGGAAGGGTTGGGGGGTAGAGAAGTTTGTGTCCTTGACTACACAGGTGAGTAACTTTACCCGAGTGAGTGAACTAATGGGTCTGTTCACATGCATTGAGTTCCTTTCATAAGTGTTTGCAGCATTGGTACCTACCTGTGTGTGACAACATGGCTGAGGGGAGGCTAAATCACAGATTGGTGTTTGCTACTGAGGGCTTTTTCTGTGGGACCATTGTTAACTCTTTTTTTGGGGGGGGTCACTGGCTTCTGGTCATCTTCTCCAGGGGCCCCTGGCACGGCCCCGTGGCCCACCGAGATGGGCAGGCAAGGGGCGGACCCTCGACGTGGCGCCCGATGGGCCGGCGCCACACGGCCCGCCTCAGACCCCGGCTCAATGGGGGGGCGGCGGTGGAGGGAGGATAGCAGCCCCTAGTGGGTCGGGACTGGGGAACACAAAGGCCGCTCCCTGGGGGTCATCCTCTGGAAAAGAGAAGGAGACGTCCCCGGGGCGGCAATAGCATCGCGGGAGGTGGAGGGGATAGGGACGGGGGCAGGAGTAGGGGCAGGGCCGGGGGCAGGAGTAGGGTCGGGAAGAGGGATAGAGGCGGGATCCTGGGCCCCAGGAGCTGAACTGCTGGAAGGTGGCTCCTCACGGTCGGGGTCAGGGGTCTGAGGGTTAGGGAGGGGGTCCCCAGGGATGCTGAGCTCAGGCTCTACGGCAGGTGGAACAGCCACAGCAGCAGGAGGTGGATAATCTTCAACGGGCTCCCACCCGGGAAGGAACTCGGTTGCCCCACGCCAACGAGGGATACCCCTGGTAACTCGTGTCCCAGCCGCGAGGCACCGGCTGTCGCCTCAACAGGCTCAGCGGCCGTCAGCGGGGTGGCACCCGCAGCCGGGCAGGTCAAAGAGTCCAGGGGCTCCTGTAAGGCAGGAGCAGGAGCAGCAGTTAGGGGCATGGAAGATGGAGAAAGGGGGGCTGGGGTGATGTCGGCCAGATCGAGGCCCACTGGCAGAGGGTCGTCCTCCCCCTGGGTAACTGGGGTCAGACCCAGGGCCTCGATCTCCTCATAGATAGAAGGAAGCTCACCTCCCACCACCCCGGAGTCTTCCCCGCTAGCACCCGAGGCGATGCTTGCCATTGTTAACTCTTGCTGGGTGGATTCCCTAATCTAGTCCTGCCCTATAAAAGATCTGTGTCCTGCACTCCCTTAGGACAGGTCTCCACTACTTATCTATATTGGTATAACTATGTGGCTCAGGGGTATGAAAAATCCACACCCCTGAGCGACTTATTTATACCAACCTAGCCCTCCACCCCACTGACTGCTCTATAGTGGTGGGAGAGCTTCTCCCACCAACTTAGCTACGGCCTCTCAGGGAGGTGGATTAACTACAACTACGGGAGAAGTTCTGTTGGCATAGGAGCAGCTTTACTGATGCAACTGCAGCACTGTACGTGAAGACAAGCCCTTAGTGGCTGATGGTTTCAATGTTCTGGTGGAAGGGTATGGGACAGGGAAAAAGGTGATTCCTCAGGTAGCTAGCATCAGTCACGGGGAAGGCGGGTCTCTATATTTGGAGGAAGCCACTGCAGAGAGCAGAGCACTGGGATGATGTATTTACATAGGATCACTGTATTTTCTACCAGTTGGAGCTGCATGAGGCCATCATAGAATAGAATATCAAGGTTGGAAGGGATCTGAGGAGGTCATCTAGTTCAACCCCCTGCTCAAAGCAGGACCAATCCCCAGGCAGCTTTTTGCCCCAGATCCCTAAATGGCCCCCTCAAGGATTGAGCTCACAATGCTGGGTTTAGCAGGCCAATGTTCAAACCACTGAACTATCCCTCCGCCCTTCAATTCTAGATGTAGGCCCAGGGTGCAAACCCCTTACTCGCATCAGTGTGCAGTTGCTCTCAGGAGTAGTTCCACTCAAGTCCAGCCGTGTACAGTTCACAAATTTGAGCAATAGGTTCACAGGCTGGCCTGTCGTGGTTAAGGTAACTAAGCCTAGAGGTCACAAATGCATGGATCATCACAGCCAGGTCTGTGTCTGATAGGATGGGGCCAGTCACTGGTATTTTTTGCCACTGTGGCTATTTGGGCATCTTGTAGCGCTGAGGAGTCCAAAAGGATCCCAAGGTTGCACACCAGCTTAACAATCTGAGGGCAGATGCCTTCAATACTGTGGAATGTTAAAGAGGAGGCAAGTTCTTCTTAGTACTTCCCTCTTCCTACCAGCGTTGCCTCTGATTTGCTTGGGCGAATTAGAAGGCTTAGCTTTATTTTTCATTTTTCTGGGTTTACTTGACTTTTATGTGCTTGGTGGTTTCTCAGCCTTAATACTGCATTAACTTTAGTGCTTGCACTTCGTTTGTTTTCCTCCATAAGCCTGAATTAATTCCACAAAGAAATTTCTTTCATGCCCAGTGGTGGGAAATAAGACACAGGAATTCTCAATTAGCTTTTGCCATATGAGTTTCATCTTGTTTATTTGCTGGCTAGATTTGAAACTGAGCCTGGTCTCTGAGCTGAGCACTTACTAACGCAGGGTCTGTCGTCATTCACATAGATGTGTTAGAAGATGTATTGATGGGGTTGTGGAGAGGTGAGGGTTGTTGAGAATTTTTGTCCCTTCCCTACTCAGTTTATTAGGCCATGTGACATTTGCTATCATGACATTTTTTATTCCACTTTGTCAGGCACCAGAGGCCTTCTGGCAAGGGTGCTCTATAAATAAAAAAAAAAAACATATTATTACTCTTAAAGGAGAGAATTCATATGACAGTGGAGAACATTCCCTTCACTGCATGTGTAGCAGAGCCCCTCAATTCATTTTTTTTCTTTGAGTGCATTATAAAAAGCTATCTATTTGCAGCCCGTGTAAAAAGTCCTGAACAAGGAACATTTAGGCTGGCTTCCTGGCTCACCATTATTCGGAAGTCAAAAGTTTTAAATGACACTTTGTGAAAAATAACAATGAATTTCCACTCTTTTTCACAATGACCTTAAGGGATTTTGGATGCATGTGTAAGGTCCCCATTAACTTCAATGTTATGCATTCAGAATGTACGCATCTGAGAATGGAAGTTGGCCACTTAAGCTCCTAAGGGTCAGATTTTTAAAGGTATTTAAGCACTTAATTATGCAGATATATGCCTATTGGAATTGTCAGAAGTGCCTAGGTACCTAACTCCCATTTGAAAATCCCATCTTTAGGATTAAATACCTTTAAAAATCAGGTCCTAAGTCACTTTTGAAAATGGGCCTTAAAATCCTAGGTTTTTTGAAAAATTTACCCACTGACTTCACTCCCTTGAAGGTTGTACCCATTGTGTATTCATCTAACACAATTCATAGAAGCATTCAAAAGAGGATCGGTGTATGTAGTATAGAGAACAGCTACCAAAGCTATGAATCCTTCATTTTTCCTGGATGGAGAAAAGAAGTTAACAAAGTGAAAAGTTATCCGGGATGGCAGTAAAATAAAAAAGTGCTCTCAGAGGAGGTTGTCTGGCCCCTTTTGTTGTGCTACATAAAATGATTGTGCATAGGGAGGAGCGGGAGTGAATTTAAATTGAAAAAAATAGCATTTGGAATAAAAGGTTGAGTGAAAGGCCCATGACCTCTACTCCAACAGGCCCTGCCTCCTTAGGAGAAGGATAAAGAAAAGTTTTAAACAAAGATAGGTTGTTCTCCCCAAAAAAAAAAAATGGACATTCTGCTTAAATGGAGAGTGTATTTTGCAAAGGGGTCAACTAACTTCCTTTTCTGGGCTGTACACAAAGGCTTTGTCTACACTGGTGAGCATGCTTGAGTACTGAATCATACACATGCCTGCACATGCTCCCCATACCCACGCTGAGTGTTGACATTATGCTGGACTGGACACAGGTATAATGCTGTGTACATGCATATACTCGTGTGCACACTGCCACTGTTGTTACGCAATGTTAGAGCTACCATTTCAGGGACAGCATCCCAGGATTCTCTGTGTCTATGAACTGCTTTGCTGTGTCTTGTTGGTACTGTCCCCCACCTTCACACATTTGCTGATGGCAGTTCCTGATCACGTCACCCCTCACTGTTATTCCCGGCCACACTGAGTTGAAGACATGGAGCAATGAGATGATGATCTGGTTCTGCTCCTGCTCCCTATTGCAGGACACATTTTTAGGCAGTGGAGTAGACCATTGATGGCCCGCTGGATGGAATTTGGGCAGAACTTTTTGACATGTCAGAGATGGCTGGCCTTGAGTGTCAATGACAATTTATTTAGCTCATATGGTACAGTTATGGTGAATGCCAGTATGGGGTACACCATCACTTCTGGTGCAGGAGAACCAGCACGGTGTGGTGGGATCACATCATTTTGGAAACTTTGGATGAAGAGCAGGTGCTTCAGAACTTCTGAATGAAGACACAGACCTTCATGAAGCTGTGTGAGGCGCTTGCACCAAACCTCCACTGCCAGGACACGTGATTCAGGGAAGCCACACGCCGGTGGGGAAGCAAGTGGCTATTGCCCTGTGGAAGCTGGAAATACCAGACAACTGTAGGTTCGTTGCAAACCATTTTGGGGTTGGAGAATCCACTGTCAGGTTCATAGTTGTGCAGATTTGTGAGGCAATTAACACTGTGATTTACCTGCGGGTGGTTGCAGTAAGAAACAATAGTTGGATTTGAGAGGATGGGATTTCTGAACTGTACAGGGGTCATCGATGGCATCCATATCCCAATACTTTGCTCACTACAAGGGGTGAGTGAGTATGTGAACCCAAATGGTTGTAGAGTGTGTGTTTGGTAGACTGAAATCTCATTGGCGCTGCCTATGTCTGGATGTGGCAAATGCTCTTCGTATAATTGTCACCCGCTGCACACGCCATAATGTTTGTGAGAGTAAAGGGGAGTGCTTCTGTCCTGAGTTGGCTTTTGGTCCCCTGTAGCTAAAGGTCATTAGCTGTTTGTTCCTGTGACACTGCACACATCAAAGACAATTATAACAGGGCAACCTTAAGGTTGTGTCTGTGTTGTGGAAGGCGGCACATTGTGCAATGCTTTTATCTTCACTTTTCACACTTGTTTACAAACCTCTGTTATTGGGAGCACTCAGTTTCTTACCCAGCCTTATGAAGATTTGCTCAAGGGTATGCAGTTTAACCCTTCATTGTCAGCAGTGCTAGCTGTGCATTTCTCTGTTTTCTCCTTGCCCTGGCCCTCATCCTCATCCCATTGGACAATGAAGCCTGGTGGGGTTGATGAGTGGGTTGTGAGCCACTTGAGGTTCTGTACTGCGAGCCCTTGACATCACCCCGTCAAGCTCCTCCTAGAAAGAACATGTATGATGAGCCCTCCTGGAGCGATTGTTGGAGTCATTTGTCTTCCTGTCCAGTGAAAACAGAGGGACAGGGACCTGTATAGATTGGGTAGGGGTCAGGAAATTGTAGGAAAGGACTATTGAAATTTGAGACCCCGTACATGCCCCTTACACTGAGACATTACCCAGGGTACACTCTGGATCGATGAACAGCTGTGTGTCCTCCCTCGCAGTTCTCCAACCTGAGATGCCATTTACACTGCTTTGCTGTGAGAGCAACCACTCCTGGTCTGCTCACACACAGCCTCCAGTGTGTAAATTACAGCTATACTTTCTGAGTGCTATGGCCAGCCACTCTTGAATTACACTGCAGAGAAAGACCAGCAAATTCCCAGTCCCAGACTTTCCCCCAGAAATGTGCATCTTGTACTGCCCAGCCCAATCCTGGACAACACAAGCTCATATAAAGTCCATCATTTTATGAATAGAAAATTATATGCACAAATCCTGTTATCTCAAATGGAGTTTCCCAAACACTTTAATCCAAGCCCTGGTTTAGCTAAAACAATAAAACAAGTTTATTAACTGCGGAAACATAGATTTTAAGAGGTTACAAGTAATGAGGCATAAAAGTCAGAATTGGTTACAAGAAAATAAAAGTAAAATGCAACTAATATCTAACTCTCAACAAGCTAAGTGAATTCAAGCAAATGTCTCTCTCACCACTGCTTCAGCAGTCTTACTGGTTGAATTCCAATAAGGGATCCTGATTCCAGACAGGATCCCTCCCTCAGTCCAAAGCTCTTTCTTTGATCCTCAGGTGTTGTGGCTGCTGTGGATAGAGAAAGGGAAGAATAACTTGGGGTGTCTGTTCCCCACTCTTACACTTTTTACTCTTCTTTGAGAATGATCTCCAGCTGGGGTTCAGGAGACAGAAAGTCTGTGGGGATGGGAACCTCCAGCTGTTTCTTTGTCAAGATGTAAATTTCTCACTCACACCTTTTTTTCTGTCAAAGAACGGCTGCTTTAACCAGGTGAATGGCCATTTGATTTCATTGACACCAGGCTAAGGAGTCAGTTTGCCTTTTGTCTCGGAGGAACTGGTTTGTGGCTGTTTTTGTAAACTTGGAACATATCTCAGTAATGTTATACAGTAGAATTTTATAACTTTACATACAATGTTGCCACACATATTTTACCAGGACAATAATGATCAGCAAATTATGCACAAAATGTATATAGTCTTGAAAAAGGGGTGAACATAGGTGTACAGACTGTCACATATCCCATTCATACTAAGAACTGGCACAGGTTTGGGGCTGTGCTACAGTTGAGGCATGTACTTACCCACAACCCTCAGACATGCTAGTTTACTTGCCCTATGACATATGCTTCTGAAGTTTAGGTGTGGCCAATAGTGGGGTGATGGCACAACCACAGGCATGGACATATGACCAGTGCTTACACTGGTCTCAAACCCAGAAGGTCTCAAACCCCGGCCTGCATATCCCCATTCTGCCACCCCACAGCAACTATAACCAGCTTGTGCACCACTACTCATGACCTGCTGTTGACACAGACCATGGGAAGTGCCGCCTCAAGGGGTCTGACAGGCAGCAGCCTCATGGCTCCTGATTAACTCTCCCACCCTATATGAACCCTATATACACCCAAGGGGGTTTCCAGGAAGTATCCAGGCAACAGTGTGGAGCTTCTATAGCTGACATTCCTGCTCCTTGTTCTTGTTCTACTGTCTTTGACCTCACCTCCAGACCCTGAAATAGACTCTGATTCTTGGTATCAATCCTGGCCTAGAACTTGATTACAAACTCCTCTGCTACTCTCAGCCTCTGGTTTGACCTTGCTCTTACCCTTGGTCCTGACTGCCCTTCTCAGGATTCTGACATATAGGCACTAGTGTAGATGTACTCAGTGCAGGGGCACCACAACAGGGGGCCAAGGGGCCATGACCCTCCCAATTTTTGAAAGTGGACAGGCCTGGCCCACCCACTTTTCACCAGAGACCCAGTCCCCTTCTCCTCCTCTTCCCCCCCAGGCCCCGCCCCCCAGCCAGGCCAGAAGTGAAGCCCAGCTGGGGAGCCTGGGTAGCTGTGGGGAGTTGCGGACCCTCCACCTGCCCTGGGCGGAGGGCCCAGGGGATAGGGGTATGGGCCGGGGGCTGATTTTGGACCCCCCCCCTCCATCCCAGGCAGGTGGAGGGGCTTGGGCTCCCAGGCCCATCTCTGACTTCTGGCTTGGATGGGGTGGGGCCTCAGGGGGCAGAGATGAGGCGGGGTGGGGCCACAAAGGGGGCAGGGCCTTGTGGATCCCACACTTTTAGGCAGAATCTGTCGCCCCTGAATCAGTGATACACTCTGGCTTGGTAGCAGTTATGGAATAGGGGGTTTCTGTGCTGTTATTGTATTGGCCATCATATTTTGTAATACAGTAGTCACTTTTTAATAGCCTTCTTTAGGGTAAGTCAGTTTTATCGAAGGTGTGACCCTGCAGTTCTGTTCATAAGGCAAAAATCTCACAGTAGTCAAGGAGGGTTTTGGCTGGGTCAGGACTGCAGCATCAGACCCCTTATCATGCCCACACTGTCCCTTGGTCTCTTGTGTGTAATGCCATATAGCCCTTGAATGTAGAGGTGGAGGGATGTAAGTGACGGTGTGTGCCAAATTTCTCAACATTTCCCCTGTTTTGAAAACTATTTTCCACTCTCCACATTGTTGCACCATGATTCTCTTTCTCTGGTTACGAGAGAGCATTGGCTCGGGAAAGGACCAGGGTGCAGCCCATGAGTCCACAATTACATAGATCTAGTGACCACAAACGCCCACATAAGGTATCTGTAGGGATTTCAAACACTATCCCCGAAGCAAAAATAGTGACCACAAAGGGACTGTGGAGCAACCCTGCACCCTGCCTGCCTGTGCTAGAGGTTGATTCCAACCCCCGTGTTCTTGGCACAAACCCCATTGACTCAGGCCTTGGGGGAGAGGCAGGAACTTACTCAACAAGAATATCAAACAGCACGACAGAGTAACCGTGCAACAAAGGTTCAGAAAATAACTAGAGTAAAGGCCCGTTGTAAACCAGGTCTGAGAACGCTGGTGTGCAAAAAAGGGAATTCCACAAGCTTGGAGCCAGGTGTATTGAAGCCATTGGTGCTGGCACAATCTTTGAACCAGAATGTTGTCTGCTCACATGGTAGGATGTGAGGCCGTGGCCGAGTTCCAAGGGACTTTCCTCTGTTACTGTCAATACAATAACTTGATTCATTGCCAACTTTGTTTCTTTCTTGACTTCTTGTTGGCAACACATATGCAAACTGGCCAGCCTTGTGCTTTTGCTGCTGTTTCAAGATCATCAGAACAAAGTGCTGGCTCATGAGTTTTCTTTATTTGACTCCCTTCCAAAAAGTTTTTCATATTGGAATTGTTTCCTTTGCCCACTCCCTCTGTACACAACCAGGTGCCTTATGCACATTAATTCACCCATTTCCCTCCAGCCTCCCAAATCCACAATGCCTATGTAGTCTAATTATGGGTAGAAAAGATGTAGGGCATTTTATGATGGGGGTGTGAAGCTCTTGCCTGACACTCAGATCTTTCTGACGACCAACGCTTCATAAACAATTTTGTTCCGGTGACTATTCAGTCCATGCTGCCATAGCTCTCCATGTGTTGCTATAATGAACATAATCAACAGGAATCAACTTTTGAGACCTGCAGCTCCCACCATTGTCAGTGAACCTCATGGTGCTTCAGAAAAGTTTTACTTTAGCTTTAAACCTTTTCCAAACAAGGTACAATGAAAGAGTCAAATCTTAGTGCCCTTTGTCATTACCCCCCCTCATTTTCTGATGACCATGGAGTGACAGACCATGTATTGCAATGAAAGATGAGATTAGGGGTCTGACTTTGAGAAGGGCCGAGCAACTCGAATCCCAGATGAAGTCAGTGGGAGCCGTGGGGTACTCAGCACCTCAGAAAATCAGGCCCTACCAGGCCACATTTTGCCCTCTTTTATGACACGTCCATGCAACCCTATTGAGGTTAGTGGTACGGCATCAGTGTAACAGTGCAGGATTTGGGACCCCACCAATTCTTCTGTAGTGTAAAGAAGCAGCATCTCAGCCTGACAACCTCATTGACTTTGGAAATCTCTAATCTTTTTATTAGACTAGGCAGGTGTCTTTAACGTTTAGGCACTTCGCACCTTTCATCCAAGGATCTCAGAGCACTTTATAAACATTTTCTGCACCAGGAATAGAATCCAGGGGCCTAATTTTCCACTCTGTTACTCTGTCTGAGAATAAGGCCTCACGAGTCTTGATACAAGTTCTTTGCTCTAATGACTAAACAACATCCCTTTTCATATTAACTGACAGCATGGTGCAGATGGATCAAGGATTTGATCGCATGTTATCAGAGCCAAGTCTTATTGTGCATTTGACCAGAACATTTGATTCATTATTTCAGGTAGACCTACAGCTCTGCATATTGTCCCTAGTCACCACAGCCTAGATCAGGGGTCGGCAACCTCTGGCACGCGGCTGGCCAGGGTAAGCACCCTGGTGGGCTGGGCCAGTTTGTTTACCTGCCGCGTCAGCAGGTTTGGCCGGTCGCGGCTTCCACTGGCTGCGGTTCGCCGTCCCAGGCCATGGGAGGTGCGGGAAGCGGCACGGGCAAGGGATGTGCTGGCTGCGGCTTCCTGCCACCCCCATTGGGACGGCGAACCGCAGCCAGTGGGAGCCGCGATCGGCCAAACCTGCTGACTCTGCAGGTAAACAAACTGGCCCGGCCTGCTAGGGTGCTTACCCTGGCGAGCCGTGTGCCAGAGGTTGCCGACCCCTGGCCTAGATTCTTGGAGGTATTTAGGTCCACCCTCCAAGGTAAATTATTCTTTCCTGGGTATTTTACCAAACTTGAATGCAGGGATCTGTAGAAGCCCTGGGAAGTTCAGAACTTTGGAAACATTTAGTTTAGTATTAATATTATGTACTACAATTACAACTTTGTGATCAAAGGTTGTATTGGCAAGTAACATTTAAAAGCCAAGTTTAGGGACTTATAACTTGGTGAAAAAATTCACTTGGGGATGAAACTTGTCTTTTCCTGCAACTGTGTGGGTGTTAGCCAATGTCTTTGAATTTCTTGGCTTTGAGTCACAATTTCAGTGTTACTGAGACCTGAATTTCTGCATTTAATATTTAAACTTGTATCTGTTGTCTTCACACCTGGGATATACAGTAGCTGTGAACATAATAGTTTCTCATTCATATGACCTAAAAATAATTATATTTCTTGTGTTCGTAGGTAGAAAATTGGTCACTTGCAGGCTGATAATTCAGTAACACAACCCACATGGTGCTGCTTTGCCTTTTTCTTTCTTGTGCAGGTGTCTAACAAAACTCATTCAGCTGAGAAGCTGTAACATCCCTTCCCTGTTGCATAGGTACTGATTGGTCATTAACATTTTAAAGGTGCTTTAAAATTGTCTGATGGAAGATGTTATAAAAGTGCCAAGTATTGTTGTTAATTACTGCACATACTTGGTAGATTAAAATCTAATTGATCCCAGCTGTAAATTGAAATGATAGTTGCTTTTACCAATGTTTGCTGGATCGGCATTGTTTTTCCTGACTTGATGCCTAAAGGGTCACAAAATACTAAAGCTCCCATGGCGCTTTGTAAACATGTAAGTTAGCCTTGCAGCACCTCTGAGGCAGGTATTCCATCAACACAGCAGATTTTCAGATGAGTCAACTAAGTAACTCACCCAAGGTCCTGTAGAAAGTCAGTGGAATAGCTTATTATAATATTTGTATTATGGAAACACCTAGGAGCCCTAGTCATGGACCAGGACTCCATTGTGTTAGGTGCTGTACAAACATAGAACAAAAAGATGGTTCATGCCCCAAAGAGTTTACAATCTAAGAACAGAATCCAGGAGTCTTGTCTTCTGTCTAATGGTTAGGACACAACTGGACATTTTCATCATTTGGGTTTTTGCTCCTTAATTTTCCTTGCTCCTTAGATTCCAGGGTGATGGGTGCATATGAAAACTAGAGACAGCCGATAGGTTTATGGTAGGGTTGTAAAACAGATTAAGAGGACTCCCTCGCTTATCACTGCCACCAGTTATTTTGCAACTGGAGTATGCAGTTGTGAAATGGAAATGAAATATCACAAGTTAGACTTCTGGGTTTAAGGGAAATGGAATGAGAACAAGAGATTAGCTCCAGCCATCCCACTCTGCTGTTCTGGATATCCTGTAGTTGCCTTAGAATGCACCACTGTATTAAACCTCTGCAAATAGTGTTAGAGTCACAAAGAGATACTCCTCAGGAGAATGGCACTTCTCCAGCTGCCAGAAGAACCCTTACTGCTGCTGACCCATATTAATCAACTGTGATTATGTGCTAAACAGAAAGTAGTTCATAAGATGAACACATTGTTACAAGAATCATCATTACAATTCTCACTCATTTGTATTTTTTATCTGTTATTCTAAATTATAGAGGGGCTTTGTATTAATCAGTGGAGAGCCTGAACCAACCTGATCCAAACAGCCCTGAACTTTAGAAAAATTCAGATCCTCGTCCAAAACTGAATGTCACAGCTGCCCCAGTCTATTATGAGATGAACCAAAACATGGTTCTGAATACCTTCAAGTACTGGAAGAGTCTGGATTGGGAGCTGAACTTTTCAGGCCAGACCTATCTCCAGCAATATTTAGACCCTTCAGAGCAAACTATATTTGACTCTCCTGGCACTTTATAGGATGCATAATAGCATTTACACTGAGGTGCTACTCTATGATCTTTCTATTATCCCTAGCACTTACTACAGAATTCAAAGATGTGAAAAAATATTTGGATTACCTATAGTCACTAATGTGGGTTGCTTTTGTTTGGGGGTTAGAGGCCACTGGAAAATCTCTATTAAAAATGGGGAGTTGGGAGTTTTATTTAAATCAGATCTCCTTCTGTCCACATGAAATGGAATTTAAGGCCTCCATACACGTAAGAGATTCAGTGGAAGTTTCACCCATTGAACACTGAAGAATAAGGCCCAAATTGAATCCTAAATATGATTTTTAGTGAAACTTTTACCCGTGGCTGTTTCCAAGCTGGAATTTTAAAAGCAGGAAGGAATTAATATTTGCTACCCACTAATTAGATTAAGTTTGAACTATGCCGTTGTAATGTGTGAATATCTGGCTCGCCGCTGTGACCTCTGCATCAGACAGTGATGACAATACCCAGCATTTGGCCAAAGCCTGTGTTTTGAACTTTGCAAGTATCAGCCTAAAAATCCTATTGTGGACTTCTTATGAAGCTGGTAATATGAGAGAAGGTTTCTTATTTCTTCTGTCAGGTGATCAAAGCAGTTTTCTAACACACTTGCTGTTTTTCTTACAAATACATCCTGTAGACAATAGTTCCATATTGGTTTTGGGGGAAAGCAATACACTATTTATCATTATGAAGAGGTACTTGCTGGGGGGTGGGGGAGAGAGGAAGGGGAGAGCGAGGCTCTTTGTAGAAATAAGTGGATCTAAGGATTTAGAAATAGTTTGGAAATCCATATCCACAATATTTTCTCAGACTTTTTTTTTCTGTCCATCTGAGCTCCTTTCCTCTTTGCCATAAGCAAAACAGCATGTATTATTTAATTAGATGAGCCTGCTTGGGCCTTCCATTTTATTCCATAAGCTTTTAGGAACTAAGGTCACTTCAGGTTCACACATTGATACTTTCTTGCCATGCAGAAACATAGTGCCATATCCAGTAACACAGCACCTGGAGCTCAGGTGAGCATGTCCAAGCACTCATGAAGGAAAGGCAGGCTAAGGGTATGTCTACACTACCTGCTGGATCGGTGGGCAGTGATTGATCCAGCGGGGATTGATTTATCGTGTCTGGTTTAGTCACGATAAATCGACCCCTGAGCGCTCTCCCGTCAACTCCTGTACTCCACCGCTTCGAGAGGCACAGGCAGAGTCGACGGGGGAGCGGCAGCATTCGACTCACCGCAGTGACGACACTGTGGTGAGTAGGTCTAAGTACGTTGACTTCAGCTACATTATTTACGTAGCTGAAGTTGCGTAACTTCGATCGATTTCCTCCCCCCAACCCCCAGTGTAGACCAGGCCTAAGGGGTGAAAGGAGCAAGAAATGGATGGCTCAGAAAGGAAGAGCGGTTGCATCTCCTGCCATATAAGTCGCTCAGTGAATACTCATGACAGAAAGGGCACTATGGATTTCAAAGGGCTGTAACTGGTAAGGTGGGAGCAAACCTGTAGGACAGCCAAACAATAGACATTATGATCACTCTTTATATTAAGGATACATGTATAAGTAAATCATAAGAGTTAATACATGATTAAAAGATTTTTAATAATCAGTCTAATACAGCCCAACAGGCCAGTAGGTTGCTTATAACCATCTGAGAACACCTTCTACTAAAGAAGTAGCAGAGGGGAACCGTGTTAGTCTGGATCTGTAAAAAGCAACAAAGAGTCCTGTGGCACCTTATAGACGAACAGAAAGCTTATGCTCCAATACATCTGTTCGTTTATAAGGTGCCACAGGACTCTTTGTTGCTTTCTACTGAAGAGTTATCAATGGTTATAAATATAACAGCAGAAGAAGTTGTTAATATGTAACCCATTGGTGAGCAGGCATTATAGGTTCCCCCTTTGTGCCTAATACACAGAGGATGTGATGCTGCATTCTAGGGTCTTGGCTTTTTAGCTCATGCTTTTCGCTCTGGAAGTCACCAGTATGTTGGCCAAGGTGATGGCTGTCACAGAAGCACGTTACTCATGTCTGTAACATGCTTGTAACATCTATTAATTTATTAACCCTTAATATAAAGTGTGACTGAAATTGCACTACAGTTTAGCATGTAAGTTCTGTCATGACTCTAAAAAATGATGCCACAAAAATGGCCTGGTCTTTATTTTGAAATATGGCTACCTTAATCTTTAGCAGCCAGGGGAGTCCTTGCTGCCAGCCAACCTGCTGCCGAAAGGCTGGGAATGCAAGTGCCTGAAGTATCCTATCTATACTGCTCCACCCTTCCTCCCCCAAGCACCATGCACTGCACCCTGCTACCGGAGACAGTTCCCATGCAGATAGTCAGCCGGGTCCCTTCCCCAGTATGGCTAATCCCACTCCTCCGATGAGATGATTTCTTGGAACTGGTGTGAGTGGGAATGAGCCAGGTTTTCCATTAAGCTCTGGCCCTCCTACAGGCTTCTCACATTGGGGAACATAATCTGGCTTGAAGTCATTTTTCAAGATAGTATCTATCAAATCAAATTCAGGAGTGTACATAGCGAGAGCTGCGCTGGAGGAACATGTGATTCATTGTGCTACAGAAGCGTTTCTCAAACTGGGGTCTGAGGGTACTCCAGGGGGTCCGAGGATACTCCAGGGGGTCTGCCAGCCCTGCTGATCAACTCCTCTCCCTCCTTCCCTTGCTCCTCCCCCTCCCTCCCTGTGCCTCCTGCACGCCGGGGAACAGCTGTTCAGTGCAGGAGGCGCTGGGAAGGAGGGGGAGAAGCAGGGATGGGGTGCACTTGGGGGAGGGGGAGCAAAGAGGTGGGGAAGAGGAGGGGCAGGGGTGGGAAGAAGTGTGGCGGGATTGGGGTCTTGGGGGAAGGGGTGGAGTGGGGGCAGGGCCTGGGACTGAGCGGGGGTTCGGGGTCCGCAACAATTTTTAAATCAAAATGGGGGTCCTCAGGTTGCTAAAGTTTGAGAACCGCTGTGCTACAGTATAGTTAAACCCTATCCCTTTGCTACAGCAATACTACCAGAGTGTGAATCTCCACAAAATAAGAATGATGCCTATTTCTTCTGTAGTGCTTTTCATCAGATTTCAAAGCGTTCACAATCTTTAATGTAGTTATTCTCACAGCACCCCAGGAAGGTAGGGAAATGCATTATTCCCATTTTACAGACCCAAAGAGCCTAAGTGACCTGCCCAGAGTGACACAGGAAGTCCATGGCAGAGGACGGTAGAGAATTAGCAGAATGTATGGGTATACATTTGCCTTGCTGCTTCTTTCCCTGGGCCACTTGGACATAAGTATTGTGGTGTGGTAGAACCACTATAGTTAAGGTTGTGTCACAACCTTAACTGTTTAAAGGTCAGCCTTTATAATTCCTCTAAAATCAACATGTTTAGTTGGTTTTCTTTGAAATTTGGTGTGCCATAGGAAGGTGCAGGGTAGAGTAGGTGACCCAAATTTGGGGTAATTTGAGCCAGGGGTTGTGGAGATCTAATTCCTGAAACAAACAGCCATTTTACAAAAATCTTCCGTTCTTTCTTTCTTTGTTTGTTTGTTTGCTTTGGGGTCTTAGAGGTAGAGGTAGAGATCAAACTATTTATGTCTCAATCTGTTGAGAGTTACCCAAGGTAGGGTATGACACCCACTAAATCTTTGGGGGACCTAAATTAAGAACAATATTTAAGAAAAGTACATCTTTTTACAGTGCACACGTGCTAATACAAACAACCAGCTAGAGGGTTTCCATTCCTTCCTACTATTTTATGTGCTTTAAAGCTCAACTTTTGTGTGCTATAAAATCTGAATGGTTACTCGGATTGCTTTGAAATTTAGTGCACCTCATGGGGGCATAGGATAACATTAGTTGACCAAATTTGGGATCATTTGACCAAGGCCCTCCCAAATTACAGCCTCCCACAAAAAAAGTTTCCTTTTGCTGCCTTGTACTGTTAAATTGAGCAGTACTAATGACTGGATGAATCACAGACCTCAGTGAGATTGATGGCTGTGAACTCACTCTTCAATTAGCATAACTAAGGATAAGTTAATCACAAGCCCCCACCTAAGACAAAAGAAGTTTTTGGACTGAGTGGTGGAAGTTTGCTACAACTTGAGTCATAGGTAGCAATTTCATTTTGAGGGAAATGTAATCGGAGTATTTGGGGAGGGGGAGATTAGATGTGAATGCTTCTTGGGAGGAGTATCAGGGAGAGGGGGATGGGTGAGAGGGGTTTGGGGCTGCAGTGAGGGAAGGGGTGGTTATGGGGATGGATGGTAGGGGAGAGAGGTGGGGGCTGGGGGGGGTACACTGGGATGTGGAGGTGAATGGCAGAGGGACTGGGGAAGAATAACAGCAGAAGCACCTGTCAGCACCACATTCTCCCCTCCCATGTGTGCCCGGGGGGGTGGGGGGGTTGCCCTTTTATGGGGTCTGAGCCCCTCTCGCTGCCCCTGTGTGTGTGCCAGGACGTTGAACCCCCCCCTACTCCTCCTCATGAGAGCTGGGTTTAAGAGTGCTTGTCCTTTTGCGAGGGTCTGAGGCCCACTCCCTGTCCCCATGTGAGCCAGGATCTGGGGAAATCCTTCCCCTTTGGCCAGGCGGCTGAGAACAGGCATGCTTCCTGCATATCACAGGTTCTGATGCACTCTGGGGGTGGGGAACACCTGCTGAGATGAATGCAGCAGGTCACAGGTCTCAGAGCCATTGTTTCAGGTTATAGTCCTCTACATGGGGTGCTCACATGCAGTCAAGATGAACGGGCCACTCCACACCTTTCAGACCCTCCTGTGCTGCCGATGGATGTATAGAGGAGCCCTCGCCCTCCAACATCATTCTATCCTTCCTGTTTCCAGGACAAGGCTCCTAAGTGCTCTAAAATCCTCGTGCTTGCACAGGTTTTCTTGGAATTTTCTATGGCTTGTGGCAGTGCAGAGTGATCCAAATTTGGGATCTGGAGATATAAGCCCTCCCCTCCCCCATGCAAAATAGCAGTTTTTCAGTCTTGAGGGGTTTGTGTGTTTGGGGGGGGGGTTTGCGCAGAGCTAGAGCTCCAACTATTGCTGTGATACACGCCAAAATGGTCTCAATGAGTCAGATTTTACCCTGGTGAACAGCCTGCCACTATGTTTCTATCCGAACCTTTGTACACCTGTCCAGTACATTTTTCATAATTCATGTTGCTTGCTACAAGCTGCCTCTATGGTATAATGTGTTTTTATTTTATGGGGAGGTTTACTGTGAACACATCAGAATAGTCAGCTGGCCTAACCAAAATGTTTGTTGTGTTGGGTGGGGAGGAGCCAGAGCCAGAGGACTTAGTGTGTATGGTTGTGGGTCAGGAATACTGGGACAAGGAGAGGAGTTGCAGCTGGGGAGGGGTTGGGAAATGAGGACCAGAGGTATGATGCAAGCCTTGGGTTGGTTGGTTGATTGAAAACCTGTATTTCCCTAGCCCATGGGGGAGGAGCGGGGGGTGGGGCGGAATTGGCTACTTCCTGATCTCGGGCAGATTAATGTGGTGTTTCCAAAGACACAGGGTATGTCTACACTGCAAAGAAAAACTCACGGCAGTGAGTCTCAGAACCCTGGGTCAATTGACTCAGTCTTGTGGGGCTGGGGCTGTGAGACTAAAAATAGCTGTGTAGATATTTGGGCTTGGGATGGAGTGTGAGCCCAAGTCAATTGCCCTGGGCTCTGAGTCTCACTGCAGGTCTTCTATTGCAATGTGGACGTAACCACAGGTTGGGAACTGCCAGCACAGGTCCCTTGACAGCTGAGGGCAGAGAAATGTGTGCCGCCAGTGTGTGGATTCTGGGCAATTCCTGGATGACAATATTTTCAGGAAAGCAAGGAGTACACCACGGGGAGGCAGCCTATGGCATGCGTGCCGAAGGCAGCACGCGAGCTGATTTTTAGTGGCACTCACACTGGCCACCGGTCCGGGGAGCTCTGCATTTTAATTTAATTTTAAATGAAGCTTCCTAAACATTTTTAAAACCTTATTTACTTTATGTACAACAATAGTTTAGTTATGTATTATCGACTTATAGAAAGAGACCTTCTAAAAACGTTAAAATGTATTACTGGCACACGAAACCTTAAATTAGAGTGAATAAATGAAGACTCAGCACACCACTTCTGAAAGGTGGCCGACCCCTGGAGTACACCATGGTCTGGGGACTGCTGACTACCCGCTGATCTGGGCAGAGAGAGGTGGCCTGCATTGGCGTCATGCTTTGCCCACTCTGCAGCATCTAACCGGTGACGTAAGAGGTTGTGATCTACTGGACATTGTGATGATTCACTGGGCTGGAACAGATCTTGGCCTTAGTCTGCTATTAATTTATTAACCCTTAATATAAAGTGTGACTGAAATTGCACTACAGTTCAGCATGCAAGTACTGTCATGACTCTAAAAAATGATGCCACAAAAATTGTCTTAGTCTTTATTTTGAAATATGGCTACCTTAGTCTTTAGGAGCCAGGGGGGTAGCTTCCTTACAGTAGCTTCCTTATGTATGCTCCTAATGTGCTAAGAGAGAAAACAGAGATTCAATACAGCTTATAACTACCTAAAATAGACTATGGGTACAATTTTCAAAAGCGCCTAAGTGACTTGGGAACTTAAGTCCTAGTTTCAAAAGTGACCTAGGAGACTAAATCCCACAGACTTCCAATGAATCTTATGCTCCTAAGGATCAGATTTACAAGGGGTGGCAGAAGCAGGGCAAAGGTGGCTACCACCCTCACAATGGAAACATTGGGCGGGTGGATATGTTTCCACATCCCCAATGTTTTCCACCCCACTCTAGAGGTAAGAGAGGGATCTGCCTATGTTCTGCCCCTGTATGCATGCTGGGGAGGGCAGAGATGAGGGCAGCATCCAGAGGAGGTGTGGAGCAGCTCTCATGGTGCAGAATATCAGGCCAGCCATTAGGGAGCAGGTAGGGCTGTGGCACGGCCCCGACTTCCAGCCCTCATAGGTACTGTTGGGGACACCCACCTGGGGGAGAGGCAGGAGCACATGGGCCAGCTGCTGGGGTGAGGTGAGGGTTGGGACAAGGTGCTGGCACCTGGGTGGAAGCGGGGGCCTCAGGGCACCAGCTGTGGAGCAGTCGGGGGTGGGACACAGGGCATCAAGTACCAGCCACCTAGAAACAGCAGGAGGAATTACCAAGACTCCCCTACCCAGGCTGGTGCAGGCTGACTCCCTGCCCCTGAGTCTCAGTAGCTCCTCTCACTCCCCCACTTATTCTCCACCCCCTATTCACAGCGAGCGCTGTCCCCATACCTCCCCCCTGTATTCCAGTGCCTAAAGATGCCAGAGTAGGTGACTAGTGCGATTTTCAAAAGTGCTTAAGCACCTAACTCCCACTGAAGGATTTAGGCACCTAATCTGTTTAGATGCTTTTGTAAATCACACTAGGCGACCTTGGACACATCAGAATCTTTGTAAATCTGGCCCTAAGGGCATGAGTAACTTTTGAAAATGGGACTTTTTCTCCTAACTCACTTAAGCCCTGATTTTCAAAGGGGCCTAAATCCCATTGAAATCAATGTGAGTTGGACACATAAATATCTTTGAGGATTTGGGCCTTTGATGCTCTTGGAATTTTACCTTGTGATGACATGGATAGGCTTAATACAAAGGGCTTTATTCGTACGCCAGTTTCACGCTGGTAAATCATGACAGCATGTCCTGGGGACACTGACCATCACAGATTGGTAATCTTGTAAAGCCTACTTGAGAGGCCCAGGAATGAAATCGTATTAGGGGGTTGCTCTTGAATTGCTTTCTTCTACAACAAAGTTGGGTGGGAATAACTCTACGTATCCACCTGTAAGGACCTGAATGCCAGTCACTCTCTTTAAGTTACAGGAAGTCCTTAGCACCTCAAAGGATCATGTCCTTGTTGTATACAATTCTACTCACTACTGTGGTTATTTAAACCCCTCCCCCCACCTTTATCATCTGTGTGCACTGTGCTAAGCAGAGGTGGTCCTAGGTTTCTAGAAAAGGGGTGCCAGTTATGTTGTTATACTTCGTAGGTAGTGCTAAGGCAGTGCTCTGTGTCCTCTATAGATCAAAAATCTGGAAAGAACATGAAACTGAATTACTCAGATTTTCCCATCTTTGCTCATGTACTTAGCTGGTGTTAAATTATCAGCGTGAGGGCCTGGTAGCTTCATAACATACACAGAGAGAGAGATTCCCACAGATTTTTTTTTTTGATTGAAGCCAGCTGAGTAAATTCGTAGGAAGTTGTAATAGGACAAGTGAAATGAATACTCACATTCCCTGGGAATACAAGATCCCCTAACTCATACAGTATTTCATGTGAAATTTATTTTAGAAGACATCGTACTACACAGTTTTAAAATGTAGTGATGAAAAAGTTATCACTTTCAAATGAAATAAGGTGACATGATATCCCTCCCCACACACGCATAATTTTTAAAAAGAAGAGATTAACTTCTCACTTATTCTGGGTCACTTTTCAAATGTATTACTAATTACCAAACTACTTCAAAATGTAGCTTAAATTTAAACTCAGCTGTAATGACTTAATTTGTGTTTGAAATTATGCTGGTAAAGGTTCTCCAGTCTGCTCTGCCATTTTTATCTCAACTCTGCTCATTCTTACTCAGCTAATTAGCAATGGAAGCATGGTTTTGTGGTAAAGTATTACCTGAGGACTCTGGAGTTTTACGTTCAAGTCCTGTCCCTTCTGCTGAGTCCCTCTGTGATCTTCCAGAATTTAGAGGAAGCCAGATTCTCAGTATGTGGTGGTCACCAGGGTTATGTTGATTTATACCCACTGAGGACCCGTCTGTGTACCTCAACTTGCTATTGTAAAATGGGCAATAGAGCTGATCTGGAGTTAGTGGGAGTCCTTGTAGTGACTTCAGTGAGCTTTGAATCAGGCCCAGTAACAGCGATCTCACAGGAGCATTGTGGAGATAATGTCACTAATATTTGTGAGGTGCTCAGGTCATTTGGGGCGGGGGAGCCTGTCTGATTACATAGAGTCAGGGCCGGCTCTGGCTTTTTTGTCGCCCCAGGCAAAAAAGCCTCCGGCCGCCCCCTCCTCCCCCAGCGCGGCAGGGGAGGGCGGCCGGAGCCCCGGGGGGAGGGCAGCGAGCCCCGGCCGGGGCTCTGCTCTCCCCGGCGGCCAGAGCGCCGGAGGGAGGGTGGCGAGTCCCGGTCGGGGCTCCTCTCTCCCCGGCGGCCAGAGCGCTGGGGGGAGGGCGGCGAGCCCGCCACGGCTCCGCTGTCCCCGGCGGCCAGAGCGCCGGGGGGAGGGCGGCGAGCCCCGGCCGTGGCCCCGCTCTCCCCGGCGGCCGGAGCCGGAGCACCACGCCGCCCCCTTCCAGGTGCCGCCCCAAGCACAAGCTTGGTGGGCTGGTGCCTGGAGACGGCCCTGCATAGAGTATTCTGCTGAGTAAGGATTATTCCTGAGAGGATGCATCCGAAGAAGTGAGGTTTTTACTCACGAAAGCTTATGCCCAAATATATCTGTTAGTCTTTAAGGTGCCACCAGACTCTTTGTTGTTCCTGAGAGGAAGGGCTGCAGAACTGGGATCCTGTTCTTGAGTGAAAACAACAAGGAGTCCTTGTGGCACCTTAGAGACTAACAAATTTATTTGGGCATAAGCTTTCATCGTCTAAAACCTGCTTCATCAGATGCATGGAGTGGAAAATACCTCTCTACTGTATTTTCCACTCCATGCATCTGATGAAGTGGGTTTTAACCCACAAAAGCTTATGCCCAAATAAATTTGTTAGTCTCTACGGTGCAACAAGGACTCCTCGTTGTTTTTGCTGATTCAGACTAAAACGGCTACCCCTCTGAAACCTGTTCTTGAGTGGTGATTGCCCAATTTACATTGCTTTTGTGGTGTGGACAAATATCTACTAGGAGTAGGATCAGACCCACACTGAATTTCTGTGTGACCTAAACCAGGATCTGATTCCAGACTTTCAAAAGTGAACAGGTTATGCGTTAATTCTGAAATTAAAATGTGCAAGTAATTTATTGCTCATATTACAGGTTAAGCTGTAGATGCATTTACAGCTGTAGGATTTGCTTCTGCAAAATCTCACTCATGAGTAGCCCAATTGACTTCAGTGGTGCTGCTCTCATGAGTTGGCAGGGTTGAGTTCCAAGTGTTTAGCAGCTGTTAGAGTTGCTAATAAGCACATGCAATGTAAATGAATGTAGCACATTATATAGATTGCATTTGTAACCTGTGACTGAAAGGGTGGGTGAGTTTTACAGGTCCCCCTTAGTGCCCCATCTGTAAAGGATATGAGGCCCGGTCTACATTACATGGTTTGGTGGATATAAGCTGCCTTGCGTCAACCTAGCTGTGGAAGCGTCTTCACTTAAATTTGGATCTAGTTACACCACCTCCCCAAGCAGCGAGAGTCATGGTCGATGTAATTAGGTGGACACAGTGTCAGTGTAGACACTGTGTTACTTTCATCGACTGTTACTGGCTTTCAGGAGCCATCCCACAATGCCCCACACTGACAATACAATCAATACAAGCGCTCCTGGTGAGGATGTGCATCACCAACGCAGGAAGCCAAGTGTGCACATACGCAAGTGATTTAATTACTGCAGTGGCTGTATGTCGACACAAGTTAGGTCGATATAATTTTGTAGTGTAGACCTGGCCTGAGTCTGTTACAGCCCCAATCTGTAGCAGCTCATGCGTTTAGCCTGGAGGACCCCAGAGTGTAGGCCAGGACAGTGACTATCACACAATTATCTAGTGCCAATACACAGGGGGCTTTCTATCCTCTACTGCCCTGCTTTTTATTTAGTCTTGTAAAAATAAATAAAGAAATCAATGCATTTAAATTGGAAAAAACTCCAATGGAGTTTTCAGCTTACTTGTAAAATATTTGTGTTAGCCATCAGTAGCTGAGGGTCACGTTAGGAGCCTGAACTATGTTATTTATGGTTCAGGATTACCGGGAAGAGATTGGCCTTTTAGGGTATGTTTACCCTGAAGTCATGGGGTGTGATTGCAGACATACCCGAGCTAGCTTTAATGTAACTAGCTCAGGTCCCGGAGCAGTGAAGCCATGGCAGCATGAGTTTCAGCACAGGCTAGCTGCCTGAATAATTACCCAGGGTTCTGGGCAGGCTGGTACAGCCTATGCACCTGCAGCTTCGCTGCTGTGGTATTAAAGCTGGCGTGTTTATTCTACACAAGATGCAGTCACACCCTGTGGTGCCCGTGTAGACACACCCTGAGATTTGTTCTCTCTCATAGTCTAAGAGTGGGATTTTCAAAGGGGCTGCCAGGACTCGGGTGCCCAGCTCCCACTGAAACTCCCAGACGTCATTCATTAAGCATCGCACATGGGTTTTGTGTACCGTAACATTAATATATCTTTCAACAAAGTGAGGGCATAATCCTGAAATCTTTGCTTATGCCAGTAGTCAGTCCTGTTGGCTGCTGCAGGATTACTTGTGAGAGTATGGCCTGCTCAAGTAAATGAGGGTTTGAAGGATCAGGTCCTTGATAACCTTATGTTCCAATAATAGGACCCAATCCCAGTCACCCTCTTCAGTCTGTCAACATGGTTCCTGTTCTTCTCACAGCACAGTGAGAGCACACGGCACTGAGCAGCGGACGAATAATGAGTTCCCTGTTCTGAAGGGCTAAGGGGCACAATCCTGAGCTCATTGACTTCATGGGGTGCAGGATCTTGCCATAACAACCACCTCCTGCCCATCTTCTGTATTGTCTCCAGCGCTGTGTATCGTACCATGCTATTCGGTACCACATTGGCTTGTGCCCTCTGGAACTGATCCCATGCGCTCAGCAGTGGAGCTAGTCAGAAAAATTCTGACAACACATTTCTTCCTTGGAATTTGTTGATTTGTTGAAATCGGACCGTTTTGCATAAACGGTTCAGTTTTGAAGTTCTGCCAGAAACCTGTCAGCCAGGCAGACGTCTATTGGGAACCTACCTGATTTCCTGCCAGCGCAATCACCTGGCTCCTGGGTGTCTGCCTGTGAGCAGCTCTGGGGCAGCCCACCAAGCAGAGTGCCTTGGAGCTCTCATGGCAAACTTTGAAAATGTTGGATTTCATTCCGAATCAAAATGAAACCAAATTTCAAAATTCTCTGTGGAACGGGACTGCCTTTCTCCACGCAGCTTTGCTCAGCACCTCTCCAGATCAGGCCTTGGGATTGTTATATGAGGGCCCAGTCTTGCTTTCACTGGTTTCAATGAGAGCAGGATCAGCCTTCGGGCTCTTATAGGGCTGTGATAAGGACAGTGATCGTGTTGACAGCCTGAAGAGGGTGGTGAGATTTCCCCAGCGAAAAAACAGGATGATGATAGCTGGAAAGAAGGAGGATGCTTCTTTCCCAAAAGTCCATTGTCTTAACTAATGCTCCCCTCTTCCCCCCAAAAAATCACCCTCTCAATTAGTGCTTCCCCTTCAGTGATTTGCTAGTCTCTCGGGCTGCTGCTCCCCTCCTCACTCCCACCTCCCTTAAGGGAGTAGGACTCTTTGCTGTTTCCTCCCCTCTTCTGGAAATACCAGTGGCTGCAGCTGCTCCACTCCTTCCCTCCACCTTGTGACTAAGCAAGAACTTTGGCCTTCTTCCTCCCTTCCTGTTTAAAGGAGAAGAGGCTCCTTGCCTCCCTATCCCAGGCGCTGCCTGAGCAGGAGGAGGTGACCAGGCATTCCAGGTTGTAGTTGGGTCCTAGTTTTACTATCTAGTTTTTTATAGTTGCCCAACACCCTGGCATCTGAGCTGGCATCCGCAAAACCATCTGGGACCTCTGGATGGCTCCTGCAAGCAGAGATGTCTGGTTACCCTAACACTGAACAGCGTTTCTAGTGAGAACTCAAATGCTTTTCAAACTATATTCTCTCTTCTCTTCTTGTTGAGAAGGTCACAGGTCTGGTTATATTGGCTATATGCAGGCAGTATTCAAGCTTTCCAACACAGCTCTGTCAACGCAGCTCAGTCTTGACCAGCAACTCCCTCAAGCAATATCTGTCACTTGGGCTTAGTTTCCTAACCAAGAAAAATATTTACTAGGGACTAAGTTGAGGATGCCAGATTAACCCATTCTCTGCCTGAGATTCACATAGTTAAGATTTCCTTGTACGCAAATTTAAGGATTAGCTATAACACTCATGGCACACATTTAAAAATAAAAATCCTATCATAATGCTGCAGAAAGAGTAGAAATCCCCACCGACTCTGTGTTGGCTCAGTTACAGGCTCATGGAATTTTGCAGCATGTTCTCATTCTGAAATGAGATATTCCATAGTACTGATGACATGGGATCCTTAAGCACCAGTTATTTCTCATGCAGAAAATGTACATGTTAGGGAGACAGAAGCTTCCCAAAGTTAACACTGATTGCCAAGCCCCTCCTTGAGGATGAGAGTCCATTTTTACGATGTCTCCATCAAGGTTATCAGCATGTGAACAATAAACAACTCAAGAATGCAAGGTTCTGTGTGGCAGAGACAGCTAAAGTATTTGCCAGTAAGACCTTGAAGGAGGTTGGGTTCAAAACTTTCCAAAGATCAGCAGCCACCATCATTATATGTATATGTCACTACAGACCCACTCTCTCCTCCCCAAATTGTCATACAACAGGGATGAAACAGTTTATAAAAGACAGACACAAAACTTGTGTCTAAATGGAGCTGCAGAGCATTGTATACTCAAGGCTGCTACTAGATTACTTGGAGCTGATCCTCAGCTGGTTTAAATTAGCATAACTCCATTGAAATCAGTGGATCTGCCCCTTTAAATGTCTAATGCTCCGTTTAAAAAGGCAGAAATGTAGAGAATTTTAACTTTAAACAACTTGATTGTTGCAGATACTTTGTATGTAAAAATCCCTTTAAAAATCCTATTTCCCCCCCTTTTTCTTTTGCATTGTGGTGTATGCTTTTACTGACATCACCTTTTAGGCATTTTATATTAAAATATATGTGACAAGCACCAGACCCACTTTCCTGCAGCTGGGCAGCATGTTATTTTTTTTGTACTAATACGCCATAACAGTTCTTCTGTGTACAGTTATCTAGAGATCAGATTCACCACATGTTCACTGTGTTTTTTGGCTACCAGGTCAGGAGCAATGGGGAGAAAGAGCTGAAGCCTGTATGTTAACAATTCACGTTGAGTCCATGAAACATGCTCTTCATATTTAGGGAATGAAGGAAACCATTTTTCCAGTCTCCCTTTATGGTTTTTGTCAGGGAGTCTGACCACTTCATTGAGATTCAAGACTAAGAAAACCATTTGCTATGAGACAGTCACTGTCCACAACCAGGGGATGATTTAATGTTATTTGATACAAAACCTTATTCCACGCACTCCTAGTGTTTCTCATACAAAAATCATCCTCGAACTTGCTCTGCTGTCAGATTTCACCTATGAGAAAATTTGAGTCACTGACAGCCATGGCCAGAAGAAATGATTAAAGGGTCTGGATCTGCTCTCATAATTGTGCCAAATAGCAGTGGAGTAAGTGGGCATCTGGGGTTCAAATCAGATCTTAGTTACACCAGTGTAAGGGCCAGATTCTGCATACAGTTACACAAAGGCCTGCTCATGCATATGAGAGCTCCAGATTTAGCCCTAAATCCAGAGTAATGCCATTTAAATAATGATTATTTAAACCCAATAAGCTAAACTCAGTCCTGCTGCAAGTAGTTAGGACTCAAATGTGAGTTCCCCACTTTGAAGGGGCACTTCCTCCCACTTGAATCTTCTGTAAGGAAATGAGGCAATTTCCTGAGAGGACACCTGGGAATCTTCTCCATCTTATGGAGCGAGATTTAACCTTTGGTCCTTCTGACATGGATAGATTCTGCGTACCCTTTGATATCGTTTCATTTATCAGGAGATACGACGCACCCACTTCCTGTCACACTCTGCTGCGGTTTGGGCCTGATACACAAAGATATTCGTTTCTTATTTCCATTATTTCCTATGACTGCTGGCAAACTCAAGATGGTGAAAGATGCACATCTCATCCATAAGTCAATTATTGGACAGTGTCACTGTTTGACTCTAATATTAGTAGATATTTTATACTTTGACTACTTAACCTTTTCCATTCAGTGCTGCCAAGTGCAAAGCCCCGAGGCTGCTTTTTAGCTACTGATTAGTAGATCTGACTTTTATATTCCTACAGAAAACTGATAAGAGCTATGCAGCTTTCAATACTGTTAGATTCAGTTTGATTAAATTCTGTCTCTCTCTGTAGTTTTGGCCCTCCAAAAGTATGTCATTATCTGTCTGTCTGGCCTTATTCTAAGACATGGACTTGAGCTGCATTTTGAACACCCCAAGATTTTTCAACGTTCTGGGATTTTTGTTTGGGCCATCTCAGCTTTCTATCCAGGCTTCTCTATAAGGCCCGTACTCCAGGTAAAGTTGTTCTGTGATGTACTGTTAGCAACAGGGCTGGCTCTACTGTTTTTGCCGCCCCAAGCAGCGCGCCGAATTGCCGCCGCGGACAGCGGGGGCAGTCAGTGTATGAATGTGGGTTGCTGTTTTTACGCGGCAAATTATTTCAACTGAATTTTTAAAAATTGAAAATGTCACAAAGGCCTGTTTTGGCATTTCCAATCAATGTTTCAACTTTTTGATGTTTTTTTTTCCAGAATTTCACTATATTATAGTTTTAAAAAATTAATTTCCATTTTTTTAACCCAACATGAAATTTTCAACTTCTTTGTTTCCACCAGGAAAAAAATGGAAATGGGTTGACCCATTTTTTGTTTCTTTTACTTTTCAGTTCAGTCACCGAACTGAAAAAAATCAGTGATTCAAACAGATCTATCAGCAGCACAAACAGCAGCGAAGAGTTTTGCTTTGCAAACTGTCTTGTTTTAATGATTATTCAGGATCTTTTTGTGTGCTGTTCAAGAGAGTAGGAGTTTTGAAATGTCAGTCAAAATGCACTCTGACTAATCATGGGGTTTTTTTCCATCCCAGATTTGCTAACACCAACACTAATGTGCAAGGAATTATTATATATGGATGTTTCCAAAGCTGAAAGAAGAACATCTTTGGAAATCTACTCCTCCCTGACCACATGTGCAATAAATGTAAAAATGCAAATTAAATAAGCACAAGCCAAGCAGGGTAGCTCCTATGTGTCCCAGAGCTCCCCTCCTGGGCTTGTGACCAAAACACCAACTTCTCCTTCCCTCTGTGAGGGAATAACATCCCCTTCTTCTTAAGTTTTTTAGCCTAAATAGATTCAGCTGCATCTGTTTAGCTCACCACTGGTACCTCCTCTGTACACTGGTTGGGCATTAACCCTTGAAAGCCTAGCTCACTGGCTGCTTTGTCAGAGCCTCCTCTTAGATACACTGAGTTGGGGTACAGTAGGACTTGGGGTCCACTTTAAGGAACCAAAAGACTGTGCACCCTACTACACAGACAGTGCAGTGCACTAATCCATAAGGATGAGATTTACAAAAGTTGGGCTCAGATGCACAAAACTTGAGCACCTAAACCCCAGTTTTAGAAGCCACAAAATTCCCACTCAAATGCCGCTGAGCCCCATAAGAATTAAACTCACTCTGCTCCTAAATTTCTGCTGTTCAAGTTCCCTGGGCTGGGCACCTGTGTTTCTGTCTCTGGCATGCGCATTGCTGCCTCCCCCTAGTTGTTCAGCTGCGTAAGCCCCACAGCGATCCATGAACTGAGGGAAGATAGACACTCCTCTGCCTGTCTCACCAATGCGGGGCCTGATCCGGTAGGCTTGCTCAAAGGTCGCCTTCCAGATCAGGTCCCATTCAAAATCCAGCCGGAGCAAGAAGAGTTGGTGGTGCTAGTAGCGGTGCCCACCCAATAACTCTTAGCTCAGTGCTTCGAGTACTCTCCCTGAGCGTTCAAATCCTTTCTCCCCCTCTGCCTTGAGGGAGTAATTGAATTTGGGTCTGCTGCATCCCAGGTGAGTGCTCTAACCACTGCCTAAAAGTTGTAATCTGGGCATCACCATCTCATCCTCCTGGCCATTTTGTGTGAAGTTCAGTGCCTGCCTCACTCGCGCTCATGATTTGGGCACTTAAGCTGCCTGACTCCCAGAGAGCGGTTCCCGGTTGTGGATCACAAGCAGAGATAAGCACCTCGCTGAAGCCCAGATTTAGATGCCAAACTCTGAGAGGAGTGGGACTTAAGACGCACCCCTCTGATTGGTGTCTCCCATTGGCTAGTTTAGGAGCCTCCCTGCCTAGCACGCTGGCTTTGGTGAATCGCATTCTAAGGCGCCTGTCTCTCCCCCTGCATTATTTTAGGAGCTGAGGTGCCTAATTCAGGCTTTGTAGATTGCAATGACTTTCTAGGCACCTAAAAGTTAGGCGTTGTGATGCTTAAGATGTTTAAAGTTAGGGTCCTAAATTCATACTTAAACGCCTAAAGCAGCCTGATTTTCAAAAATGCTGAACATCTTGTAGCTACCATTAACATCAATGGAAGTTTGCAGATCTGCCCTTTAAAAAAACAACAATCCTATAGTTGTTCTTGTAAATGGAGCAAATCTGATAGGGAGAGACTGGCAAAAATACATATTGTGTCTCAATGTAATCCAGGGGCATAGTGCTGCCGGAGGAGTCCAGAGCTTCACTCTAGCACCGGAAATCTGGAGTGATGCTCCAACACTTGGCACACTGGCAAAATCAATGAAATTTGGCCCCAGCCCAATGTCCCTGTTAAGCCATGTGCACAGTTACTGCGGCAGTCAGCACCACGTGGCTGGGACTCGGGAGTGTGGCTTGTACCTTGTCCTGCTCTGCCTACTGTCTTGCCAGAAGCCCCCTTTATACTGGGGAAGCCTTGAGCCACCATGGTAAGGAGTGGGGGGGGAGGGCTGCTGGGAGGGAGCCCAGCCGGCTTGCCCCTTCTCTGTCTGAGGGGCCATCCTGATGGAACTCATGGCAGCTCCTCTCCATGCTTGGGACCTACACAGCCCCTGCACACAAATCCTTGAACCTCCCTGCTTTTTCCTCTGGTAGACTTGGTCTTTTTCTCTTGACCCTGTCATAACTATAAAGGGAAGGGTAACAACCCTCCTGTGTACAATACTGTAAAATCCTTCCTGGCCAGAGACACCAAAATCTTTTTACCTGTAAAGGGTTAAGAAGCTCAGGTAACCTGGCTGACACCTGACCCAAAGGACCAATATGGGGACAAGATACTTTCAAATCTTGAGGGGGGAAGGCATTTGTTTGTGCTCTTTGTTTTGGGGGTTGTTCGCTCTTGGGACTAAGAGGGACCGGACATCAATCCATGCTCTCCAAATCTTTCTGAACAAGTCTCTCATATTTCAAACTTGTAAGTAACAGCCAGGCAAGGCGTATTAGTTTATCTTTGTTTTCTCAAATTGTAAATGTTACTTTTGCTAGAGGGTTTACCTCTGTTTGCTGTAACTTTGAACCTAAGGCTAGAGGGGGTTCCTCTGGGCTCTTTGAATCTGATTACCCTGTAAAGTTATTTTCCATCCTGATTTTACAGAGATTATTTTTACCTTTCTTTCTTTAATTAAAAGCCTTCTTTTTAAGAACCTGATTGATTTTTCCTTGTTTTAAGATCCAAGGGGGTTGGATCTGGACTCACCAGGAATTGGTGGGGGAAAGGAGGGGGAAAGGTTAATTTCTCCTTGTTTTAAGATCCAAGGGTTTGGATCGGTGTTCACCAGGAAATTAGTGAAAAGGTCTCTCAAGGCTACCCAGGGAAGGGTTATAGTACTTGGGAGGGAAATATTCTGGGGGGAGGGGAGGTAGACAGAGTTTCCCAAATGACTCATAAATAATTTGGGTGGTGGCAGCAAAACCAGATCTAAGCTGGTAGTTAAGCTTAAAGCAACAGAGGGTCCTGTGGCACCTTTGAGACTAACAGAAGTACTGGGAGCATAAGCTTTCGTGGGTAAGAACCTCACTTCTTCAGATGCAAGTAATGGAAATCTCCAGAGGCAGGTATATATCGGTGTGGAGATAACGAGGTTAGTTCAATCAGGGAGGGTGAGGTGCTCTGCTAGCAGTTGAGGTGTGAACACCAAGGGAGGAGAAACTGTTTCTGTAGTTGGATAGCCATTCACAGTCTTTGTTTAATCCTGATCTGATGGTGTCAAATTTGCAAATGAACTGGAGCTCAGCAGTTTCTCTTTGGAGTCTGGTCCTGAAGTTTTTTTGCTGTAAGATGGCTACCTTTACATCTGCTATTGTGTGGCCAGGGAGGTTGAAGTGTTCTCCTACAGGTTTTTGTATATTGCCATTCCTGATATCTGACTTGTGTCCATTTATCCTCTTGCGTAGTGACTGTCCAGTTTGGCCAATGTACATAGCAGAGGGGCATTGCTGGCATATGATGGCATATATAACATTGGTGGACGTGCAGGTGAATGAGCCGGTGATGTTGTAGCTGATCTGGTTAGGTCCAGTGATGGTGTTGCTGGTGTAGATATGTGGGCGGAGTTGGCATCGAGGTTTGTTGCATGGGTTGGTTCCTGAGTTAGAGTTGTTATGGTGCGGTGCGTGGTTGCTGGTGAGAATATGCTTAAGGTTGGCAGGTTGTCTGTGGGCGAGGACTGGCCTGCCTCCCAAGGTCTGTGAAAGTGAGGGATTATTGTCCAGGATGGGTTGTAGATCACTGATGATGCGTTGGAGAGGTTTAAGCTGAGGACTGTAGGTGATGTCCAGTGGAGTTCTGTTGGTTTCTCTTCTGGGCCTGTCTTGTAGCAGGAGGCTTCTGGGTACACGTCTGGCTCTGTTGATTTGTTTCTTTATTTCCTTGTGTGGGTATCGTAGTTTTGAGAATGCTTGGTGAAGATCTTGTAGGTGTTGGTCTCTGTCTGAGGGGTTGGCGGTGTAAGATCAGCATTTTACTTTAATTTTAAATGAAGCTTCTTAAACATTTTGAAAACCTTGTTTACTTTACATACAACAATAGTTTAGTTATATAATATACACTTAGAGAGAGACCCCTTCTAAGAAAATGTTAAAATGTATTACCGGCATGCAAAACCTTAAATTAAAGTGAATAAATGAAGACTCGGCACACCACTTCTGAAAGGTTGCCTACCCCTGTTCTAGCCGGATGGTAATTTACACCTCCAGAGAGCTGCCTGCTTCGTTCAGCATTTGAGTCAGGAACAATACTCAGATCTTGTCTACACTACAGAGTTTTGTCGACGCAAGTTACGCCCACGTACAGCCACTGCTGTTATTAAACCGCTGCTGCATGTCCACACTATGCTCTTTGTGTCGGTGAAGCACAACTGCAATAGCAGCTCTTGCATCGACACACCAGAGAGCAGTGCACTATGGGTAGCTATCCCACTGTGCAACTGGCCGCAGGGTGCTTTGGGAAGGGTTTGCAATGCCTCATGGGGCAGGCACAGCATCGCAAGATGCTGGTTTCTCAATCCCATTGTTCCCTGGGCATCCTACTAGATTACCAGGCGTTTTTCAACTGCCCTGGTAACCTGCAACCCAGCCATCTCTGTCAGAAAGCATGGATCCTGCACTGCTCTTTGGTATTGTGATAAGCAACAGAGGGTCCTGTAGCACCTTTGAGACTAACAGAAGTATTGCTCCCAATACTTCTGTTAGTCTCAAAGGTGCCACAGGACCCTCTGTTGCTTATCACAGAGGGTCCTGTGGCACCTTTGAGACTAACAGAAGTATTGGGAGCAATACTTCTGTTAGTCTCAAAGGTGCTACAGGACCCTCTGTTGCTTTTTACAGATTCAGACTAACACGGCTACCCCTCTGATACCTGGTATTGTGATGTGCATTATGAACACAAGGCTATAAGAGGAGCCCAGTGGGGGGCTATTTGGCTGGGGGATGCCTTGAAGGAGCATATTAACACTGAGCCACAGCAATGCGTGTTGCATTAGTGTGCTGAGCCTGGCATTGTTTGTTTGTACCATGCTATGAACCTTGCAATGATTGCTGGGTGTGCCCCAAAAGTAACACATTTTAATCACTTCTTACAGTAACACTCGGAAATATGACCAAACTGACATTGCTGAACACTAATACATGAAGCCCACAGAAATGTGGGGAGGGGAGTGTGTGTAACAGGGAATGTGGGTGTGTGTGTGAGAGAGAGAGAGAGAGACAGTGTGTGTGTTAGGGGAGCGCGTGTGTTGGGGGAGAGTGAGTATGTCAGCATGCTGTCTCTTTAATTCAGACAACAGCTGGAAGCAACGAATCCTGAGGCAGAAGCTGGTGCACGGACAACTGGTGTCCCCCTGTATCCCCACCTTAGCTCAGTGGAGACTGGTACGCCGGTGGGGGTACGGGGACACCCCGACATCAGCCCCGGCTCTGCACAGCACAGCAGTCTCTCCCCACATTCCCCACAGCAGCAGCCCGCCCTGCCTGCCCTTGCGGTCCTAGTGCCGGGGAGAGCAGGCTTCCGCGTTAATAGAACAGGAGTACTTGTGGCACCTTAGAGACCGCGTTAATGTTTTGATTCTGTGATTCCCTCCGAGTTCTCCCGCAGCCTCCTCTCCCCACAGACCCAGGAGATCCACCCCCTCCCCTGTAGTCCAGGCAGGAGCATGTTTGCTGCGAGAGCCGGCATGCTCAGCTGGGCAGTAGCTATGTGAGCTCCCCACACTGAGCAGTTTCAGAACTTCCCAGGGCTTTGAGAGGGGAGGAGTGCATGCCTGTGTAGCTGGGTGCGGGACAGCGGAGTTCAAAACAGTGAGCAGAGCGGTCACGGTTGGCATTGTAGGATACCTGCAGTGTCTACACTGACGCTTTGTGGCTCTAACTTTGCCTCCAAAAGCTCCCCCCCCACCCCCCATGGAGATGGTTGATTTTGTCAGCAAAGCAGGAGAGTTTTGTCGGCGGGAGGAGCATTGTAATATAACAAAACTGTATAGTATAGAGCAAAGAGGGGAAGGGGGAGAAAGGGAGGGAGGAGGGGAAAAGAAAAGGGGAAGAGGAGATGGGGAGGGGAAGGAGAGGAGAGAGGGGATGGAGGAATGAGAGAGGCACAGGACCACAGCTCCCTGGCCCCTCTACTGCAGCTGCCCCATATCCTTGCCCAGGGGCCATTCTAGCCATAGGCAAACAAACGAGGCAGTTGTTCCCTAGGATGACAGGCTGATTTCTGGGAGAAGTGGTACCACAGACCATCCGGTAGAGAGGGGTGAATTGCAGAGCGCTCTAATCTGTAGCACTTTAACTGCCCAGTATAGACCCTGGTGAGGCAAACAAAAAGGGGCTGTGCACGGATGATAGCTTTAGGGAAAGAAACGCTCAACAGAGAAAGGAAAAAATGTGTATTTTTATTGGTGCCATCAGAAAATTGATTTCAGTACTTCACCTGGGGCATGGTTATAAGTCCTTTTACTTAGCACAGTCTAGGAATGTGAGCTACATTTCAAAGAACTTAGTGTAACCATCAGCCTCTTCAATCCAGTATTTAACAGAATGGAAGATGCTGTGGCTAATTAGATATTGACTGGGTAACGAAAATGAATAGATTGGGAAGGCAAAGATCTGTCTAAACAGGATGAAAATATAATGATAAGCTAAAATCAAATGAGCGTGCCCCTGCTCTCTCAGTCTTTATACTGATTAATGTATAATAAGGGTCAAAGATGGGGCTTTTGGTTTTTTAGTTGGCTGTTTTAATAGTCTTTTTTTAATTGCATGGCAGTATGGATCCTTACGTTTGATTTCTGGGACACAGTGAGCACGTTTTCAAGAGTGGTCTGTGTATTTGTGACAACACTTCTTTGCATTTGGTGCCCAGCCCCATGATTGGTGAATGCAAAGCAAATGCTGTTTGAGCTCAAATTGCAAGTTTTTCTGTGAGCAAAATTGTGGGTTCAGATATCAAGATTTGGGGGTTGATTCCCATTGCATAACTCCCCCTTTGCAGTAGTGTAACTCCATTCATTTAGTTCCAGTAGATTTGAAAACTGGAGTAACCAATTTGAAACTGGAGTAACACAGTGGTGACTCAAGACCTTGGCTGAGACCTTTTGAAAATTCAGTCAATGTAGCATAAATTCACAGTCACATACCACAGCGGCCCGTGAGTAATTGCTGAAGTTAACTAAGGAAAAGTGTTAATTCTCACTATTAGCTGTGTGACATTAAGCAGACAGAAAATGTCCCACTGTGCACCTTTGTCCATAATCCTGCTCTAGGAGAGATGTCGGTAATCCTTTATTTTAGAGTAAACCTCCTGATACCATTCCAAATTTGCAGACTTTAAAGTCTGAGTAAAGTTTGAGACCAGTGTAAAAACGCTTGGAATCTTAAAGTGTATAACCAAAATATCTTTAAAGTAAGTTCTCTGCTTCAGAGGAAGTCAGGAAAGTTCTCACATCACAGCACAGGAGTAATGTGAGTGTTCTGGAGCCAGAGTTCTGCAAAAGTTGCAAATCCCTCAAGGAAGTACTGTAGTACAGACCCCTGTAAATAATGGATTACAGTAATCCAGCCAGGAAGTGATAATGGCATGTCTAAATATTTCTCTTAATTGATTGCAAATTATGTCCATTATCTTCCTTCCAAAAAGATGTTTGTCGCTGTTGTTAGTCTTCCTTTGCATTTTCTAAATGGTTCAGCAGGCCTGATGTCATTCATAATGAGAACTTCGTCTCCGATTGTAAAAGGTATTTAGGCACTTATCTCCCGCTGAAGATATGGGCCTTCAGCTCTACAAAACAAGTCAAAAGCATCTGGATGGGAGTTTTTTCACAACATTTTTATTCCGTCAGTTAAACCTAATTATGTCAAACTCTGATATTTTGCTGAGCATAATAGAGAATTAAAGCCAATGGGTGAAATCCTGGCCTCGTTGAAATCAAGGGGGGGAGCTTTGCTATTGGTTTCAATGGGGCCAAGATTTCATTTAGTAGGCCTGATTCTCCACTCTGTTTCACCAGTTTTATGCTGGTGTAGCTCCCCTGACTCTCAGCTGGAGGTGGACAGGTCAGACAAATCAATCAGAACAAACCTGTGCCCCCAAACAGTATTAACAATTCTCAAGTAAAAATTCCACCAAACTGGCCTAACTCTCAGCCTTTTACAGCTTGCAAATTCCAAGAAGGATTAAGTCCCTTTTGTCAGTCTTGTGAAGCAAATTGAAACTTAACTGAGGCTTTTTAAAAAAAAAATCTAACACTTTCTAACAGAGGCAGCAGACGGAGAGAATAGGGCTTTAGAACAGAAGCACAGCTATGATACAAAGGAACTTTAGGGGATTCCTCATTTACCTATTATTCCCATTCTCCCAGCATTGTAGGCCTTGTCTGCACACAGAAGTTGCACTTGTTTTTTCTTTTTTTAAACCAATTTAGCAAAACCCTTTCAGTTTAAGAGTAGCCAGCAGTGGTTTAGGTTGCATCTAAAACACACATTTAGTCAAACCAGTGCAACTTTGGGCACGTCTACATAGGAAGTTAAGCCACATTAACTAAAGGGGTGAATTTAAAGTGCATTAAATCCCTGTGTGGATGCTCTCATTCAGAAGCAAAGTGACCTTAGTTTGCTTTTGATTTGGAAGTGAATTAAGCTAACTATAGGATTCTGTGCTACCTCTCTGAGTCTGAGCTTGCCTAAACCTGAGGGTATGTGTACACTGCAATAAACTCCTGTGGATGGCCAGTGTCAGTTAGGGTGACCAAATGTCCCATTTTATAGGGAGAGTCCTGATATTCGGGGCTTTTTCTTATATAGGTGCCTATTACCCCCCATTCCCTGTCCTGATTTTTCACACTTGCTTTCTGGTCACCCTAGTGTCAGTTGACTCAAGCTGCAAGACTAGATGGATATTTACGCTCTGGCTGGAGCCCAGCCTCTGGGACCCTGCAGAGGGGAGGGTCCCAGAGCTCAGGCTCCAGTCTGAGCACAACTATCTATCTGCAGTTTTATAGTCCTGCTGCCCAAGCCCTGTGAGCCCAAATCAGCTGACCCAGGCCAGCAGTGGGTGTTTTATTGCAGTGTAGACATATTCTGAGTTACCTCTGAGCCCGAGCCTGCTTAAGCCTGATGAGTCATCTCTGCACCAGAGTGGGATGAGTCACCAGAGGCAGTTACTTGCAGGTCTTGAGATAAGCCCCATGCCATTCCTTCAACCAGGGTTCAGCCAATCCACAGGTGAGGACCCATCCAGGTGATCCCAAGCCAAGTATATAGGGTCCTAAGGGAAGCATCTTTCTAATCTGCTCAGTGTCGCTACCTGGTCGGGAGCATTCTCATTGCTAGTAGTTTCAACAGACTGCTTCTACTCTGGCCTGTGCCTTTCTGTGCTAACCAGCTCCTGCTCTAGTCTGCATCTGCTGCTGCCTCAGTCAGCTGCCTGGCAATTCTGACAGGTTCATGGGGTGGCGGGGGTTCATGCAGTTTAACTAATGTACTTTCAATTCACACCTTTTGTTAATTTGGTTTAACTTCCCATGTAGACCAACCCAGAATTGCACGGGTTCAGCTAAAGGTGGTTAGAGAAGAGTCTGGCCCAAGGTATGTATAGCTCCCTTTTAAAATTCCTTGGGGTGTTTAGTTTTGGTGGCTTTTTTAGTTTTCGTTGTGATACTGCTGCTGTGGATGAAGCTTATCAATATGAGTCCTATTACATAAGAGCTGCCGTAACAGATCAGAATAATGGTCCATTTAGTCCTGTGTCCTGTCAATGACGTTGACCATTACCAGGTATTTTGGAGGAAGGTGAAAGAAACTCCTATAATAGACAAATATGGAATAACTTACCAATAGGAACATCAGACTGAGTACATGATATGCCTGAATGTGCTCATATTACCTTGTTGCAGCAGAGAATTTAGACGGCTGAAACAAGGATTATCTAGACCCTACACAGAGATGTAAACAAAATACAGGATCAAGAGAGCAAAAGGTCTGATTCTTCTCCCATTTACACTATATTAAAGTCAAAATGAATTCTGTTGAAATCCAGGAAGTTACAATGGGTAGGAAACTGGTGCAATGAGAGGAGAATCAGGGCTGTGATCGCTAGCCTGTTTGTACCACATAATAATGAAACTTCTAGGTAGAATAGAGATGAAAAGTGATGCTCAGCTTCCTGGCTTAATTTCTTTGCCCCCTTGAGGGATGGAAATGTTGTAGGTACACAGTGGTTTTTGTTTACACAGTATTCTTTGTTTCCAAATGACCAGCACAGAAATGGGCATATTTCTCAGATCTCCTTTTGTTTAAAAACGCTTAGGTCTTGCTCCCACATATCCTATTTAATTCTGTTACGGTTGTTATACCACGTCTATCACTGTAGTAATCCGAGAGCCTTCCAGAGGTGCATTAAGCAATGTGATTAGCCTATGTCACATGTGGTTCTACCTTACTCTGTTATTCTCCCTAGGAGAGAAATGGTCTAAGATATTTTTTATTAATTTTTTTTTGGGTAATTTTTTTGTAACACTTCATTTTTATGTTATGCCCGCTACGCCCTGTTCTTATTATTGAAGTTGAGGTCACTGAAGTGCAATAGCCCTGGGAACAGACAGTGGCAAGGTTTTTGGTGGCTCTGAGGTTCTGTTCAGTTCTTTCCAGTCTTGGACCAGCCCCACAGAGAGCTCTCTCTCCTGCACAGACGAGCTTCCCCCTTGCTGTGGACATTGTGCATTGTGCCTGTTGACCCCAGTCCTCAGGCTGGAGACTTAGATGATCTTTTAGGTATTCTCGTTGCAGGACATTGAGCTCCTTGATGAGAAGGGCTGAGACTGTAAATTTTACTATATACCAGGGGTTCCCAGACTGTGGTATATGTACATAAGCTTGATATTCCATCCACTCACTTCATAACAATTGTTATCAAGGTGGGATGTGAACCAGTGAAGGCTGGGAACCATAGCTACATACTATAATAGAAGTTTTCAGAATGTATCCTTCTGTCTTTAGACTGGCATAGAGGTCTGATTCTCATTGTCACTAAGGCCCCTTAACCTTCCTCTGGCAGTGTTAAGGGGTCTGAAAGCAGGTTTAATTTTACGCACCCCTTAAAGCGATTGAACCTTAAAGTGGATGTAAATTTACTGCTACAGTGGTTGTGATGGGGTGTGCCAGGCCTTTTGAGGCCCCCTGCTGGAGGCCTTGTGGTCTACCACACCCTGCCCCAGGAGAAGAGCAGTGAAGGTGGGTCCTTCAGCCCTGCCTAGAAAGGCTGCAGGGAAGCAGCCAATCAGGGTGCAGCAGGCTCAGATAAAAGGAGCTGCAAGGCCTGAGCAGGTTAGTTACTGGCTGGGACCAGAAGGGTGAGAAAGGGCTGGAAGATGGAGAAACTCTCCAGGTGAAGCAGCATGGGTGAGATCCTGCTCAAGCAGGGAACAGAAAGAGAGAACCCAATGACCCATAAGCCTAGGGTAACGGGTAAAGGTGATGGGACTGAGTGGGAATCAGCCCAGGGAATGCAGCAGGAAGAATCATTAAAGGAAGCAGTATGTGGCTGCTGTTTATAGGGTCCCTGGGTTGGGACCCTGAGTCACAAGTGGGCCTGGGTTCCCCCGCCGGTCAGCAGGGAAAGGGCCTAAGCCCCAAGGAGGGGATCAGACTCTTTACTAAAAGCCCAAGAAAGGGGCTGTGGTTTAAACAGGCCCAGAAATGGGGCTTAAGACCCTGGAGAGGGCCAACCATTTATTGAACCTTTGTTACCCTGGAAGGGGATTGACCTCAAGGGATGACCTGGCTGGAGAGCTGGGACACCAAAGAACGGGTGAAGACAGAGTCTTGAGGAAGAAAGTCGTTGAGGCAGTGCTCTGTAACAGGGCAGGGATGGACTTAAAGCTAGTCCAGAAGGGGCTGAGAACTGAGCCCAGAGACAGGACTAAAGACACCAACAGGGGCACAGCGATAGGCCCTGTTGGACCTTTGTTACCTCAGAAGGGGTTCATTCACTCATTTTTGACTGTGTGGCTTGGGCAGAGGGCTGAGCCACTGAAGACCTGCCTGACTAGGTCAACACTCTACAGGGGGCGCTAGGAAAAAAACAAAAGTTGCAGCACCACACCCAGCTGACAGGAGGAACTCTTGAGAGGTGAGCGTACTTCCTCACCGTGGTATAAAGGGGCCTTAGTGTAATTGAGATTCAGGCCCTTCATCTCCATAATGACCTGTATCCGTGTATAAACCAAAACTGTACAGGAAAGAAAGGGAGATCTGGTACTAAGGAGGAGCACAACACATTTTCCATATAAAAAACACAGGATATTTTCAGGAAAAGGTCAGTGTTTGAATGAACGCTGCTAGGCATGCATTCAGAGAAACCTTTACAACAGAGCTTATGTCAACACCTTTCAGAATGCAAATCTGCGCTGTGAGAAGAGTCGCAGTAAACGTTACACATGAAATCTATAACTGAGACTATAGTGAGAGCACTGACTCAAGCCATTTTAGGAAAAGAGCTCTGCAGTTAACTCTCTGTACAGGACCAAACTAGGTAGTTGACCTAGGCTATCCTTGACAATGCCAAGCAAAGGAGCTTTATTTTTCATGTGTATCTGCACAGATTTATTTCAAATAATATCTTGTACTGAAAAACAATTGTCTTGGTACTTTAGGTGCTCTATTTGTGGAGAAGTTCTGCAGCTAAAATGTTTCGGAGAAAGCATTCCTCCCACCTTTACAGAGAAAGCAAAGCTCTTAGGGGAAAATCTTGGATCTATACTCTGGATTTCTTCTCCAGAGTGTGGTTGTTACTGCATATTTTTTCACTTGGACCTCATGCAGAACTCCCATCAAGATCAGCAGTGAGGAACAAAGAGCAGAATTTTGCCCTAAGGGAACAACAAGCCAGGCCTCCTGTGGGTAATCTAACACCTGCAAATTCCCTTAGCTGGCAAGGAAAGGCTGTATAGCCTAAGATAGAGTGTCTATTTTTTGTTGTTGCCAAAATTGAGTTCAGATAGTGGTATTTTTTGTCTTGTGTTTCTCAGATATGATCTTTTCTATTTTCTCAGTCAAGGCCTTTTTTGGGGGGGTTAATTTAACTAAGGCGTGGTCCACACTAAAAAATTAGATTGACCAACTGTGTTGCTCAGGGTGGCGAAAAATTTCACAGCCTGTGCAATGTTGTTAGCTTGAGCTAACCCCCAGCATAGACACAGTCAACCTAGCTGAAGCCTGTCAGACAACTGGATTAACTACTTTGACAGAAAAAACTCTCTGACAGTGCCGGAGGCATCTATGCTACAGTGGCACAGCTGCAGCCACTGTAGCGGCTGTAGTGTAGACTTTCCCTAAGTTCTCCAAAATACAATGGGCCAGATTCTCACCTGGTGTCCGTTTGCCATAATTCCATGCAATTGATCTGGCTCCTTATATTTAATAAAGGTATTTAAATACCCTTTTGATGAACAAACAAAATATAGTGGGCCAGATTTACCACTTCATTACTCCAGTTCTATGCCAATGCAATTCTACTGAATTCAGTGGACTTGTACTAGTTTTACGGCAGCATAACAGCTGTGAATCAAGCTACTTGTATGGTGTCAAATCTAACTGTGATATTTCTGATGCATACAGATCTTGGTTTGCGCTAAAGAAACACACTTTGGGCCAGATCCTCAGGTGATGTAAATCAGCCTTACACCAGCTGTGGATCTGGTCTTCTATTTCAACCTTTTAGCCTTTATATTTTAATATTTTAACACTTATTTTCTTTGTAAGTCTAATTTATATTGTACTATCAGTCTTACGGCTTGGGATATCTCCCATCACTGCAGTATCAAAATGCTCCTACATTATCATGTATTAGCTCAGGGGTAGGCAACCTATGGCACGTGTGCCAAAGGCAGCACACGAGCTGATTTTCAGTGGCACTCACACTGCCCGGGTCCTGGCCACCAGTCCGGGGGGGCTCTGTATTTTAATTTAATTTTAAATGAAGCTTCTTAAACATTTAAAAAACCTTATTTACTTTACATACAACAATAGTTTAGTTATATATTATAGACCTATAGAAAGAGACCTTCTAAAAACATTAAAATATATTACTGGCTCGCGAAACCTTAAATTAGAGTGAATAAATGAAGACTCGGCACAGCACTTCTGAAAGGTTGCCGACCCCTGTATTAGCTTCTAATGGCTGAGCTAAAAGCCTGCATAGTCTAAAGAACAAAGTATTGGCTTGCTATTACAGGTGGTTGAAATTCTTTCCTTTAAATTTTTTTAAGAAAAGACTTTTTAAAAATGTCTTTTTAAATGAAAAAAATTAAGGAAATTTTAACTGTCTTGTTTCTTCCAATGAGAGCTGAAAGCTTAAACACTGAACTTGAAAATTTTTGTCCCCTCCCCCCCTTTTTTGTTTCTGTTGAATTAAAAATAACCCCAACCCCCTCTTTTCTTTTTTCCATTGTGTTCCTGTGAAAAGAGGAAGGGAGAGGAGGGGAATCCTGAAAACCAATCTGAAAAGCAAAAAAAAAAAAAAAAATTCAGCTTTCCAGAAACCAGAAAACTTTGGAGGTTTTGACTTTGTTTAACTACAAAGCTTCTTAAAACATTGCTTTACAAAATATCAAATGTTTTCATATTCTTTAAAAATTTTCATAATTACCTTTTATTTTGTAACTAAATCTACTTTATATATTCAAAAGTAATAAATTCCTTTCTTAAAGTTTTATTTAAACTTCATAATCACATTTTCTAATTTGTCATAATTAAATTATTACTTTTATTACATTATAAAAAGCTCTATTGCCTTTCTTCTATCTTTGCATTTATAGATGCTGTACCACTCGGGCTAAATTTGGGCCAGCAGGTATCACTGTCAGAGTGACAGGATGGGGCATGATACATAAAGGGACAGGAGCTGATAAGTAAGGAGGGTCATCGTTTTGCAGGAGCTTGAAGGCAAGGACAAGGATCTTGAACTCTGGAGTTATTGCTTCTGATAGTGAAGAGTTCTATTTAAATAGAAAACAGGAAGATGCTGCTGATGTATTATATGACCACAAAAGAATCTCATAATTTGTGTGCTTTTTCAACTAGCACAACTGCCAGCAATAAGGAATATTTTGCTAATGTTACTGTCCAGTTAGCTACCAGTATTCAGAGCAGGGACCCCATTTCACTTACTAGAATAGTACAAGTAGTATTCAGATTAGGCTAAGCAGCGTGTTGTAAGAGTCCTGATGCGTATGTTGGCACTGAACATACCGCTTGAAACATCACCTAAAAAACTTCCTACCACACACTCCTTATCTCTACCCTTCAGAAGAGATAATAGCTGTATTGACTCTTGAGCATTTGTGTCATTTCACCGTGAAAAAGGGTTGTTGGTATGGAAATTTTTCACAGCAGTAAGGCACTTCCTGATTTTAGTTAAAAAATGTAAATTGCATAGCGTCTTTCATTTGAGATACTCAAAGCACTTGAAATGATAATACTCAGCTGTTATATACGCCTTTTCATCCGTAGACCTCAAAGCATTTTACAAAGGAGGTCATAATCGTTATCCCATTTTACAGATGGGGAAACTGAGGAACAGAGAGGTGAAGTGACTTGTCCAAGGTCACTCAACAGGCTAGTGTTTGGGCTGATATGTAAAGATCTCAGTCAAAGTTCTTTGCAGTATATGCAGGAAAGGTGACAGTATCACAATTTATATTAAAAATGAGATTGAAATCATTTGTGGGATTTATTATGATTAATCAGGACCCCATTGGGTTGGTGCGGTACAAAAACAGAGGTAATCAGCATCTCCCACAGAACACAAGTACTAATTCCAGTTCCACCCCATCTATTAACTTTGCCTCTATGATGAGTAATGGAGAGATTATTTGGCAACAGTCTCTGGCTATAATACTGCAGCAAGACAAATATCTTAGCTCGCTTCTCTTTTACATTCAGAAATCTGACAAGTCATACAGGTTTCACTCATGCCAGCCTTTGTGTCTGAGGGGAACTGTACCTGCACAGCCATTGACTGTGCTTTTTGGCACTAATATTTCATTACTCCGTGCCCTTGTTTGCTTGCAAACGCTCTGATAACGCAACAATACTCTACTCTCTCTAGTAAGAGTGAATTTCAAAAGAAGTGGAGTTTGGAATCCGTTCAGATGCTATTGCCAACTTCAGATGCTTACTGGAGTAGTCCCTAGAGTCTGCAGAGTTGGTTTGCAAATCTCCTGAGAACAAGTTTTCTCATCAGATTTCTGGCAACTTCTGTTTCTAGTACCAGCTGGGAAGTCTATGAGAACATCTTACATAGGGTATTTTGCCACTTTCGATTCCAGATCAACTGGGGGAAAATATTACTTCAGAAATGGTTTGGTGTAAATTGATTCTCAGGGTACATCTACACTGCCATTAAAAACCTGTGGCTGGCCTATGCCAGCTGAATCTGGCTTGGGCTAAGGGGCTGTTTAACTGCAGTGTAGATGTTTGGGCTCAGACTGGAGACTGGGCTCTAAGACCCTGCGAGGTGGGAGGGTCCCAGAGCTCGGGTTGCAGCCTGAGCCTGAACGTCTACAGTGCAGTTAAACAAGCCCTTAGCCTGAACCCAAGTCAGCTGGTACGGGCCTGGCCGTGGGTGTCTAATGGCAGTGTAGACACTACCTAATAGTAGGGGAAGATTCAGGGTCTCATTTGACTTGAAGTGGTTCACCCCTGTCTGGAAGGTCATTTGGGACTTACACAAATAAGAGATTGGGAGGTGCAGGGAGCTGTCTAGGTCACTAGATCATAGCTCATCTTCCTGCCCATATAGAATTGTTCCCTACAGTTCATTTTCTAGTATTGTGTTCAGTCTACTTTAAATAACTCAAGCAAAAAGGCTTCTACCACTTCCCAGAGGAGACGTCTGCACAGCCTAATACACTTCACACTTAGAAAGTTTTTGATATTCAGCGTACATTTTAATTTTCTTAGTTTTACTCTGTTGCTCCTAGTTACACACCCTCTACTATACTAAATAATTAACTCTCCCTGCTCTGTGTTCATATCAAGTGTCCCCTCACTTAGCCTGCTTATACATAGTTACAACTTTGAATCCTTCCTCATAAATCAACCCTGATCACTTTTGATGCCCTCCAATTTGTGAATATTTTCTGGCATTTACATGCCCAGCACTATGTGTAATTCCAGGTGGTCACATCAGAGCTCTAGAAGTACCTCAAAACCAAGAGTTTAGCTTTGGATATAATTGGAGAGTTGAGTGACAAACTATGCACTTCAACACTTTCAAATAATTAGATTTTTTTTTTTTAAGGTCAGCTCTGAATTTGCAGGCTAATGTTTTGTGTATTTGGACATCATGACTATTCTCATGTGGGTCCCCCCCCCCTTAAAGTATTATTCTATTTTGAAAACTGGCTCTTGTAAAAGACTTTCATGTTGGGCCCTGTTTCTTGTGTCTCAGTTATTCACAGATCAAATTTGATCACTTTGCAAGTAAAGATACTCTTTCGCCCGGGATGCCAGCTCTGCAAACTTAATCTGCGGTCTGAAAATGGAGCAGGGTTCTTTCCTGCTCATATATCATCACCAGTAATCTTGACCTTAATGAGGTGTATTACTGGTGTAGTTAAGGTCAATTTGAGATGTGGTGTAAAAATTCAAAAGCACCTAAAGTCTCATTTTCAAAAGTGACTTAGGACTTAGCTTTTAAATATACTATTGACTTTCATTGCTCCTAAGTGACTGAGACACTTTTGAGAATGGAACATGCGCTTATACAGGTAGTGCTTATAAAAATATCTTGAAAATTGAGCAAATGTGATCTGGAAATCACTGAGAGGTAATAATATGGAACCCCAAAATGTTATTTTAAATAAAACTACACTTTCAGTAATTAATAGATAATTTGTGCCACACTGCAGCTGGTGTAGATCAGCATTCAGTGGAGTTCACTGAAGCAATACTGACTTACACCTGCTGAGAATTTGGCCATTTAACCCTGGACTGCATTTTACCTTGAGTTTTGCTTAGGAATATTGTTAAATGTCCTGAAATTGAAGAGAAGAGCAATCACTGCCTCAGTGCTTTATTCTAAGTCAGCTAATGGACTTTGTTCTGCAATGGGAAGCCAATTTGAAAGCACTTTCTGTACATCGCTCTCTTTGACTTCTGTTCTTTATGCTTACGGTCTCTCATTGGAGAGTGTTGCGCACACATAGCTGCTGGCTGGTTGAAGTTGAGATAGAAACAGATGTCTACTGTAGGTGAAAGCACTTTAAAAACAGCACTTATAACGGGCCAAGTTCATCTCCAGTGTCACATCACTGATTACTGTGGAGTTATGACAGATGCATTGGCCTTGTGTGTAGCTGTGATGGTGTGAGAATAACAGCGGAACTCAAACTCTGTTCTCCCAGAAAACTAGAGCTCTTTGGGACACGGACCATCTTTTGTGTTCTGTGTTTGTACTGTACCTTGCACAATGGTGTCCTGATCCATGACTAGGGTGCTACAGTAACTACACTTGGACCACAGCTCAAAGAGCCAGGAAGCTCAAGTCCTACAGTAACCTGACCCTACCTAGAAAAGAGCATGGAGAATCACATTGTTTTAAATGGGTTTAAGTTACATGCTAACCTCTTCATCAGTTAACGCACCGGGATGGAAAGTTGTAGGAGCCAAGCGAAAACAGTTAGGAGCTTAGAGAAGGCAGCTGCTCAGGATCTTTTAGGCCAAGTAAGCAAATCCTTGAAGATATGGTTGAAAACAAGGGACCTGACTAACACCCCATTTACCTACTCCTTACTCTGATCTTACGCTTGTGTAGATAGACTGTGTTCTAAGCGTTTATAAAGCTTTAACTTTTTTAATCTTGATGTCTGGTGTCATTAAATAATTGTCTGACACCTCTATAATTTCCAGCAACTGTGAAAATTTAAATTGATTTAAAAAATAATCATTATCAGTCGAAATTAAAAAAAACACCTGCCAAACCTAGGTGTAAGCTAAGGCAGAATTTGGCCCCAAATGTTTGTTCAAAGATATTTACAGGTTTGTATAGCGTATATCCACACTAGTAGGCTGGGATGTGAGGTGTCAGACACTGGAGGGTTTCTGTGCTTTCTGATTTGAAGTCATTCATTTGAATCTTCACAAATTCACGTATTTCCCAACAGCACTCGGCGTGTTTTTGTAATTAGGCCTATTTAGCTGTGCCTTGTTTTACTGCTCCAGGAAGAATCTCATTTGTCAGCAGTTTTAAGCTTTGCCAAATAAAGGCTTATTGGCAAACTGCATTGAACACTCTGATAATGACCCAACTTTAGAAAACAAACACCCTGCTGTGCTGTATTCAAGCCACAGTTCTATTGAAATAAAAAGGGGAGACAATGCCTGCTTTCAAAAACTAGAGGTTCTTTGTATTCTTATACAAGCCTAAATTAATGTTTTAAAAGGTTATTGCTATTTTTTCCCAGTTAGCTGGCACTGTTTGTAAATTTTATTTAGGCAAGTTCCTATGTTGTTTCAGTATTTTTTTAACACATCTGCCTTAGATGATATTTCTGAAATTCATTAGTCCGGCCTGATCACTCTTCTTTGTAATTTGATTAGAAAGGCTGTTTCTAGGCATTGAGGAATCTATTCTGTGATGTGCATTGTGACGACACCAACAGGGACCGCCAATATTTCTTACCTAGCCTAAAGGACATACAGCAAAAATAACCTCATTGTTCCTGAATTTCAGGTTGAGGCATCCATATGAGGTCCTTTGCTTTAATAATAATAATTATTATTATTACTTTTTTTATTATTATCATTATTAATAGGAACTATGTATAGTTTAATCATTTTGGCTTTTGATACGTTTCCTTCAGCTTTTAAACAGTGCTCTAGGACAGTAGTTCTCAACCAGGGGTCTGGGGCCCCCTGTGGGGGCCACAAGTAGTTTTCAGGGGGTCTGCCAAGCATGGCTGGCATTAGATTCACTAGGACCCAGGCAGGAGCAGCGCCAGGGTTTTTGCCACCCTAGGCTGCAGCGCTCCTCCTCTGAGCATTCGGCAGCGGGGGTCCTTTTGCTCCGCATCTTTGGGGCACTTCGGCGGCGGGTCCCGGAGCGAGTAAAGGACCCGCCGCCGAATTTCCGCCGAAGATCCGGAGCGGAAGGACCCCCACCGCCGAATTTCCGTAGAGGACGGCAAAATGCCGCCCCCCAAATCCTGCCGCCCTAGGTGCCCGCCTAGGGTCGCCTAGTGGAAGCGCCGGCCCTGGGCCCAGGGCAAAAAGCCAAAGTCCCACCTTGCGGGACTGCAGCCCGGGTCCACAAGCCCCACCGCCCGGGGCTGAAGCCAAAGCCTGAGCAACTTAGCTTCGCAGTGCCCCCTAAGGTATGGGGCCCCAGGCAATTGCTCTCCTTGCTACCCCCCTAACACCGGCCCTGGCTTTTATATGCAGAAAAACAGTTGTGGCACAGCTGGGCTATGGAGTTTTTATATCATGTTGTGGGGGCCTGAGAAAGAAAAAGGTTGAGAACCCTGAACTAGGCAATGGAAAAGTATACTGTCTGCTTATGAAATTCTACAACGCTGATGCAGTAAGCCTATAAAATATTTTTGAATGTAAATTGCACTTTATGTTGTAATATAACCTTATGTAATTCTTAACTCTATAAATCCTAGCTTTGAATCCCATTCTGGCAGTTCAGCAAAGAAAGCAGAGGAATGTTTCCCGCAGTTCATTGTTCAGTTAGGTTGTGTGGGCTGCCTGTGAACGTCAGGGCTATGTAAGGATCATAGACTGAACTTTACAAACTTGTATTCACGGACAAAAATTCCTCCAGTCCCAATCCCTGAACCTGAGCGATATCCTTATCTGGATATCCTTATCTTTTTCAGAAGCAGTTGTGGGGAGGCACCCTTCTGAATTACAGAGCCCAGGTTATGTAACATTAATGGAGCTTTTGGGGGAAGGCAAGTTAGCATTACTGCTGTGGAACTCTGTCAGTGACAGACCAGTATGACAGAAGATGTAAAGGTAATGCTAAGTCCAAACCAGGGCAAGGATCAAGCCAAAGTAGAAAGACTTTTCGGGCACTACCAGCCATTTGAGACACTGCCACAATCCAATGCCACATACTGGGACTTTGTAAAGCCAGTTCATTGCTTTGTTCTGAGATTGGCACTGCCAATGCTTTCTGGCATGGCCTGTCCTCAGATTACCCTTGTAGTAGGAAGAGAGCCTGAGACATAAGCCCTTGTATCAAAGGCCTGGTATGAGGCCTGGGCTGACGTAGTAGTCAAAGCTTTACTAATATAAAGCAAAGACAAGCTGTGAGCAAGAGGCAGGACCTCCTCAGAGTCTGGCAAGAACAGGGCTGATATTGCAGAAATACACATTCCTAAGAAGTGCTAGGCACAGAGAACTCACGCAAACACATCCCGATATCAAGTGGTACCAGAACATCCCGATATTAAGGATGGTACAACGGATAACAGGAACACACTGACCCCTCCTAAAAGATAAGGTCAGGATGACCGTATGTAATAGAGCTGTTTTGATCAAACCAACGTATACAAGGTGATGGGTGATAACTAGCCATGTCAGGGGGCAGTGGCTAACTATCAGGGTATAAAGAGGTATCTCAGAGCGAGTGTCTTTGTCTGGCCTAGGGAGGAACGGAAAGTCCCGCCGTTCACCGAGCTGGTCCATTGTTACAGGCATACATGTACTAGTGGTGTGGTAGAGTCTGCAGGATACTAGTACCATGCTTCGTCAACAATAAACCTGGCTGGGTGCCTCCATACCTTAACGGATCTTGTGGTCATTGGGCGGTTTGCTCGAGGTCTGCCGTGCCAGCTGTCTGTGCAGAGCTGGGGCAGCACACAGAGGGAACACACACGCAGCCAGACACCTAACCACAACCCTCATTCAGCAAGACAGGCTGTTCAGTGGCAACTGCAGGACTGTGACAGTCTCATTCTTAGCCTAGCTTTTACCTACCATTAATTGGAGGCTGCATGCAAAGAAAGGAGACTGTGGTTTATAAGTGGGAAAACAGAGCGAGGATCATCAAACTATGTAGTAGGAGTGTGCCTCCAAGGCACAGCCCTACATTAGGGAAGGTTGGGTTGCACCACTCCAGTGCCTCGGAGGCATTTTGCTCTCTGGTGTTTAAGGGAAATGCAGTTACTCTACAGGCACCACCCTTTACCAGGTGCTGTGTCCACTCCCCACTGCAGCAAACCAGTGATGTGGAGGGAGGGCAGTGCCACTGATTCTGCAACCCCTTGTGGGCGTGGGTAACAAGTTAGTCCCACGAAGTCTTGAGTACAAGGACTGGGTCTGTGTCCTGTCCCTGCGCAGGTATGCAAAGGGGGCTCCTTGAACACACTCCTTTAGTGGAGGTGCAACAAAGCCCAATCTTGAGTTTAAGTACTGTGAAGGAAGGACTTTGCCATCCTTTGTGTATTGAATAGCACCAAGCATGCTGATGGGATTGAACAAAGAATGCTAATTATAATAGTAATTCTCATACTAATTATGTTTCAAGGATCTTAAAGGACTTCACAAAGACTGATTTAGCCTCACAAACCCATGCAGTAGGGGGTAGCATTATGATCTCCATTTTGAAGATGGAGAAAGTGAGGCACAGAGAAACTGAGGCCATGTCTATATGTGCAGCGCAGCTGTACTGATAGAGCAGCGCTGCTGCAGCGTGTCTGGCGACAACGCTCTATGCCAACAGGCAAGCCCTTGCCTGTTGGCATAAAAAAAACCACCTCCATGAGTGGCATAAGCGATGTCTGCAAGAGAAGCTCTCCTGCAAACATAGCGCTGTGCATATGAGCACATATGTCAGTGTAACTTATGTTGCTCGGGGGGTAGTTTATTTACACCCCTGAGCGACATAGGTTATGCCGGAATAGGCTGTAGTGTAGACAGAACCTACGTGACTTGCCCACATAGACAGTCAATATTGGAGCTGGGAATGAACCCCAGGAGTCCTGCCTCCCAATACTGTGTGCTCCAACTCACAGAAATCATTGCCTCAGAGCCCACTTTATTTCAGTACGGATGCAATCAAGATGACCATATTACAGAATTGTAATTTAATGGCATTAATGACCTGGAAAGACTGTTTATGTTGGGGATGACCCATTCAGTCTGATCTGTTTTTATTGATGCAAAGAGCACAAACATTGGGCCAAAACTAACCAGAAATCACCAGGTGGTCACAATCATTCATCCCTTCCCTCCTCCCCTTCAGGCTGAACCAATATGAACAGCCTTCTGATTTAATTTTCAGATGTCTAGTACTAAATATCTACACCCCACCCATAAAGGTTGTGAGTGGCACAAAGCAAGAAAATGAAAAGTTAAAAGTTTATTCCCCTCTTATCTTTGTTGCCATCCTGTCCTCAGTTCACCTTGTTGTACATGGAGCTGGTTCTGTGGATGCCACGATACGTCTGTTACAGCTACACATCATCCGTGCAGCAGTAACTAGAGGCAAAGGAGTTTATTCAGGAGACCTAAATCATCTACCGAGGCAGCAGGCAATTAGCCTATAGACAGCCAAACCGCCTCAGTGATGAGCAACAAGAGCAGTTTCGCTGTATTTTGTACTGTAGGTTTTCAATAAACTTCCCTTATTTATGGCAGCTTCCTTAATTCAATAGATTTTACAAGGGCTGAATTATGCCTGACTGCTCCAATAAAAGCCACATATGTGGGTGGGAATTAACTTTAAAAGAAAAGTACCATGGAGAATTCAAAGATCCCTAATCTTTAATCTGCACCTTTTTCCCCTTTAACCTTGTATCTCTTTTAGTTGTTTATCATCTGGTAATTCCCTGACCGTTCATAATGACAACAGCTGACACGAATGGACCTTGTCCACTATTAATCAAATAAAAATGTAACAATATCCTATTTGAATAAGATTAATGTGTTTGGGCTAAATTCCGCTCCTCTTCACTTCAGCTGTCTAATGAGTCCTCTAGAACTTAACCAGTAGTGTTCTTTTGACATTTAGGACCAAAATGTGATGAGGCCACAGTGGTAAGCACTTAGGCTACATCTACACTATAGGGGGGAGTCGATTTAAGATACGCAAATTCAGCTACGTGAATAGCGTAGCTGAATTCGACGTATCGCAGCCGACTTACCCCGCTGTGAGGACGGCGGCAAAATCGACCTCTGCAGCTTCCCGTCGACGGCGCTTACTCCCACCTCCGCTGGTGGAGTAAGAGCGTCGATTCGGGGATCGATTGTCGCGTCCCAACGGGATGCGATAAATCGATCCCCGAGCGGTCGATTTCTACCCGCCGATTCAGGCGGGTAGTGTAGACCCAGCCTTAGTGGTACTACCTCTGTGAGTAACTGCTTAACTGCGTGAATAGGATCTATGCAGTCTGCTCCATATTCATAGACTTTTAAGGCCAGAAGGGACCTTTATGATCATCTGGCCTAACATTCTGCATAGCGTAGGCTGTAAAATGTCACCCATCGTAGGCTCCAAGTCAGAAGGCACCCCGTGGTCATCTAGTCTGACCTCTTGCATGACACAGGTCATACAACTTCCCTGAAATAATTCCTGTTTGAACCCAAACCTGCCATCCAATCTTGATTTAAAGACTTCCGATACTAGAGAATCCATCACATCCCTTAGCAAGATGCTCCAATGGTTAACTACCCTAATTATTTTTTTAAATGACTTATTTCCAATCTGCATTTATCTGGCTTCGGCTTCTTGCCATTGGATCCTGGTGTGCCTTAGTTTATTACGGCTGGTCTACCCTGAAAACTTACATCATCATAGCTATGTCTCAGCTATGTGTAAAAAATCCACACCCCTAAGAGACGTAGCTCTGACGACCTAACCTCAGTGTAGACAGGGCTAGATAGATGGAAGAACTCTTCCATCAACATAGCTACTGCCTCTTGGGGAGGTGCATTAACTATAGCAATGGGAGAAGTTGCCTCCCTCCCACACCCCTCACTGTGGGAAGCATTGAGACAGAAGCACTACAGTGCTGCAGCTGCAGCATTTTAAGTGTAGACATAGCCTCTGATTAGAGAGTCCTCTATTATCAGAAATCACCTAGAGAGTTGAATAGAGATAAGATCCTTTCTACAGGTTTATTAAAGTCATGACATAGAATTCTCTATTTGAGATGTCACTTTCTAATAATTCTGTAGGATGTTTCCGTAAGAGTGTCTGGTGAGTTGCTGAACATCCTCAATTGCTCAGCCCTCAAAGAGGATCCTAACACCTGAAAGGACCAGGGCCTTATTTGGTACCTGTATTCTGAATAGCCTGTCCAACCCTACCGACCCTTCCTCCGCCCATGCAGAGTATATGGGAGGACACGAGTAATCCCAGTGGGGAAGAGTGCACAGGGGATCAGTGATGATCCAAGTTGAAATTCACATTCAGCACCCCCTGCACTGTTCTGTTACCCAAGGACCTGCACAAATATGAACTTCACAAATTTGTTTTGTGGGAAGGAGATGAAAGATTAGACATTTTGTCACACTTAGACTCATCTGTCAGCACTAAGAGCAAACACAACAAAAAATCTAGCTCATCAAGCAACATTATTGGTGCAGAACAGGCCGATGGGGTTTGAGAATGAATTGATTGCTCTAACTCAGCGGTTCTCAAACTATGGGTTGGGGCCCCAGAGTGGGTCACGACCCCATTTTAATGGGGTCGCCAGGGCTGGTTTCGATTTGCTGAAGCCTGAGCCCCACTGCCTGGGGCTGAAGCTAAAGTGCGGTGGTACTCAGGCTTCCTGCCGGGGGCTGAAGCCCTTGAGTTTCAGCTTTGATCCCCCACCCCCGCCTGGAGCGGTGGGGCTCGGGCTTTGGCCCCCCACCTGGGGCAGTGGGGCTCAAGCTTCAGTCCCTTCCCCCTCCCCCCCCCCCCCCCCCCGGGTCGTATAGTAATTTTTTGTTGTCAGAAGGGGATCACGGTGCAATGAAGTTTGAGAACCCCTCCTAACTTTAAGGGATAACAATACTAACATTAAAGGGTCCCAAGTATGGAATCCAACTCTCACTGACTTTCAAATAGGAGCTGGGTACCTAGCTCCTTTGCAAATCCCATCCTAGAGGATTAGATGGCATGCATGCACATCAGAGTAAGGGTTGGTTCTTCCCCTTCGACAGCTGTGAACCTGCTGCACAACAGAAAAACTGACTCTCTAAAAGAACCCACGACTAGGGCTGTGTTCTTGGTGTGCCTATTTATAAAGTGTTGATCTTTCCAGGCTAGCCGTGGAGTTGAATGTTGCAAAAATGCATGTTGCTTTTTGCAGTGAAGCCTGTAATTTATTTAAAAAAAAAAAAGACTCCAAAGCCACCCGACTCAGTTTGTTAGGAACGCTTGCAACATCTGATCAGAATGATTTTGCCTTTCTGTAAATAGGTTTAAACCAAATGCTTGAAGGTTGCAGAGTGCCAAAGTACTGTGCATCACCATTGAAAAAAGAATGAAACATCTGTTAAGAACAGACAGGAAAATCTGAGCTGTATCAACCAACAGCTCTGCCACAACACACCAGCAAACACACACATTCTGTACTACAGAAGAACCTGAACGCTCATGATGGGTGTAACAACGTCTCAGAAATTGTCCCCACTTGTAGGCGAATTTTGGTAAAGTAAGAGCAAGATCCTGAGCTGCTGTAAATCAATATAGCTCCATTGGTTTTTTGGTTGCTATTTCTGGCATGTCAGCATAAAAGACACCCAGGCTTGGCAATGGTTTTGGTTCTCCATTATCACAGTAATCAACTTTTCTGTGCTGCTTTTTTGTTTTTTATTTCAATTGTCATCCTTGATATTATGGATACGTCATGTAGAACAAGGAACTGACATTTGCAGAGTAACATACTATCTGTTCTCGTAAATATATATAGCTGGTAGCCAAGTGTTCTAAGTGGAAGGTCTATATCAGTGGCAGTTCCTCCTTTCAACGTTCTACCAGCGCCTGATGTTCGACATCACATGGTCAATATTTAACTCATTCCAAGGCCTTTCTGTTGAGTGGGGGTATATCTTGTGACCACTAGGCCTTGAATGATGCCATAAATAATTGTTTCACTGAACACAAGAGAGACCAATATATGAAGTCAGAATTCCATTATCTAAAGATCATCCCGGTTTGTTCCTATACCTGTAACACCGAAAAAAAAGTCTCTACAGTGATTTGGTTAAGGTGTGGGAATACACCCTTGTCCTCTGAAAAGCCCATCCTCAACCTGAAATGCCAGCCAACAGTTCTCTCTAACTGACTAGGAGATTTTGACAGCTAAGGGGAACTGCAAGCACCCCTGTAAGGTACAGGCTTTTCCAGAGACCCCTGCACCAGATTCTGGTATCATTTATGGTGGTTTTATGCCACTGACGGTATTAGTAAAATCAGAATCTTGCCTACCATGTGGCTTTGAAGACAGAATTGAGCCTTTTAACTCAACAGTGTGTAAACTTTGTGATACCAGGATTATCACTGATAACTTGACATTGGGCACTGATGGTTGTGCCTAACTTGCATATGAATCTGCATACGCTAAAAATGATAAATGCACACAGCCATTCTGTTTTCCTCTATTTCTGTCTTCCTTGACAGATGCAGTATTGCCAGCCCAAGCGTTCATAAATCATGAATTTGGCTTAAAAATCAAATTTGGCTTCTTTTTGCCTTCTAGTTTTTGCGACTTTAAGGTGCACTTGCTTCACATTTACCAGTTTTCCCTGCAATCATGAGGGCTGGAAACATTTAAAAAAAAAAACCACCTGAAATTCTTAACTCCACCTGACTCCAGCAGGCGGGGCACCAAATATTGTGCAACTCATGATAAAATTGCGAGAGTTGGCAACACAGCCCGGCAGTTTCTAGTCATGTTGGCTGAGTACTCAAGCACAGAAAAACAAAATTGTTAGAGGAATCTGACTTGGTCTCATGCCTGTTAGAATGATCATTCTCCATGGACTGTATCTCCAAATCTAAGAGAGCAAACTGGAAGGGAGCCATAAACTGCATTTGATCTTTTGGCTACTTCTTGCTCCCTGTGTTTTCATAGGTATGGTTTATAAAATGTACAATCCACCCCTGAGGAAGAATGAATACTTAAGTACAAATCTCAAAGAGAAATACTTCGGGACATTGATACGTTTTGCTATAAATCACAATTACTTAGAAATTCAAATGTAGTACAAATGGCCAGTGCATTCATAATTAGAACTAGAATTGTAAACTTACAATCTGCAGAACACAATGTTCTGAATCATTGGACTCAGAAAGTAATACCTTCTAGATCATCTTCTCGTTCAGCTTCCTTTCAGTGTACAGTTGTTCCCTACAAAATATCTACTAGTGCATTGTCTTGTGAGAAATATTCTAAGTGGTGGAGTTTCCACTGCTTCCCTTGGAAGACTGTGGACCAGGGATATAAGGTAAACTCAGATCACATCCAATATGTAGTTTCAGGCTGTAAACAAATAATAAAGCTAATCGTTAATCCACAAAGCTTGTACAGTGGAAAACTTCCATTTAATATAAATAGCCAACCCATTTTCTAAGGAAGACTTTGCAGATTCCCATTCACTCTTGGATCTTTCTTTTGGCAAAGGTTTTTAATTCCCCTGGTATTTTAGATTAAGTATACTATAGAGTTTTTTCCCTTTCTGAATAAAGAATGAAGCAGTGTTATAGTTATGCTGCCCGCTACAGATCTGTCTACTCACTCTCTTATTGGCAAATTGTTACAAACTGAATCTAATTAGATTTATCCAGCATGCAGAATTCCACTGCTCTGATTTAATTACATTAATAGTAGAGGTTATGGGTCTGATTTTTACAATATTAGCGGGCACCCAATTGCATGCAATTCTGCCCTGATTTGCACATACAGTTATGTTAATTGCATATTTGAATTGGGTAATTACATGCACAAATGATCAGATCTGATCATTTGCATACACAATTGCTTCATTTGCTCAAGCAGGCATAGTAACTGCACACTCAAATTGGGTGTGCAGTTTTGTCTCTAACGATTTTAAAAACCAAGCCCAATCTGTATATGATTCTACTGATAATTTTCTTGTTTGACAGGCCTGTTGCAAACACTTAATAACATAATCTTCCCTTAAAGCAATTTCCATCATCTACTTTGCATGCATTTGCTATCTGCCAGTGCTGTGCATTAGGCTGCCTGAACTCATGGAAACTTGAGGACCTTGGTGGTGGTTGTAGTGAGCTTTTATTGAGTTCCCTGATGGCTGTATTTTAAAAGCAGTTTAAGAAACACTAACACTGATGACTACTTAAATATGCTTTTGGAACATGCCTTGGTTTAGAGAATGTATGCAAAGAGTTCGTCCTCATAGATTTTAGCCACATACATGTAGATGATTTGACATTCTCCTGCAGTATAGAAACATAAATAAACCTAGGGAAATAGAATAATTATTCTATGTTCAAACTATTCAATAGAATTCCTCTCTTCTAAGAGGTTTTCAGTAACACAGATTGCTGTCTGAGTGAAAGGTCAGCTTTCAGAATAAGTGTAAAGTTATTTACAGGAAGTGAAGTGGAAAGTGCGGTTTTCAGAGTTGTTCAAATGTCTCAGTTCTGCAGGGAGAAATAGATTGTGCTCCTTGTAGGCAGAGACACAGAAGCCTGTTCTGATGTACTAATGATCAACAAATCTCTAGCCTATGAAAAATGTGTTTGATAAACAAAGCCTTTTGAAATGACAAGGGTTTTATCCCCCCTTTCTGGATGTGAAAGAGGAATATAAACAACTCCTGTAGATTAAATAAGCAGTGTGCAAATTAAACATAACAAGATACAAGGATAAGAGCATTGTTCTACTGGCATGGGGAGATTACTGTATTAAAAAGTAGCAACTATTTACAGAAATGAGCCCAATTCTGAGAGGTGCTAAATGCTATCAACTTCCACTGAAGACAGTGGGAGGCAGCATCTGATGTGAATTGCCATAGTGCCATTAAGTGGAGTTATGAGGATTTTCACCAGCTAAGCATCTACCCCGGAGAGTTCAGGTTGCTCAGTATCTCACAGTAGGCGCACAGGTCTTGGAAGGGGAATATAATACCCCCATATTGGAGTTCCGTTGGAAAATCCTAGGGCTAGATCAAGCTATAATTAAATAATTGACAAGGTCCACCCTTATCACAACAAGTAGTCCCAGTGATTTCAGTGGGATTATTTGCAGAATAAGTTATTACTCAGCCTGAGTAAGGGATGCCAGAATCTGGTCCTAAGGAATCAGAAAGAAAGGGGATTTTGTTTATTTTGTGGAGATACATTTTTTGCATCCTAGAGGCAAATAGAAGAGCTATGAAAAGGTCAGATAAGGAGGATGTGTTATATGGAAGTGATTATTAAATAGGGTGACCAGATGTCCCGTTTTTAAAGGGACAGTCCCATTTTTGGGGATTTTTCTTACATAGGCGCCTATTACCCCCCACCCGCTGTCCCGTTTTTTCACAGTTGTTATCTGGTCAACCTACTATTAAAGATAGTTTGGGAAATGGTGATATCCTTCTTCTCTCTCATCTGTTTATATAGTTCCAATCACCATAGCTTCTAGGAACTAATAAGGTTCCAAATGCCAAACACTGAAGGGAGCTGGGATACAAAAACAGGTACATTAAATATGTAAACGGCTCAATTTGATCAAATGAGGAATATATTAAGCAAAAACAGAATGACTGTTTTTATTGGCAAGAGATGCTGCAGATGAAAGTTTGCTAAGTTTAAAGAGGTGGAGTTGGCGCAGGAGAAGTGTACACCACTACGTCAAACTAAACACTAACTTCACAAACAATGTGGGTGAGTGATAAATTGGTTTCCCACCCATCCCCACTTACCCAAGTAAATTGCTATTAAAAAACAGAGCTTTAAACAGCTACAGGGAGCAAAACGACTGCAGCATTGTTAGCTTTATCAAGAGAAACACAGAGAATGTAGAGGGTGAAAAAATAAGACAACCAAGAGAGCCATTAATAAGAAAACGAAGACTTAGGATTTGATCCTACAAACCCACACTTACTCAAGTGGCTGTTACTCACATGAGTAGTCACACTGGGCTTGTTTCTCCTTTCATTAATTAAGGAGGGCTCCGTTTTCACCTTCTTCTAAGTGTGTAAATTCAACTAACTAAGGCCTCGATCCTTCAGTTGACTTCAGAGGGGCTCCACACAGGCCCAGAGTCTGCTTGCAGAATGGGAGATCTAGGGACAATTCTGGCTGTTATTTTGGTGTAAATTTGGAGTTACTCTGCTGAAGTTAATGGAATTATTTTGGATAGAAGGCCTGATCCAGAGCTCACTGAAATCAGTGGAAAGATTCTCATTGACTTCAATCAGGTTTGGCCCAAGCCTTTACTCCAATTTGGCCCTTAGATTCCCATCCACTTACTGACCTCAGCACACTGCCTCTTAGTCTAAGGAAGTCTACCCTGGTATATGTCAGATGCTGAGGGGGCAGAAGAGTGGGTTGTATCAGGAGAAGAAATTAATAGGTAGAGGTGCATGTGTGTGCACATGGGAGAGTGGTTTTGCTCCCCACTGGCACAAAACAATAGCGGAGAGTTTTTAACAAAAATTAATAGTTTAAATTTGACTAGAAGTGACAGAGCTGTCCTTAGACTCTCCATTGCCTGCTTCTGGTCTTGTCTTAATTAATTGGTTTAGTTGCGCTCAACAATTATATATATTTGGGGTGAAATCCTGGCTTCATTAAAGTCAATGACAAAACATGCGCTGACTGCCGTGAAGCTGGGATTTCGCCACTGGAAAATACTATGCCAGCCTGTTTCATAATACAAAAATGTATAAGTTGATCTCTCAGATATGCAGATAGCGGTGTCAGGAACTGGATGTCTGATCCTTGTGGAGATGCTACTGAAAAGGATTATGCTTATGATTTTTCTGTGGCTTGTTTCACATTGCAGTGGGTGAGTTTGGACTTAGTCCTCTGAGAGAAGTTTGGAAGGTTATTTAAAAAAAAAGGCACTGTGGAACTCTGTGCTTTGGTGACCTATGTACTAGATCGGGGGTGGGCAAACTTTTTAGCCCGAGGGCCACATTAGTGTTGCGAACCGGTATGGAGGACCGGGCAGGGAAGGCTGTGCCTCCCCAAACAGCCTGCCCCCCACCCCCTATCCGTCCTCTCCCACTTCCCGCCCCCTGACTGCCCCCCTCAGAACTCCCGACCTATCCAATCCCCCCTGCTCCTTGTCCCCTGACTGCCCCCTCCCAGGATCCCCACCCCCTATCCAATCCCCCCTGCTCCCTGTCCCCTAACTGCTCCCTCCCAGGATCCCCACCCCCTATCCAATCCCCCCTGCTCCCTGTCCCCTAACTGCTCCCTCCCAGGATCCCCACCCCCTATCCAATCCCCCCTGCTCCCTGTCCCCTAACTGCCCCCTGGGACCCACCCCCAATTCCCCCTCCCTGTCCCCTGACCACCCCCTCCCAGGACCCCCTGCCCCTAACGCCCCCCCGGAACTCCCCCCCAGCCCCTTTCGGAATGTGGCCCTGCGAACATGGGCGAAGGACTCAGGAGGACCAGGGGCAGCCGCGCAGCCAGAGAGAAGCAGCGGTTTCCCCTTTAAAACGCCGCTTCTCTCCCGCCTGCTGTGCGGCCGCCCGGTGCTTCTCCTGAGTCCTCCGGCCGCGTTCCCCGCGCTCCTGCCCATCTGCTCCCCTGCCCCCACAGTGCAGCCGCTCCCCCCCGTGGGGGGTGCACCGGTGCTGAGCTGCCCAAGTGCCCGGCCCTCGGGCCCCCTGTTCTTGGGGGGGACCCCGTGCCAGGGCACCCTGTGTTCACTGGTAAATCCGCCCCTGAGCCGCGCCTCACGGACGGAGCCAACCACACCGCCATGCTGCCGGCAAGGGGGCTGCGTGGGAGGGGGGACAGCAGGGGAGGGGCCGGGCAGGACGGCCCCGTGGGCCGAATGTGGCCCGCAGGCTGTAGTTTGCCTACCTCCTACTAGATTCAATGCATTCCTTGGGCGAATAGTTACACCAAAAATTTCAAACATGGGTGCCCAAAGTTAGGACTCTAAAGCTGCCTTTAGGCAATTGATTTATGTGCATTTCAAAGATGCTATCAGGAGTGGCCCTAGGCATTTTGCCAGCCAGAGAATCAGCAAAACAAACAGCCATGCGGCACAGCAGTATAGCACTCCCTGGAAGTTTGCACCTAAGGTACACCCTGTTTGCCTTCCCCTGGAACTGACACTGGGTATTGGACAACTACCGTTCCTTTTGTCTCCAGTGGGAGTCATGAGTAATCAGATGTTAGTGAAATGAAGATCTGTTTCTGATCCAGTGAAATGGTTTTAAATGAACCAAAACAATTTTTTTGCAGAAATTAACACTGGGTAATTCCCACAGCAGTGGCTACTTTTGTTTTGGAGCAGGTTCACCAATGTCAGCTGTGACAGGTTGGATCACAGAAACCCCCTTGGGAGCTGCCACCTGATGTGCCAAGACTACCTCTGCTCCTGTTTTCCCTGCCAGCTCGGGACCCCAGCACCCTGTCTTGCTGAGCCAGACTTTCCCATCTGCTCCAACACGGACCCAGGGTCTGAATCACTTGCCCCAAAGCTGCAAGTTTACCTGAAAACAGCTCACAGAAGTGTGCTTGTCTCTAGCACTCAGATGCCCAACTCCCAATGGGGTCTAAACCCAGATAAATCCGTTTTACCCTGTATAAAGCTTATGCAGGGCAAACTCATAAATTGTTCGCCCTCTATAACACTGATAGAGAGATATGCACAGCTGTTTGCTCCCTCAGGTATTAATACATACTCTGAGTAAATTACTAAATAAAAAGTGATTTTATTAAATACAGACAGTAGGATTTAAGTGGTTCCAAGTAGTAACAGACAGAACAAAGTAAGTCACCAAGCAAAATAAAATAAAATGCGGAAATCTATGCCTAATTAAACTGAATACAGATAATCTCACCCTCAGAGATGCTTCAGTAAGTTTTTTCTCAGACTGGACACCTTCCAGGCCTGGGCACAATTCTTTCCCCTGGTACAGCTCTTGTTGCAGCTCAGGTAGGGTGACCAGATGTCCCGATTTTATAGGGACAGTCCCGATATTTGGGGTTTTTTCCTATATAGGCTCCTATTACCCCCCACACCCTATCCCGATTTTTCACACTTGCTATCTGGTCACCCTAAGCTCAGGTGATAGCTAGGGGATTCTTCATGATGGCTCCTCTCTCCTCTCTGTTCTCTTCCACCCCTTTATATATCTTTTGCATAAGGCGGGAACCCTTTGTCCCTCTGGATTTCCACCCCTCCCCCACCCCCCGGAAAAGCACCAGGTTAAAGATGGATTCCAGTTCAGGTGACATGATCACATGTCACTGCAAGACTTCATTGCCCACTTGCCAGCACATACATATACAGGAAGATTAACAGGTAAACACAGCCATCTACAGACAATGGTCCTTGTTAATGGGAGTCATCAAGATTCCAAACCATCATTAATGGCCCACACTTTACATAATTACAATAGGCCCTCAGAGTTACATTTTATATTTCTAGTTTTAGATACAAGAGTGGTACATTTATACAAATCGGATGATCATACTCAGTAGATTATAAGCTTTGTAATGATACCTTACAAGAGACCTTTTGCATGAAGCATATCCCAGTTACGTTATATTCACTTATTACCATATTTTCTCTAAAACTATTCCAGTTACATTATATTCACTTATTATCACGTTTTTATAAAACCATATAGACTGCACAACGTCACATCAGCATCTTGGAAACAGGAAAAATCGCTTTAAAGTTGTTCAAGATTATATTGCATTAGCACCAAGGGGCCTCAGTCAGGTGAGCACCCCATTATGCTAGGTGCTATATAAATATATTGTAAATGACGGTGCCTGCACTGAAGACTTTACAGTCGACAAGATTCCCCAAGTCTTTTCTGTGGATTATATAGTCTGCATGGTGGGTTTGAGGTTGGGAGTGTTCTGCAGCTCAAGAAAGACTTTGAACTCAGTTTTCAATAAATCAGTTTGTTCAGCAGTATCTATTACTCATCTTGGATGTCATATATTTAAATTGGTCTGGGACCATGCTGCAGAGGCTGGAAACATTAAATAATGTAATATGCAGGTTTGTACTTCCTTGTGAACATCATTGCATGACATCTATAATAGACTTGGTTTGCCAAGACTTTCTGAACAAAGGCAGTGGCTTTAGTTTACTACACTGTATAAATGGATTCACAGTTTGGCTCCAGCATATTTTATGTTCCCTCTTTTTCCAGCGCAACTATGCCCTTTGCTTAAATCACCCTATTTAGAGCTGGAACTGATGCTGGAAGGCAAGCTTTTTTGGGTTTCAACCCACAAGAACAAGAACAAACTACCTGTGCCACTGGAACAGCCAGTCTTATTGATTAGTTTAATAAATAACCGTAATCCCTTATTTTAAGAAATCTTGAAATATGTAAAACAAGCCAAGAATGTGACTGTTGGCTGCTCTTGTAGATTGAGAGTTTTTTCCTGCATTCTATTGTGTATGGTGGACTGAAATAGGCGGCCGTAAGACTATACGTCTGCTAATCTCTTGGGACTGAAAATTGCATTGAAGACCATATGTGGTTATTTAACTTTGTCTTTAGGTGAGTGATTTGAGCTAAACGAGTTCATCATACACTGTTAAATAGTGAAGAGGAATCAAATGATTTCTTAGGAATGGGTAATTAGAAAATCTTCCAGTGCAGGTCACCTCTGAAAAGTGAGCATGTCAAAATAGCATTGAGGAGTTCCATGTGTATTGTCTCAGGGGGTGAAATATGCTCTTCTTTCTAGCTCTAATATGTGTATTTTACAAGTAGAAGCCTGTTGTTGTGGTCTTTTGACTGCCAGTCCTGCAAACTCAACTGAGGCTCTGAGTCAAACTAAGGGCTGTTTTTATTCTTGCGCATCAAACCCGGGCGATAAAAATTCTGCAGGTAAAATTAGCCTCCAAGCCACACATCTGCAAGCCTACCATCTTCAGATTATGCTCTCAGTAACAGTGCTGCAGCCCCACAGGCTTTGAGCAGCTGGAGTTGGTGAGAACTTACTAAAGAATTTTTTGAGATTCATAAAATGGAATAAAATGCATTTCCCTCTCTCTTAGTGGTGCTGGCTTGTGCAATGCTAAGGAGAAAGGGGGGTGGGGAGAGAAAGCAAGTGAAAGCTTTCCTCCCCCACCCGACTCCCAGAAGATAGGATTCTGAACACACAAAGGAAACAGATCGTCTCAGTAAGAAGATGCCAGTTTAACATAGTCACCAAACTCTAGGCCAGATCACAAGCTAGTGTAAATCTGCAAAGTGTCATTGAAGACAGCTAAGCTAATTCACGCCACTGGGGATCTGGCCCAGAACAAAAGGCCATATACGCCCCTCTGATTCCTTTCAATTGTGACAAATCTGAGCGTATGGAGCAGAGATGGGTTTAAGTATCAGGGCCCATTGGGAAGTGAAATGGAGGACCAAAGGATAGGGCCCAGCTTGGAAGATAGGAAGGCTGTTTGTGGTGGAGGGGTGAGTGGCAGGAGATGGAAAACAGGAGCAGTGGATTGAAAGCTAAAGGGGGAGTTCAGAGTGGGAGTAGGATTTGGGGGTTGAGGATGGGGGGAGCAGTTCAGTGTATTCACGTTGCTGATGGGTTTGTGGCATCAGAGTGCCTCCGCCATAAATGACAAAGAGTCCTGTGGCACCTTATAGACTAACAGACGTATTGGAGCATAAGCTTTCGTGGGTGAATACCACTTCGTCAGATGCATATAGTGGAAATTTCCAGAGGCAGGTATAAATACGCAGGCAAGAATCAGTCTAGAGATAATGAGGTTAGTTCAGTCAGGAAGGATGAGACCCTCTTCTAGCAGTTGAGGTGTGAACACGAAGGGAGTAGAAACTGCTTTTGTAGTTGGCTAGCCATTCACAGTCTTTGTTTAATCCTGAGCTGATGGTGTCAAATTTGCAAATGAACTGAAGCTCAGCAGTTTCTCTTTGAAGTCTGGTCCTGAAGTTTTTCTGCTGCAGGATGGCCACCTTTAAATCTGCTATTGTGTGTCCAGGGAGATTGAAGTGTTCTCCTACAAGTTTTTGTATATTGCCATTCCTAATATCTGACCTGTGTCCATTTATCCTCCCTCCCCCCCCCCCGGCTCCTGCCCCATCCAACCCCCCTGTTCCCTCACAGCTCCCCCCTGGGATCTCTGCCCCCTCCACACATACCCTTCTCTCTGTCCCCTGACAGCCCCCAGAACCCCTGCCCCTGACTACCCCCCCTGCCGTCCCATCCAACCCCTCCTCTCATTCCTGATTGCCCCCCCCAGAACCCCTGGCCTCATTCGACCCCTGTTCCCTGCCCTCTGACCACCCCGACCCCTAGCCACACCCCTGCCCCCTGACCACTACCCTGAACTCCTCTGCCCTCTATCCAACCCCCCCCCCGCTCCCTGACCCCTTACCGCGCTGCCTGGAGCACCAGTGGCTGATGGCGCTACTGCCATGCCACCCTGCTGGAGCCGGCCATGCCACCGCGCAGCACAGAGCACTGGGTCCGGCTGGGCTCTGCAGCGGTGCTGCCCCAGGAGCTGCCACCCAGAGCATTGCGCTGGCGGCGCAGTGAGCTGAGGCTGCGGGGGAGGAGGAACAGCGGGGGAGGGGCCAGCCTCCCAGGCCAGGAGCTCAGGGGCCGGGCAGGAGGGTTTCACAGGCCAGATGTGGCCCGCGGGCCGTAGTTTACCCACCTTTGCAGTAGAGGCTCATGCACTAAGCTCCAGAGGTCCCTGGTTTGGTCCCGCCCACCGATGACTGGGGTCTGTTGGCATTACAAGTGGGGGTTCGTCCGAGATTTCAATTGGGAAGTCTCTGAAGCTCGGGATTCACTTCCTCAGCTAGGGGAAGTATGTAACACACACATCCTGGGTATGGTGCTCTGTCCCATCTAGGGGCACCGAGACCATTTAGAGAGAGATTGGGTCTGCTCTACAGCCTTAGCTAACAGTCAGTTGGCTTTTAGCTCATACGGCAGAGGCTCATGCACTGAGGTCCCAGGTTTGATCCCGCCCGCTACAACTAGGGTCTGTCGGCGTTACACATGCAAAAGTAGCTACCAGTCCAAATACATATCTAGGTCCTGAAAAAGGCCATTTCAGTGAAGCTGTAGTTAGCCCAAGCAAATTTCAAGTAAATTAATTGTGCAACATGGTGTGTGTTTTTGGCCTCCTAAAATGGAATATACTCCTTATAAAATAGGCATGCTGGGCAGCTCTGACATTTCCAAGTGAAACAATAGAGCCACTAGAATGGAAAGTCTGCAGGAACAGCAGAGGAGGAAAGGAAGTTTAGGTTGAACAAAGGTTTTTTTTCATTTTTACAGCCCCTAGAGGCAGAACAATACTGTACAGAAGCTGTTAATGGAGCTGGACTGGAAGGCAGAAATCTGTGCCAAGTTCTAAATGTGTTTTTACTCTGAACTCTCCAGCTGTCCAGTTACACTGCAGAACTTCCAGCTGGTGTGAACCCTACAGAATTGTTGGACCAAAAAAATAAAACAAACCAACAACAGCAAAACAAAAAAATCCACTATGCAATTTTTTCCTTCATTTGGACTACTTCTCTCCTCCTTGATAACTCCAGTTAACTTCCACTAAGAAGCAAATTATTTTGTTGACTGAAAAAATATTTAGTTGACCTTAACTCATAGGTTCTAGTAAGTAACTGTGTTGTGCTGAGTAGCTTGCATAGGTAACTATGGTAACTCGTCTCGGTTAGGATTTGTATGAACTGTTCATAAGTGAAAACAGCTTCAACCTACTGTTGCTGTTTAATAAATAATCCACCAGTAGAGGAGAATTCAGACTTGGGGAAATCATACTCTTTTAAACTAGGTACTATTCATAATTGGAAAATGAGGCAGTGAAATTCTGCACAAGGCAGTTTTGCAATGTTTCCATTACATGATTTGTTCCTTCAGGATATTAACAAATCCCACACATATATCCCCACAAGTCTTCACAAATGTGAAGAACACATAGAGGAATTCTTCAGGTCACTGCTGGTTTCCGAGCAGGTAGGTGAAGAATTAGGGCTTAGATCCTGTGGCTAATAATCCTTCAGCCACACTGTAAAACTGATCTCATTATTTGAGGTCTATATGACAAAATTAGAAATTTCCTTCTACTAAGTGGTCCCAATAAGATTAATGGAACTTCTCACATGCTTGACATTAGGCAAGCGTTTGAGTACCTTGCTAAATCAGGGCCTCAGTTACTCTTGTGTAACTCCATTGAAGTCCATCTGGTTGACCGAATCGGATCAGATTTTGGCCTGCTGTTACAACTGGTTACATTTTGTTTGAATTTTTGACATTTTCACAGAACACGTTTTGCTTTTTTCAAGCTGGCTGCGATGAAATGTGTTTGGAAATTTGAATGTGATGAATTCGCATGGAAAATTTTCAAAAGAAATGTTCACCAAATATTTTCCAACCAGCTCTGCTTGCAGCAAATTTGGTCAGGTCATCCTCTACATGATAAAACCTGGAGGGGAAGGGGGGTTTACACAATTTTCCCCTCACAGAGCTCTTCCAGAACATTCGTAAGAGTGGCCAAACTTTCTTCACTGCTTCTGTGCCGCCATGGGATTTGGCACCCACAAATCTTCTGAGACATGCTTTAGGCCAGAGCCATATTTGCGGTGTCTCCCCACAAAAGCTAGGGCTGTCCATCCCATGCCACACTGCATTTCCATGAAAACACTCTCCAGTGGAGCCCTGTTGCCAAGACCTTCCCTAGTGGCTGCTCCAGGGAAGCCCACACTGCACAGAGTAGAATGTCCACTTTAATATTTGTTCCATCAATATGAGCTTACCTGGGGAATCCCTGTACCATTGAGGGATGATAATGCAGAAAGTACCCATTCTATAGTGCCTTACTAGCCCAACCCCCAGGAGCAGATTGCAGCATTATTCCTTCCGGAACTCCCTCCTCGGAATATATTCATTTGCCTATTTATTTTCCCAGCACGTTATCTGTTACTGTAGCACCAAGTTTGTACGTATTACAGATGCTCTGATTCTGGACTGGGAACCAAGGCCCTTTGTGCGGCCCAGTGTTGCTCCCACTGACTTCGATGGGAGCAGAGTCTGGCTTTAGAGTAATAGCCCAACACTTGAAAACTTGGCTTAGGTAACACCTGAAATGAAATCCAGTACTCAGGTGTTTCCTGTAGTAAATAGAGGAAAGTAGGCGGGATAGTTGAATTACTAATGTAGTTTAGTCCCTGTTTAACTAAGGTCAATTGAGTACGTTTGAAGGGCAACGATTGTCATTATGAGCATATAAAACTTGTGCTCTGCACTCTGCACTGGCTATTTGTCCTTTCCAAATGCAATTCACGGGGCAGGTTATGATCCTGACTGCCTCTTTCCCTATCGTACTGCCTCGCCTCAGTAGTTGAGATCTGCTAGAAAGCTCCAGCTGTTAGTTCATCATGACCAATGTCAGAGCATTCTCAATAGAGGAGCCGTGTGCGGGGTGCCTGCTCTCACTGCCACAGTCTAGAACGTCTGGTTTATGGGCCCAAGATAGAGCTGATCCATTTAATAGCTCTCTTAGGTACTCAGATGACCCCCATGCCTGTAGTATCTGAGCATCTCCCAATCTTTATCCTCACAGCATCCCTGTGAGGGAAGGAAGTACTACCCTCCTCACTGTACAGATGGAGAACTAAGACACAGAGACCAAGGATCAGATTTTTAAAGGTATTTAGGCACTTAAGGTGCAGATAGTGAGATTTTCAGAAGCGCAGAGTTAGGTGTCTAGGCACTTCTGAAAATCTCACTGTGTGCCTAGCTGCATCTTTAGGTGCCTATATACCCTGTGCATAATTTGTAATGAAAGAGGTGCTGCGACTCTAGCAATTTTTTCTTTCATAACTGATGTGGCAAGCCCAGAGGTGCCGAGGCTATGAACTGCCACGCCTAGAGGTGCCTGGGCCCAGCCCTGGCAAGCCTTGGCACAAATGAAGCACATATACCTTTGGAAATCTGGCGCAAGCTCGTTGGAGCAAGGACCATCATTTTGTTCTGTTTGTTTGTATAGTGCCTAGCACAATGGGGTCCTGGCCCATTCCTAGAGGGCCTCAGTGCTATGGCAACACAAATAATAATTGGGGTTTGTGTGCGCAAAGTTGAGCGTGTTTGTGTCTGCAGGACTGAGCCCTTAGTTGGCTTTTATCAAAGGAGAGATTCTTTGCACAACAAAATAAAACCTTGGCCCCGATCCTGTGAACCGATATTTGAGGCTGGCCTGTTGTGCCTATGAAGAGCGATGCTGACTTCAGCAAAGTCCTGCAAGGGTCCATCTGTGTGGCTCAGGTTGGCTCATGAGAAAGAATGGTCCAGGAGCCCGAGCATTAACCCAGGACTGAAAAGACCCTGGTTCAAGTTTCTGCTCTTCTATGATTTCCTGTGTGACCTTGGGAAAGTAATTCAACCTCTCTGTGCCTCAGTGCCCTGTCTGTAAATAGGGAAGTGCTAATTTTTCCTTCTCACAGGGGTGTTGTGAGGATAACTACATTAGAGTGTGATGTGCTCCAGTAGTGGCTGCCTATATTGGATAGGCACCTTATATTGGATAAGAGCTTTAGGATGATACAGATCTTATTGTTACTCAGGGAGCAAAGATCTATCCGGGATGTACAAAATCTAAATCCAGTTCAGTTTCTTGACTTCTCTGACAACTCCTGCCCATCCTTTCTATATAGCCAGAGCTGTTTTATACATGGGGAAACAGGGACACCAAGAGCCCAGGTTTGCCTGCCACTATCCACTGGTTGTGCCAGAACAACCAGTAGCAGAAGGCCCTGGTGGCTGTAGTTTTACTTCGGGAGACAGGAACAGTGTGGTCCTGAAAGTGTGTGATGGTGGCTGAAACAGAGGTGTGACCAAGACCAAGAGGAAACCCACTGAGGCAGTGCCTTTTCCCACCAGCAGAACACTGTGGAGCTCCAATGGGTTTTAAAGCAGCCTCTCTCTTCCCCAGTGGAGCAACCCAGGTGAAGGGCAGAGGTATAACTACCACCTGGACTTCTCGTGTGTGACTCATAGGAGAGCACAGTGGATTTAGTTAGAAGTCAGGTTCCCTAGCCCAGCTTTGTGAATTTGACCTAGTGACGTCACAAACATTGCATAGGTGTAACTGGCCAATGTACATGGCAGAGGGGCACTGCTGGCACATGATGGCATATATCACATTAGTAGATGTGCAAGTGAACAAGCCCCGGATGGTGTGGCTGATGTGGTTAGGTCCTACGATGGTGTCCCTCAAATAGATATGTAGACAGAGTTGGCACCGGAGTTTGTAGCAGGGTTTGGTTCCTGGGTTGGTGGTTTTGTTGTGTGGTGTGTAGTTGCTGGTGAGTATTTGCTTCAGGTTGGGGGGTCTGTCTTGACCATTCCAACTCTTTGGTCTTGTGCTCCCTAATATGTACTCTTTAAGAGAGCTGGTCAGAAATATTTTGTTGAAACAGTCTTCCATCAGCAAGTGCTGTTTCAATGAAACCTTAGTTTTTCACTAAATGTATCAATTTTGATGATGTTTTGTTGAAAAAATAAAGGCAAAAATCACTTTTGAAAATGTCAGTCTTGTTCTGACACTTTTTTTGAATGTAAAGTTTTGATTTTTCATTTTGAAATGACTGTATCAAATAAAAAAAAATAAAAGGTGTCAAAATGTAAATGAAGTATTTTGATTGGCCTGAAACGATTATTTGAAAAAAAAATTCACAAAAGATTTCAAAATTTATTCTGTCCCAATTTGGGATGAAAAAAATTAAAAATTTCAATTTTTCACTGGATAGAAAATCCATTGTCTGACCAGCTCTACTCTCTAAACTTCATGGAGTCCAGAAAGTTGCAAACACATGGTTTTCTCACATTGATAAGTAGGAATATCCAAACCCAATTCATCAGTGAAGCCAATTTAAAACTGGCTTTTCCACCCTCCAAAATTCTCCATGGATTTAATATACCCTGTAGTACTTCTCTAAGGTCCTGGTCTTACAAACATTTATACTGAAGTCAATGAGACTACTCATGTGAGTCAAATTAAGCATGTGCATAAATGTTTTCATGATCTTGGCCTAAAGTTTTATCCATCTATTCCTGGCCTGTCCATTCACACTGCTCCTCTTTGTCATCTCTCCTCAGCCTACCACAGCTAGGAGCTGAAAGGGCTCTCCTTCATTTTACTCATCTGCCTGTCTGGAAGTCTCTGCTGTGTTCCTTACTAATACAACGACTCTCTTCACCTCCTACTATTAGGTTGCCAACCCTCCAGGATTGGCCTGAAATTCTCCCGGAATCAGCATCCATCTCCCGGTGACTATTGAAAGCAATCCAAGAGATTTTAATAGGCTATTTTAAGAAAATGACATTATACCATGTTGGGAAGAAAAATCTCCTGGAATAGCTTGTCAGAGTTGGCAACCCTACCTACTCTCCTTCTTCTCCTTATCTTTCCATTGACTTTCTCTGGAAAGCATTTTCTGCTTCAGTCTTTGAAGAAAAGCACTTGGGTAAGTACCTAGTGCTTTCGTATCTGGTGCCTCATATACAATTCAAACTGAAACGTATCTAATAAATGGATGACTCAAAGCTATAGACCAAACCCAGCATTCCCATTATATTAAAAGGCATGTTATTTATATATCATAATGCCTAGGAGCCCGTGTCCCATTGTGCTATGCACTGTACAAAAACAGAACAAAAAGAGAGTCCCTGCCCCAAAACACTTAATGTCTAAGTATATGATAAGAACCAACAGGACAGCTACAGACAGTTGGACATGAAAAGACAAGGAAACAATAAACCAATGGGAGTTAAACATTTAGGTGCTTTTGAAAGTCCTTCAAGGTGCCTATCTGCATCTTTAGGCCCCTAAATTCCTTTATAAATCTGGCCCTTCCAATCTAAGTACAATGGTGCATTAGGGCAGACACTGTCCCTGCAGATTCCCATTGACATCACCATTGTGTCCACCCACAGTCCCTTTTGTGAGCTTGTCAGTTTGCAGGATTAAGGCCTAATAGACACACACTAGTTTTTCTGAATTTACCTGTCTTTAAGGAGCTCCTTTTTGTGACCCCTTCTGGCAGCATTTGATACATTTTAAGAAGACAAATGTTCTTCTCCTCTATCTGACCCTTGGTCTACACTACCCCCCTAATTCGAACTAAGGTACGCAACTTCAGCTACGTGAATAACGTAGCTGAAGTCGAAGTACCTTAGTTCGAACTTACCTTGGTCCACACTCGGCAGGCAGGCTCCCCCGTCGACTCCGCGGTACTCCTCTCGCCGAGCTGGAGTACCGCAGTCGACGGCGAGCACTTCCGGGTTCGACTTATCGCGTCCAGACTAGACGCGATAAGTCGAACCCAGAAGTTCGATTGCCAGCCGCCGAACTAGCGGGTAAGTGTAGCCAAGGGCTGAGAAACTTGATCCCTGCATTCTTGTCTTTTGAAAGAGTGCAGACAAGTCGTTATTTCAGAAGCCTTATTCTACTAAAATTGAATATGTTAATATTAAAGCTTGTGTAGTGAAGATCACCCCTAGGTGGGAGAACATGTTGACCTGGCTAGAGATCCCC